>NC_141335.1:23398882-23441382 GCF_037954235.1 Aulostomus chinensis | reverse complement strand
CTCAGCATGCATGCAGACTACAAGCGCGTGCACACGCACACACGCACACACACGCACTGCCAAATCACATTATCTCTGCTGCCCCTCTTATCCCTCTCCTCTTTCCTCTGTATCCTGCTCACGTAGTCAAATCCCAAGACTTTTCTCCCCTTTCTTGTCTTTCCCTCTTTTCTGATGTCCTTTCACATTCAAATCCCCTCCTTGGCTTTTTATATGACCACAAAGGAGGAGCTCCATGAACTGGCTCCTGCAAACATCCATGGCAACAGCCCCTCCACTTTGTCCACCCCGTCAGTCCTCATTAAGAACCCCAGTAGATCCCTTTAACTCTACCCTCTTATCTTCCCTTTTTGAGGTAAAGGTGTGGTCACTCAGAAAAAAACATGTCTGTATTTAAGGGAGCAACTTAAATAAAAACACACTGACAGCAGCTGAGTGTGTACTGTTTTTGCCAATGCCCGATCTGTCGATATCTACTAATGTTGATATTTTCTGTTCAAAAACAGGCTTATTTTACATAAGTTAACCATTTTTTAAAAAGGTAGTTAAAACTGTTCAAAGCTTTTCATTTCTGTTTTAGTTTATTTTTTATCATACTCAGTGATTTCCTCCGGTTGTCCTGCACCTTATTCCTCCACCAACACCTGAGGCACAAGCTGCTGCTGGTAGAATCTCTTCCCAGCCGCTTATCAGACAGGTGCGAGATTGAAAGGTGGAGTGACAAGGTATTTTCTGGTACATTAGCCAACGCAAATAACAGTCCACACACACACACACACACATATGCAGCCACCAACACACTCTACCCTTCAAGATTAACACCAGCCAACGGCAGGCTAATAAAAGTCATTGTGTAAAGGCTGTATATTTAGCCCAACCGCCCCCCAGTCACACCACCAGCCGTCGCACTGCGTTTGTTTGGAGTTCACTTCCATTGCCATCACCACTGACACTCACACACACACACACACACACACACACACACACACACACCGATCCACACACACACACACACACACACCGATCCACACACAGACACTCCATGTCATTAACCAGCCAGCTGACACCTTTATACTTTTACAGCCGTACTCCTGCTATGTAGATAGCTCAGCGTTACAAATAATCCTGCAGCTCCGTCTTCACACACATACACACACCTACCAGAGTCAGTTGGAAACTTAAATCTTAATTAGCCGTCCATGATCACCTCAACTGTTTATAAAACCCTGATAGGAGCTGCTGGGTTTGATTTATTGTGGATTAAGTGGAAGTGGAACACAACAAGGAAAAGAACTCAAGCTGAGCAATTTTTTTTTTCACATGGCAGCAGAAAGAAATGAAACAAAGTCATCTTGTGTCTGAGCAAGAAAGACTCATCCACAACACATCATGTTGTCTTTACTCATTTAACCACTCAACTATTTTGAAGTGTCTGCCTCCATGCTGTTGAGAATGTTTTTTGAGGAACAAAGTTTGGCAAGGAGAGTAAGGAAACACAGCCAAGCCATGAGCGGACTTTTGTCAGCTGCACTCTCACTCAGCCTGCCTTCCAACATGCCACATTTATTCCACATTATATGCAAAAACTGGGCCTGAACAGACCGCAGAGAGGAGTGGAGAATGTTAAGGACACACACACGCAATCTCACACACGCACACACACACCTTCTGTGTTTGGTACCATTGTTACTCAGCTCAGTTGGAGTATTTTAATCGCTATGCAAACGGAGAGCCTGGGCAAGGTAAACACTCCCATAGATACTGAAGTGGCTACAACAGCAACAATAGGTCTGTTGTGGAGGCTTTAACCCGCACTCGCCCTGCTTCTACTGTTACAGCAGCCACAGGTAAACAAACGAGCTGGGCCACCAGGGGTGCAGGCTCTGTAGAGACGACCCTAATATGCAATCTGATAAATCTACTGCAATAATTGCCCCCCCCACCCCCCCCACACACACACACACACAGCAGTGTGACTGAGGACTGAGGCTGCAGGGCACAGAGGGGTGGAGGGAATCCCAAACATCTGTGTGTGGGGGGGGGGGGGGGGGTGTTATTAGGACAGGGTGGGCGGGACCAGCCAACCTGTCTCACAAACACCTACACCCTACAGGTGACAGTCGAGCAGCAGCGGTGAACAGAAGGAGCAGACAGCAAGACATGCTGATTCAATCACACACACACACACAGCTGCACTTTAAAAATGTGTTTGCCATGTGCAGCAGGGAGATGTATTCTGGATCAGATAAGCAGGCCCAGGTTCACCATGATCCCTCATCATGTGACCCAAAGGTCTAGCCACTTAATCTGTAGTCACATGACTTCGCTGTTGCCCGGCTCTCCCAAATCTCTCCTTCTAAAGCAGAAGTCAAATATGCACAAATCCTCTTAGAACTTTCCTGGAGGACTGTGTAACTCTGCCTGTCTCTCCTTCTGGTCTCGCTGTGATGGCGGAGTGTCACACCGAGGCCACAGAAACATAACAACAGGACTGGGGAGCCGAGCTGGCCTCTCATCAGCACAAGTCAGAACAATAACTGACCTCAGGGGCAAGAGGGCAAGACAAGGTACATGATGTGTGTGTGTGTGTGTGTGTGTGTGTGTGTGCGTGTGTGTGTGTATGTGTGTGTGTGTGGAGACGCAAGACGGGGGGGAGGTGGCTGGAAAAGTGATGCTCTGTTGTCGGGCTAACATACAATTAGCATGCTGATTAAAGCAGCAGAACAAAAGGCTTTGGAATGCAACTTAGCATCCCATCCATCGCAACAACTCTAATTAGCTGCTTTCTTACCAGACTCTGTGACTGAGTGGAGACAAAAAAAATGTAAAGGCCTCAAAAAAGCCTTGTTTTGTCATAAATCACAGCAAAGCAAAGTTATCTGCGCTCCTATTTTCTCCAGCTGCCTCTCTCTCTCTCTCTCTCTATCTGCTTCTCCCCAAGGCGAGCAGGGGCACGAGAGAGGTGCCAGCATAAACAGGGTCCCACCCTCCTTCACAGCCCTCCCTTGTCCCACAAACCTGCCTTTAACACTCGAGTACAACCCAAACTACCACAGACATCAGCTACAGATGGAAAACAGAAAAGTGTGAATCACACACCCAACAATGTGGAAAACAAAGAGGCTTGACATTCCACCAAAATCCAACAAAAACTCATCCTTGTTAGACTCCAGGTGAGGTTTAAGGACATGAGAGGGGATTCCCAGTAAGAAGCTTCGACACAAACTCGAAAAAGTGAAAGAGCAAATGAGAAAATGTGTTCCTTTTTTTATTTTGTGGTTGTCTGAAACTGCAGAGATCAAAGTGTTCCCCGTGTTTCTGGAGCAAATGTAGAATAAACGTGTTGTAAGTGAGAAAATAAAGCAGAACCCAGAAAACAGTCAGGCTCAGGGAGGAGGGGTCCTGACACAAGTCCACCTGCTCTCGAGTCCAACAAATGGCGTGACACCTCGATCCACCTCCCAGGCTCCCGCTTCTGCTCCCACTGCTCACCTTCAGGTTCCAGAGTGGCCTCCTCCTCCTTGGTGGCGGTAAGGGGCGGCCGGGCCACGCTGACGGTCAGCAAAGACAGCAGGACGGCGGCCAGCAACCAGGCCCACGAGGCCATCCCGTTAGTGGGGGCCAGCGCTCCCCATACCCCCCTTCTCCACCTCCCCCTGGACACTGATCCCATCTGAGGGAGTCCACCCAACCATCAACTGCTGCCGGTTCGGCCTGTCACTCACTGGAATTCACCCGATCACCTGGGCTGAGAGGTCAAGCAGAGGAAGGTGGAGAGATGGTTAGAGACAGAAAGAAAGAACAAAAGACAGAAAACATGTCAGTGTAAGTTCATATTCCTGCACCCCCCCCCACTTCATTTTATAGTCAATCAGATTTAGCAGTGAAAGAAGAGGGAAAGCACAAGCGTTTCAAAATGCTGTCAAACAAGCTGTGCCACAGACATACCGAGGCTGTGAGGCACCCGCCGTCGATACATGTCGAGCTTGAACGCACCAAGATGTGTTTAGACAGAGAGATTCAATACGGCGCCATATCGGGCTCCTGCAAACCAGAGCTGAGAGGTTTGTTGAGGTGTAGCGTCACGCAATTCTGGCGGAGACGATGATTTGCTGCAAAAATTTCACCGTGACGCAGGTTTTCCAATCTCCTCTCAGCTGATGAGTCATAATAAGACTAGAAAATATTAACGATCGGCCTACAAGCACTGATTGAGTTTAGGTTGTTGTTTTTTTTTTCATTTTTCCTGTGCATGAACTGCGCCAAACCTGTTGCGCGACGCAGCATCAGCGTTAATTGTATCCTCGGAGGGCTCGTTGCTTTTCCGTGACTTCATTAAGAGAAACCAGTAAGGCTTTAATTGAAATGCTATAGTGCAATATTGGGACACACACACACACACACACACCAGTCTGTTTAGCCAGACATCTGCGGCTCAACCGAGCTGAAGTGTCTCTGGGGGTTTAGTGAAGTCACGCTTCCCTGCGCTCCTTCTGCTCCAGCTGGACGTATCGATCGGTTTTACCCGCAAAGACAAATGTAATTTGACTTTTACAAAGCAAAACCCGAGGCCGGATTTCCTTTCTTCTTCTTTAATTCGCTCCTCAGGGGGGCTACAGAGATCCGAGAGTCGAGGAGAATCCATGAATTTATTCCAAAAAAACCAGATTTGATCAAAGTGGTTCAGCAAGTCAGTCCAGAGATTCTGCGCGGTGGCAACTGCGTGAATTATTGAGGAACACTAAACCAATCAGCGCCGCAATAAAACGCCAGATTCTGCGTGGAAAACCAGAGGACGGAGGAACTTTGATTAGTTTGACTTCATTTGCAGACGCGCATAAAACAAATGAAACCATTCTTTAATGGCAAAAAAGCCTACACGTGAAAAGGCTAAAACCAAATAAATGTGCCAAATCAAAGAAGAACGTATACGTTGTTGTTGTTGTTGTTGTTGTTGTTTTTCTCCTCTTGATGAACCTTTGATCAGGTAACTGGGGGACACCACACTCGGACACATGAGGGGCTTCGCTCCGTCACGACCACCGCCTTCATTTCAAACAGCCTTTTGAATGAAATTTCTTGGCACTGATTGAATTTCTATTGAAATTCAAATCAGTTTGGCTTTTTCTAACAATGGGGGGGGGGGGGGGGCTCATTTGGAACCGCTCAGTGATTTAGGGCTCCGGCACCAAGCTGAGAGAAAAAAACAAAACAAAACAAAACAACTGCGGTCGCGGGATAATTGGCACCATAAATGCGATGCAGAAAATTAAGCAAAGTAATAAATGAGCAGGACACTTGTTAATGAGCCCTCGAGCGATGATGCAAGGTGCTGCTGAAGAGCTGCTCCACCACCGCGGCTCGACCCCCCCCCCCCCCACACACACACACACACACACACACACACACACCAACTTTTAGGATCTGTTGGAATCACATTTAAGAATGTTTCAGCTTCAAGGAGGTCTTTCAGAGCCCTAAAACTATTCTTTTTAAAACAGACTGTTTTTTTAATTTAATTAAATTTTTTTAATCATGCACGCCAACCCAGAAGGCGCACTGGAGTTCTACTCTCGACCCAGTTTGTCATGACAGCCCCAAATTTTGACAGATGAGATGGGGAGGGGGGGGGGATGCTTTCTCCCCGCTGAGATTGATCGTAAAGAGAGAGAGAGAAAAAAGACTTACCAGGGAGGACTAAAATCGTGGAGCTCTCTGTTTTGGCATGCAGGAATAAGAGAGGAAAGAACATGAACTGAATCCAGAGGGAGGAATGTCTCCAACTCCACAATGCACCAAAAAAAAAAAAAAAAAAGACAAGAAAAATCTGCGAGGCGCTGCCTTTTTCAGTTTACTATTCCACTCTCAGGCGGCATCAACTCAACCGGAGGAAATATTCCATGGAGTCCCGATGTCATGCAAACAAATCCAACTTCTGTCCTTCGAACTCAGCTTGAAAAGCGCAGCACCCCCGAAACTTTCCTCCCCGTCACCAAGTTTCTTCCAGGGCGCAACATACCCAGCGTTACCCGCGGCGCACTTGTCAACTGGATAGAAAGTTTTGCAGCCAGCAAGACGTGGAAGCGGATTCAAGAGCTACAACGGGAGAGTTGTCCGATGCAGAAAAACAGTCCTAAAATCCATCAGCGCGCGCTCCTCTGCTGCCTTTCGCGTCTCTTTCCTTCGCCGATCGTCCTCGCGCGATTTCTCAGACGCTTTGTCAGGTTTACTAGGTTTTTTCTCCTCCTTACGTCTCCACACACTGCCCTCCTCCTTCACTCCAGTGGGTGTCATCATCACCCCCACCCCCCACCCCCCAAGTGTAATTCGAGCCGCTTCCTGGCCGCAGTGCCTTTGGGCCTCGCCTTCCTCCGCCCATCGAGCTGTAGCGCTGCTTCTCGTCCTGCCCGCGTTCAGCTCGCTCCAACCCGGGACTCTAGCCAGGCCCCTGCTCGCTGCCCAGCTCCGGAGCTGTCAGACCGCGGTAACAGCGCCCCTCAGCGGCCGAGAACAGAGAGACTACCGGAGGAGGCTGGGAGACGCAGAGCCAGACGCGCGGTGATCCCGCTGCTCCTCACGCACACAGATGCTCAACAACGCAAATGAACACGCACCAGACACACATTTGGTCTTTCCTTTTCTGGAATCCAGTATTCATCCCCTTAAAGTCTGACGCTTGTCTGAATGACGCATCTGCAGGCCTGATATTTCTGTTTACAGGCACAATAAAACGAATACAAATGCAAAGAGAGAAAATCCGGTGTCGACAGAATAAAACAGTCCCGCTGACCTCTAAAAATGTGGAATATTATCAGTGAATATCAGAGAAAATTCACTCATCTGAGTGATTTAAATGTAAAAAAAAAGGAAAAAAAACAGTTTGTTTGCTCAAACCTGACATACTTGCTGAATATTTCCATTAAATGTGACTTTGTTTCTCTAACAATTCAATTCATAGTTGTCATACTTTTACTAAGGAAAACCTTTCCACTTCTGAGCACAACAGGAAATATCTGTTTAATATGAGACGTCCATTACAAGTCTTTATGATAACGTGATAACATGAAAGCAAAGGGGCAAACAATAAAGAATACGCTGCAAGAAAGAGGAAGGGTTTTTCTTTCTTTCTGTTGTTCTTGCTCCATTTTTTGCAGAGTTGAGCCTAACTGAAGTTCATAAGTTTCCAACAAATGAGCTGATGTGTCCACATCCACAGAGAGAGCCTGGAGGCTGGCCCCCTGCGGCTCGTCCCCCCACTGCTTCAAGCTGTCTCCTGCATTGGTTCGGGCGTTCAAGCGCTCTGAAAGAGACACAGGGGAGGGTGGAAAACTAATCCCCACAGACTTTTTATTTATGTCTCGCTTCCACTGCTGAAGCCTTCACTTCTTCTTTTTTTTTTTTTAAACAAGCGAGAGAAAATGCTTCCATTCATTTTGATGAGAGGCACTAACAAGGTTTTTTTTTTTTTATTTCCCGAGGCAAAGGTTTGTCCTATGAATGGAAGGTTCTACGTCTTCTCCTCTCCCATCTCTGCCTCCACCAGTAAAGCCATCAGATAACAGTGGGGCTGACAGGTTGGCCAGTAAGAAAGAGGGAGGGGGACATGAAGAGGGAGAGTTTGACTTATTTTTCAAGAACAGCACAAAATACCCCCCGCTGTTTCTCTCTTTCTGTCTCTTTTCAACCTCCTAATTTATTTTCCACCGATTGAGCATCTCAGCTACAAAGAAGCTCATCAAGCCGAGTCTCATGAGCCTTTGACTGAGAACTAGATGGACTCAAAGCCCCAGTAGCGTGGTATCCATCAATCTGTCGTGTCCCTCTTCATCCACAAACTTTTCTACATTCTTCTTTCTTTCTTAATCCCTCCTGTGCCAGCACCGCGGTGTCTAGGACGGAGCAAGCCAGTGAAATATGGTGACAAGGCGAACTTATCTTACAGGAGCGTATTGATTCTGCGGTGGCTGCAGTGACTTAAACATGAGTGAACGTCTCATTACTGCAAGGCTGTGAGCCACTCTCCGGTCATCAGCCCCCCCACAGCCATGCAAATCTAAGTGAGCTAATCAACAACTGGCCGTTACTTCCATTTGTCCACAGGCCAGCTGATTGGATCAAGTAAACTTCTCCTTTATTGTTGAGCAAGCCATAATAATTGAGCCGGTGCATTCATTCGACTAAAAAAAAAACCAAAAAAGGTGCTTCTGACAAGTCACAGTCAGCTCACGAGGAGTTAAACCTCACAGATTCTGAAGCAGCAGCACCAAAACCAAACCCCAGCAGCGCTAAAGTGGTCGTGCTTCCATTTACGGGTCAAGAGGACTTGAAGCAAACATTAGACGTTATTAACTGGAGACAATAACTGAGGCCGTACGACATGTCTATCCATAATTTCCTCCTGCTGACTGTCGAAGGTGGATTATTCTCGCTGCTTGTCTAGACTTTACAAATGACGGTAAACCAAACGGATCAAATCAGGGGAGTTCAGCGAGTTCCATCTCCGGGGTCGTGGAGCTCAGAAAAATCCTTTCACCATTGTGCAGCCACTTATTTCTGAATGTAGAATCAAACAAAAGTATTTTACGGGCAGCAGAACATCACGCAAGAGATGCCATAGATGTAATTACACAGCTTGGCCACTTGGCTTCCTGCATCCAGGTCTTTTTCTAGCAGTCAGGCGACAAAGACAAAGTCGGCAGCAGAACCAGCAGCTCATTCAAAGAGTTTCCATCTCCTTTTTTGCACATTTGTTCTTTTTCTAAAGAGTTAAATCCACCTGAGGTGAGCCTAAAAACTTTTTTTTTTTTTTGGCAAAGTTGTGGGCAATTTTTTGTCTATTCAAATTCTTCAATTTCCATCAAAGTTTCTTAAAGTAATACTTGGAAATATATTGATGGCAATGTGGTGATGCTTTGTTGGAATAAGTCAATCATCATACAGTGTCTTTTATTGCAGTGGCTCCCTCTTCCTTACAATGAAGAGGGCCAGAACTCCTCCTCCTGCCTCCCCGAGAGCGACAGAAATCTTAGAGATTTTCGCTGTTGAAACAGCCTCCTAGCCGATGTCCTCAACCTCCAGGCTGCTGCTGTTAATCGTGAATGGCAGCGATATGTTATTGTAACTTCACTATGCCAAATCTTGCCAAGACCCCTTCTACGTCTCCCAGTATATCACTGACACTATATAATTAAAACATCAAACGCGGCTGAGTCATATCCTGTGCAAAATATGAAACAAATGCTTTTAGTTGTGTGTGGCGGGGGGATGGGGGTGATTGGACAGAGAGGTAAGAAGTAGACACACGCCTCAGGGCCTAATTTGAACCATATAGCTCCTCTGCAGCCGTGTTGATGTAAGAAGAAGCATGAGAGCAGGGTTTAGAGAGAGATGTGTTAGAAAATGGTACAGTGAGAGAGAGCTCTCATCGTGCGCGCACTCAGCTCTCACGGCTGAACCCTCACCCTCCCTCCATCTCGCACAAGAGTCCCTCTGCTTTTAGCTCAGGAGGCATCGCCCCTGAAGTCAGCAGGTCCTTCTCCTCCGTGTCACTGTTGTGTCATAATAACCTCGTCCAGACAGCCGGGCCTCCACAGTCCTCTCCTCCCCCTCAGCAGGTAACAGAGAGCACGGACACAAAGAGTGGATGGAGGGGGAGTGGAGGGCCAATCATCTAGATTCCTCACATGTTTCCATCTCAGTACTCTGGAGTGTTTGAAATAGCTGGGATGCCTGCAGATTGAGCTTACAGCCGCGCTCGATGGGAAGGAGAGAGGAGGAGAGAGCGGTGGATGTTTCCAGTTCAAAACTGGGAGTTTGGTAGTTTTAACTCCCTCAAGCTGTAGCGGCTAACAACAAACAGGCCTACATGAAGCAGAAACATGGGTTGTACTGCACTGGTGCAGTGTAACTCCTGATCAAAGTGTCTGCTTCCCCTCCCACTTGACTGGCAGCATTACCCCGAATAATAAAAACAACGTTTTTGGAGGGAGAAACACAAAGGATTGCTAAGTGGAACTGACATCTTTATACCTCCGTAGAAAAAGAAAAATGAACAGAGCTTTTTCCTGGCATTCCAAGTGACAAGGATTGCTCTCTCCCGCTCTCTTTTCCGCATTCTCTGTTTTGTCCATTTATCTCTTTTTCACCTTTATTTTCCCATATTTTCTTCACGGTTCAATAAGATAACACACAGCCATTGTGCACATAGGTACAAAAACATATTATACAGCACATTTGGTTCAGAGAACAGGTCATTTCAGTCATTCTGAGGATGACTCATGCTTTGCAAGTCAGGACTTCAGCCTGTGCTGACGCCGTCGAAGTTTGTTTTTCTCTTGGAGCTGACAGCCCTTGAAGAGTTAACCGCTCGATATTCCTCTTCAGTAAAGCAACTCATCCTGAGTAGTAAGACTTAGGTCATAGCAAAGCCGGAGATTTGTTAATTTACAGTGACTCAGGGCTTGATGTTAAAACCAGTAGTAAAGCTTCAAAAAAAAAAAAGAAAAAAAAAAGAGTTAGTCCTTGAGTCATTCTATGAAATCTTCAATCATTTGTGAAGAAAAATTGGCTGAAGGTGAGGTAGTAATTGATAACAGATGCTGTATCACAATCATTTTAAATCAGATGAAAATAAGCTGGAGGTGAGGCTAGATACAGCTGGTGGGTCTGCAGGATGTCATCGGACAGTGTACACGAACATCTGCGTGCCCACGTGGACGCGCAGGGTCACATCAAGTTGTGACAATGCTGCATTCAACTGAGCTCTTCTTTTTATATGGGACGTGTCTTACAAGAGCTGATGAGAAACGTCACAGCAAAGGCTCTTCTGAGGAAGGCTGCAGGACGGCAGTCGAAACCCGTCAAGCTGAGTGCCAACATATCAGGACTGCAAGAAATAAAGACTGAGACTTTCTGAATCTTTTTGGACTAAAGCTGAGTTCTCTCTGGCTCATGTTTATGGTAGAGTCCATGTGAATGCTCCCTCCTGTGGTATTTGGAATTTGACATTTTCTGAAAGCCCAGATTTACGAGTAATGACATATAATGTGGATGAGCTGAAGAGAAGATTACAGCAGTAGAGCCGACACGCACACCTTCAGCTGAGGAAATAGAGCCGTGCAGGAAGGAGTCCTATGACTTGGAAGTAAGTTCGCGTTTTTGAAAGTCCGGCCTCCTCGTGTCAATGTCAGTGGGGTTTTGAACGGGTTTTGTATCAAAGCCGGAGGAGAGCTCCGTGGTTCACACTAGCTTAAGATATTGTAAAAGTTTGATCTGCATCATAAAGTAGGTCAGAAAATACCACACTCGTAAATCTTCAGAATGGGTAGCCAACAACTGGCCCAATGAGATTCCAGAGGTTTTCATCATGAGCTTTGCACTTCAGATCTTTTTCTTTGTCTCAGAGTTTATTCACAGCAATATTCCAAAAACCAAAGTAAAAATCCCACTGTTTCTAGATTGAGGAAACCTGTGGAGATGCTAACTTTTCCAGGTTAGCCCACAAAACATCATCCATGAAGCTTTTCATCTAAATCACACAAAACATGCTGGCACACAGATGCCATCATGCTAGCTGTTTCCTATCATTTCCGGTCTTGATGCTAAGCTACATCAACCATCTGTTAGCTGTCGTGTTTGTGTATCATCAAAATGAGAGTTGCGTCAATCTTAACATCGTAATACCTAAAGATAATGAAAATTCCTTCAAAATGCAAGCCACTAAATCTTCTTTGGAAAGAAGTGATGCCAGAAATATAGTACTTAACTATCATTAAGGTAGAGAACTGATTTTCATTTGTTTCACATAGCGAAAAGTCAGATTTAAATGCTCAAGTTTAGATCTGATGATGGTTCCAGACGTGTATTTGTCCTGGTGCTGATCATGGTGAAGAGAGTTAGACATTAGTGCTGACAGCAGTGATCCCTTCAGTTCCTCTACCTGCAGCAACAGGAAGTCAGGTTAAACATTACAGAACCAGACTGTTTCCCCAAACTAGCAGCCGCTCCGGATGACAACTCCCAGGATGTGCACTTTGTAGAAGCTATAATCTCTTCGCAGCAGCGTGTGCTTCTATGAAGAGAGCGGATGCTGTCTTTGAGGATGTTCTTTTCAGGTACTCAGGAGGACTTTCACTTTATTTTGCAAGGAGACGTTTCCAACTGTGAGTCTTTATGCCACCTGAAGATGAGCTCAGCTTGTCGTCTGATGGAAACGTTTGTTGCGTGGCGGGCAGTGATAAAGTGAGGACTGAAGAGGCCTGGAGAAACAAACCAAGAGTACTTGGGGTCTCCTTGGAGTGCCCACCTCAGAGAGAGTCATGCATTCCCAGCATACACATAGCTTTCATTGTGTTTATAGATCGGGGGGGGGGGGGGCAGGAATAAATCACAAGGTCAGTGAATGGGCTGTCTGACCTTTAACCCCCAGGCCAAGAAAAGACTCTGCTCTATGTCCTGATGTCATCAGCAAGTCATTACCGCCAAGGCTCTCAACACCTCTACCATCTCACCCTAACTCACTCTGCTCAGCCACTATTGGACAAGCCCCCTGGTCACAGCACCTAAATCACTCTGCAGGGCAGCAGTTATAGACTTGACCTTGGCCTGGTGCTGTTTTCCATTCCCCACTCCCACATTTAACTCTGTTTATTGTTTCTCCATGTCTGGACTTATTGGTCTGTCTAGTGGCAGGAGCACAAGAAATAGTAAGTTATGGGAGCAGTAAACAATATTGCTCCAGCATGTTTTGACAGAGCAACAGTACAGATGTGGCCTTGGGAGAGTTCCTTAATGTTCCGAAATGAAATTACTCACACAGAGCCGCGCTAATAAGAGTTACTGAAGATAACGTTTATCCAGGAGATGTGCGGACTTGTGTCAGCGCGCCATCGTAGCTGACTTTGTTCTTAGACTGAGGCATTGAGGTAAAGCATATGTTTTCTTAAGGGATGGTGAGGTGAGCTGAGGTTAACTATTTTGACCGTGAACACCAATCTGCAACCTAATTTGAGCTGAGCGGTCTCCTGAGGAGTCACCCTCTGCCCTTTGACCCCTCTCATGCCTCCTCTGCAATACATCCACAGAGACGGATCAAGGGAGAGTGTGAGGCAGAGGAACGTCTTATTGCATGCACGACAACACCGCAGCGCTCAAGATTTAATTTAATCCTTTTCTCTCTGTCTGAGAGCATATTAGGTGGTTTCCTGTAGCTTTAAACAGAGCAGCGACTGTGAGCGAGCTGGCTTGACTCAAGCTTCAGGTCCTAGCATGCCCACCTCTGCAGCTCCGGCTGACAGATTTACATTGTTGTCTACCATATCGTTCTGCGCCTGCAGAGTCCTGATCACCCCGTTGAGGGATGGCATCTCTTTAAAAGCCATCTCTCAGCATTTATTTCTATTTCTATATCTCTCTTGCCCACAGCAATGGCAGAATCTGTGAGCAGGGGCGCATAAAATGTTCCTACTAGGCATGTCAAATAGCCAAGTACTTACGAAAGCACCTGGATGCACGACTCGGCAGAGCTGAAAGAACCTCGGGACAAAAAAAGCGACTGACTCTGTAAAAGCGTATAAATACACCAATCTTGGAGACGAGCAGGGAAAAGTCTTTCCAAATCTTGCTTCATGTAAACAAAGATGTATGCCTGAGCATTCAGTGATTAATGTACACTTTAGTAATCCTCGTTAAAAAGCTGCGCAGTACAAATAAATTAATCAAGCTCAATGCAACACTTCCTTTCAAAGCACTTAGCAGTTGGGGTGCCCGGTTAGTGCATATTCCATCAATCACGATCAAATCGCCCTGGAAAAGTGGGACGAAGCCAACAGGCAGGAACGGTTCCAGCGGAGCAGGAGTGTGTTAGAGCTGTAAATGTGGGTGTGCTGTCAGAAGGTTGGTTGAAGACAGCAGTTTAGTTTACCTTAGTCTAGTCTAGTCTAGTCTCGTTTAGATATCTTAGTTTTACTTTTAAACTGACAAAGAGGTGTAGTAGCAGCATAATATTGTAACAGGTGGATTTATTGACCTACCCATAGATTATTTAAGTGCAGTAACTCACTTGGTGGGCTACAATTGAAAAAACACGTATGCATGGTGCGCATTCTCGCAGGTTGGGATTTGGTTTCTGGTTTTATACATCTCTCACACCAAGTGCAGACTTTTTAAACTTCCTCTGCTTTTAATTAATTTGTTTTTAACAGTTATTTACTTTTACTTGTCTGTACTTTCATTTGTGTTTAATTTCATTTCATCCTTTAAAATCTAAACTTTTTTAATCTTTCGCTTGCGAAGTGCTTTGAGCGACCTGTGTAGATGATAAGGCGCTGTATAAATAAACTCATACTTTCATTAATCACCAGTGGACAGATAAAGCAACTTCTGGAGGGGGATTTTTTTGATAGATTAAAAAGCAAAGCTTAAACAAAGCAATTCATATTGAAGGAAAATCTCCATGTGTCACACTTTTCACTTACAGCTATCTTTCAACAAAAGATATAACCGAGAAATTCACGAGTTATCTGTGGTAAAGTTTGTTTCAGTTTTAGAATACAAAGAAAGAAAATCTACTTCCTGGGATTTAACAAGATCGATGTTATGATATTAAATACAAGGTTCAGTATGACCTGTTTTTTGGAGGCTTATACAAATACTGCAGTTGCAAAGAATATTTCTCAATGTAAACAACATTGGACAGAGCAAGATGAATCATCCTGTCAGCTTGGAGGTACATAAACACTCCCTGGTCCGGAGGAATCGGGGTGTTTGCTGTAATTAAATGTATAACCTGTGCAGAGCAGCAGTGTGGGAAAAACCTCAGTTTGTAATTACTGTAAGGGTGAAAGTCAAGGAGACACACCTTGTAAAGCGATCCCTGAGAATCTAGATGTTCACACTGCGAGCGCCCCTCCCCTGTCCCACAGCAGACCCCCCTCACACACACACCCCCACTCCCACCCCCACCCCCGACACCCAACTCCAGCCCTGATTGGCCTCCTCTCCCTCGCCTGCGCTACCAGCACGAGCTGTCACTCCTTTGGTACGTCATCGTAATTCACAGTGACAACAAACAACTGCCCATGCAACACATCACCCATGATCCCTCACAGAAAAGTGGGGTGGGTGCAGAGTTGGGAGAAGAGAAGGGGCAGGAGGGGGTGTTTAGAGGAGGGCATGGGCTTAAAGGGGGGGGAGGACTATTACATAAACACATTCTCTGTCACATTTATTCAAAGTCTACTAAAACGTTCCCTCTCGCATTGTGACATCTTGCTGTATTTCTGCCGCAGAAAAAAACCCACAATTCATATTTTTCCTCGTTATTCTTAGTTACAAAAAGCCTGAGAATCAATAAGGTCCTGTCAGATGAGTCAATAGCTTGAGGAATAGTAGGTTGGTGACCTCTGACCCCAAGGCATTGAAAAAAAGACAGAGTTGAGGTGAGAGGGGGAAGTTTAGGTTTCACACCCTTTCTCAAATGCAGAGCTCTGTTCCAGGTTTTGAACAAATGTGAGGAGCATATTTCTTCCTCTTTGTGAACCAAAAGTACCAACCAAAAAAGAAGAATAGGAAAGAAATGGAACAAGGACGGGGGAGGAGCTAAGGTTGGGGGGCGTAAATCAGAGATGGTAAGAAAACACGGCACTTCTCCGCTTTGCCTTCTTACTGAAAAACCACATTGTTCTCTAGCAGAGAGCATCCACATCTGAGGGCCGGTCACTTGTTGATCAGACGTGGCTGTGGAGAGTTGAATCAATCAGGGTGTAAACATTAACCCAGCTGCAGAGAGCCGGGGGGGGGTGGGGGGGGGGGCAGGTACACGAGCAGGGAAACGCAGGGAATTACAAACGTGGCCACTTCTCTCTACGAGGAAAGAAACCAAACTCCCTGGAAGTGCAAACAGCAACTGGGGAAGGTCATTCACCTTCAGATTAGCTCAAAAGAAAGTTCCGACAGAACCTGAGGAACTGTGTAACCTGTTGTTGGTCATGCAGAGCTTATCTTTGAGGTTTCTGTGTATTAAAGTGTTTATTTTACTGCAACAGCACAAATTTGCATGCCAACAAATTCACCGTGTGTAAGATCCCTCGTCAGCAGAGGGGTCAGTTTGTCTTCCTCTAACTGGGATTACACATAAAGTCATGGATGAATTTTGTCCAAAAAAAAAAAAAAAATATTATGAGGAATGTGTAATAGCTGAAGAAGCCATTGACAAATATATGACGCTTTGATTAGGAGATTCTACGCATTTCTTTAGCATTGCTTGGATGGGGCCTCATTTTGGGCCACTTTCATGTGCCTTAATTAATGTAACGTGGGTAAATCTGAAGAGCAAATCTGACACGTTTTGATTTCTTTTAGAAATAATCCAGGATGAATAAAGTCTATGGTAGTTCAAAATGTAAAAATGAGAATTTGTTTAACATTGTACGATAAGGTATTTATCAGGGAATATTACATGTGTTCTATGAAAAAAAAAATCTTTTCAAAATTGTCCAGATATATATGATGTTTTTTTTTGTTCTTGTGATAAAATAGTGGGACATTGGCCTCCCAGTTAGAAGCATTACGTGCACCAATCCAGGTAACCAGTACGTCCTGCGCTCAGGAGAAGAGTCGCCACCTCAAGGTTAGTGGAGCAAAAGTAGAAAAGCACATTTGATTTGTGTGATTGTGGAGTCAGACGAAGTAGAATAGCGCAGAAAATAATACAAATACACAGTTGAGGAGGTTTAATTGGATGATACGTGTTTGTCCTCAGAGGTCAGTGGATCCTCATTCATCAGGGGACACACTGGTCTCAGATCAGTTCATGTCTTCAACCAGAAGACGGACAGCGAGTGAGAAGCCGCCATCTGGGTGTCAGGCTGTTTGGCTGGTGGGTGAACTGTCCGCCTGTGGTGTAAGGGTCTGTGAGGGGGTGTGGGGCCATGTGTCCCCTCCAAGGGGGGCAAAGGGGTCCTGGTGAGCCTTGTAGCCTGTGACCATGAAGTCTGTTCCCCTGACCCAGAGCACCACCCCTCACCCCAAACAAGACGCATGCATCCAAACACATGTATGCACAATGCCAGGTCAATGGCCACTTACTTGATCCATTAACACTCTGTTGGCTTTTATAAGAGCGTACAATGTTATGAAAAGCACATGTGCAAAGGTTGCAGATACAATAGAAAAGCTGGTGCCCAGATTCTCACTCCAGGCCTCTAAATTGTAGCTCCTGAGTCCTGTAAATCTCAAACTGAGCAGATTTTTAGATCATAAACTCTCATATTTAGAGCACAGAAACCCATAATTACAGGTTCTTTATACTGGATGGGATTGAGATTGGACCCAATCAGTCATGTGAGCACTGTGGCTCTTCTAAAAAAAGCTGCAAAACTTGACACAGACCTCCCATCTTTTAGACATGTGCAAGAATATTGCTACAAACTAAAACAGGATGATGCACACGCAGTTCACTACGACATTGCACTTTCTTTCACTGCGTAAGAAACCCATCTAAAACCAGGTGTTCCCCGTTGATACACCTGGTTTTCAGCAGGTTCTTTTGTCTGACTGTATGATTTAAAACAACAATCAGTATCTGACACAAGAGTCTGAGAGTATTTGAAATGAAAAAAAACAATATAAATGAACAAAACTGCTATGAATGACACACACACACAACACACACACACACACACACACACACACACACACACACACACACACACACACACAAAGGTGTAATGGGGTTTTGAGAGTCTACAAGCGGGTGTGGGCCCATCTGCCCCTGGTATCCGGGCTCTGTGTTTGGGGGGCCATGGGCAGCCCACAGTCTGAATAGGCTGGCGGCGGAGCTAAGAGAGCTGTGTGCACATGGCTCCATGGTTAATCTGCTAATGTATTCCAGAGGTCAGGAGGGTTTCGCACCAAATCAATGGAGGGATTTACACAGCTTTCCCCTGGAATGTGCTCCATCCGCACTCTGCTTCGGGGAAAACATCCACCTCTGCTTTGCCAGGCCATCCAATTTTCCGCGGCATTTAACCACAAAAAAGGAAGAGCTTTTTTAAAAAAAAAAAAAAAAAAGGAGAGGTGCAGTGAGGCACTTTCTTACCCATCCTTTCTCTTTTACATGTCGAGCAAAGTGGCGGCTGCACTTTTACTTTGCTGCTGTAATGTTTTGACCCCACACACACACACACACACACACACACACACACAAAGAAAAGACAGGCTCCTTCATTTCTACATCCACCAACAATCCTTTTCGGTGTTCTAGAGTTCACCAACACAGACGTGTCTGAGCAGTGATGTAAGATGGGCTGTGCCTTCATATAAGGGGCAAAAGGTGAAAAGACAGCAGGGAGGGAAGAAATAAAGAAGGCAAGGCACCAGCAGTTTGGGTGAAATGCAGCGGGACAGTTTTTGAGGTGTATCCTATGTAATCCAAATGGATCAAAAAGAGTTTTTCAGTGTATGAAAGGTAAGAGAAGAAATGAGACTTTCATATCAGCTTGAAAGCCCAGACCAGCTGAGAAAATCAGGGGATCTGCTCTCATAACAACTGAAATGGGGCAGAAAATGCAGCAAAGTGCGGCAGGATGCAAAAGGTGACTGAGGTTTCAGCCCAAAGAGCCCGTGGAGATATTTTTTATTGCAATATAATCCTGAACTTGCACCAGTAGGAACTTGCTAGAGAGAGTAAAAAGAAAGTATTTCTATACGTTTTCATCATTTTAATCTAAAGAGGCCCGGCATTCCTTCATCAGCAAGCCTTTTAACATGCAGAGAAGTGAGAGCAGACCCGGGCTCCAGGTGAGTGGCTGCTTTGACCTGGAGTCAAGGCCTGTTAGAGGCAACGCAAACAGCTGGAGGTGTGATAACTTCAGCCAGTGGTGTTTTATGTTTCCTGCCGCATCAGTTTTAACACGATGAAGACGCAGCAACGAAAAGAAGTAGTGTTGACAAATCAGCAGCGGAGTGTAGCATCTTGGGCTAGTTGGCAGTCTGGTGGCTGTAGCAACAGCAGCATGGAGGGCAGCGATGAGGCGTTGTTGTCTTTTTGGCTCCAGTCTGTTTTTCAAGCTCAGCACAAAGTGAATGACGTGAGAGCATCGCAGCTAAAACGCAGATGGGTTGAATCTGTGGCTGAGATGACAAAACTGAAGCTTTCATTCCTCCATGGATATTGTTGATGGTGGAGCCCAGATTTGAAGCGCCAGGAGCCGGCTGCGAATTATCACATTCCCTCAGGTTTTTTGTGTTCTCATGGTTGCGTCACGTCTGCTGCTGGTTCCCATTGCAGAAGGAGTAAACCACTGGTGGGCCAGTGGGAAAAGGGACTCAAGTTAGCTCACATTCTCTAACTAAAACTGCATAGCAAAAAGATCATTGAAATCACCACCCTGGTCTGGAGCTCTGCCCGTTTTCACGACAGGCACAAATATATTGCAAGTTTCTTACACCTTAGACACAGACTTTTATAAAAAAAAAAAAAAAAAAATGTAAAAAGTCTCTCTTTCTAGATTTAGATTCAGATCAGAAGAAGCAGCTGAATCCAAAATCATCGTCGCTGTGTTGATCGTTGCCACCCTCCATTTGCCAGGTGACCCAATGTGCGACATCATATGCAAAGACGCAATGAAACCTAAAGTACGCATGACATTTAAGACTCCCTTTATCTTTTTATCTGCCTTCGATTGTAATTAAAATGTGCTTTAAGCCTCAAGTGTCTTTATATTTTAACCAGCTGGCATTTGAAGCAGAAAATGTATGAAACAAATAAAGCTCTTACAGAGAGTCAGCCAAATGTCTTAATTGTTTTACCTGTTCTAAATGATGAGTTTTGAAAAGGAGTTTTTGTTTGAAAAACATTCAGTTTCTGTGACCCTGAACCAGCTGGAGCGATCGGGGGGGGGGGGGGGGGGCATCCCGAAAGAATAAGGTGAGAACAAATAGCGGGGAGGTTCCAACTAAAGCCCAGCGCTCACTTTCTGATAAGAGATCAAGGGAGATGTTTCCATCCACTTATCTGTAGTGTGTCTGCATGCTTTATGTGAATGTGTGTCAGTCAGGTCCACGTCGGAATGTGCAGGGGTTAAACGGCACTCCCTCTTCTCCCTCTCTGGCTGCTGGACCAGGACCTGCTTGGGTCATAAATAAGACAGAGGAGGACGCCTGAACCCCAGACACCCAGACACAGCACAGAGTATCGGGGCCCTGGCCTTAAATCCAGACTACCCAGCTTGGACCAAACTAGCCCAGACACACACACACACACACACACACGCACGCACACACGCACACACACACACACACACACACAGAACCAGCAGGCAGCTCACTTTCACTACCCTTAACACCAGTTATAGAGGTTACAGGTCAGCTTCATATAAACGTGTTCAGCCTTACACACTTCCAGGGGGAGGTGGATGTTTGGCTCCGCGGGGACTTTCTCTATTATTCTTTTACATATTTGTCTGCTGTTCTAATATTAACAGCAGATTAGCACAGATCCACAGAGGCATGAAGCACAAAGGCGGACTAAGGTTTTTGACTGCGTTGATCCGACTCACATGGGCCCCACACACGACACACAAATCATCTCTTCTCATCAGTTATCTGGTGCATTCTTTCTATAAAAAAAAAATTAAATAAAAAAAAAACTCCTGAAAATGCTTCTCCCCTTCTCTTGTCAAAGTAGCCCCTCCTCCTACCACTCCTCCTCCTCACTAACTTTCGTCATCCTTCTCTATCATCCAGCTGATCTTTCTGCGACTGCTCGCTTCACTGCTGCAATGCTACATGATCTGTTTACCAATGCTATGCTTCGCTGCTGGGCAGGGGGAGAGAAACAACACAAGCTTTTTGGGAGAATCAGACAGACTGTTGACCATACCTCTGAATGGCTGCTGCACAGATGGGACTTGATGGAACCTTTACAAGAGCAACACCCAGTGCTTTACTTCTAGTCAGATCAGAGTATCTATACCATGAAGACACTGATTCAGAGACACACAGACGGATACACTGCTCCACTCTCTGTGTGCATCACCAAGCTTGAGACATCCACAGGGAAGATGGCTGCTAGATTGCTTAGCGACAATGAATGCTAACAGTAGGGCAGCAGAGGAAGAAAATACACTTTTCTCCGAAACAGACGTTTCCTGGATTAACAGAACTGTTGAACATTTGCTATGAAAAAACAGCTACAAGCTGTTGCTATTGCATCAGATGTATAGCTTGAACTACTTCATCTGCCTCAGCTTCCTGCCATATTTAGGTTCAAATAAATCAGGATCAGGATCCTGGCTTGTCCAAAAGTAATCCTCCTCATCCTCCTTTACAGAGTCGACCATAATTAGCAGCAGCACACAGTCTTTCACTCGTCAACAAATGTTTAGCTTTGTTGACAGAAGTTAGGAGGAGGCTTTTGAGGCGCTGCGTCAAACCACCGTGCCTGGTCTGGAAAGTAGTTCCAGCTATGTATCTCATTCTGAAAATAATAACAACTCGGTGTGTGTATATATGTATGTGTGTATATATATATATATATATATATATATATATATATATATATATATATATATATATATATATATACATACACACAAACGATGGAATGAACATCCCAAAAGGATGAAGCGTTCCTTCAACAAGAAGAAACAACACCTGACTGGATTGACTCAGCTTTTACCAGTGGAAACTGGTAACTGACAGAACCATTAGTGGGAGACACACAGTTGCAGTATATTCTCTTTCAAACCTTCATGACACAGTGAAAGCTGCAGAAACCCATATCATGTTTTGATAACTTTTCCACAAATAACCGACTGCCGAGTTATAACCTTCCAAGAAGCGCTGGTGTAAAGTTTATGGAACGGTGATAAAAATCCCTCAACTGAGAGAAAAGATGAAATTCCATTCCTTGAACTGAACCCAGTACAATGATTCAGATCAATCATCCGTCAGACAGAGAGTGAAGCCTTCCGAAAATGTTGAACTATTGTTTCAAAGCATCTTCTACATTTTGAGAGGTTCAAATGAGGGAGGGTTGTGCTCTCTCCAATTCTGAGTTCATCTTAATTTCCCCCTCCTTCATCCTTCCTCTCCCCTCTCCGCATGAACCCCCCCCCCCCCACCCTCTCGTCCCCGGCCCCGTCTTCTTCATTGAAATGATCTCTCCATTCATCTGCCAGCGCGTTTCCTGCTAACAGGGTGATAGGGGGTCAGCGATTTGATAAACCCATAAAAGGCCCCCATGTTCGCCCATAAAGACCCCGGATGGCCTCTGTCACCCATTCCCACAGCCCTCCTGTCTGTCAGCCGCCTTCTGACTGACAAGGCCTGTCACCCCACAACCCCTCACCCAATAAAAATCACATACATTAAAAGGCCGTCGGTCTGGGCTGACTAAAGCTGCAGCCTCACTCTCTGGTCAGCCCAGCAGTGGAGGGCAGGGGGTGGAGGGAGTGGGCACAGTGCCCAGTGACTCCACCCCCTCCCCTCTCCAGAACAGAGTCTTTTTTCTGTCTCGGACAGAAAGAATGCACCATGCTAAATCTGTCCAAAAAGGGGCTGGAGGGGGGGTGTGGATGGAAGGACACCGATGCCACCCCCCCACCCACCCCCGGTGACACAGATGCTTCTAACCTGCAGCCATTTTTCCACACTTTTCCTCCTGGGAAATATTCATATTTGTACTCTTGGTGAGGGTAATTTCCTCCTGCTGGTTGACACTAGCTGCTGTAACCTCCCAGCGACCCAGGTGATGACCGGCTCGTAGTACATAACACCTGGTGTACCACAAGCTGTCGTTTTTGTTTTTTTTTTAAACACAAAGGCTTTTGTGTGAATTAAATGAACAAGATATAAAGTGTGAATAAAGTTTGTCTGAGAGCGGCCAGCAGGTTGATTTTCTTACCTTTGGACAGAGCCGTGACTTCTGTCTTGACGCCAGACTAAACTAACTGGCAGCCGACAGCAGCCTCATCTTTACCTTAACTTATACTTCTCTCAAAAAGTCCATTTTGCCTTTCAGGCCTCCACAAATAGTTGTCCTGAGCTCACAAAGACAACTTTCCTTACTTCGTTACTTCTCGGTGACTCCAGAATGCAGAAAGAGCCAGCAATGTATAATTAGCTTGTTGCTAATGACGACTGATGACTGGCAACAGCAAAGCTGTTCAAGATGTCAGTTCACATATTCTATAGTTTTGCATTTTGGAGTCCGTAAAGTATTTTTTCTTTTGGTCAGTTTTGCTGTTGTCAGCCATCAGTCACCCTTAGCGTCAAGCTAATCATGCGTGGCTGCGTCTTTCTGCATTCTGGAGTTACAGAAGAGTGAAGCAGAAGGGAAAAACTGTGTTTGGGAGGAGAGCAGACACCAATTTTTGAGTACTCAAAAAGTGAAATACATTTATTGTGTGAAATATTGCTTTAAAAAAAACAACAACCAAAAAACGTCTTTCACATCAGTAGCCACAATGTCAAACCTCCTTTTTTAAGCCACCATCTTTCAACATTCCTGGACATCGCCTGTCAATCCGTCTCTTCACAGCATCACCAAGTCATTTTTTAAGTATGAAGTGAATCATTGATCTGAGTCCTATAACTCAGCTGAGGTGGCATTTTCATCCAACGCCCAAAACATGATGCATTAAAGCTCTGTTTTATGCAAATGAGCTGCATAGTTTATAACTCAATGGTACTCAAAGTGCATGCAACCACACTTAAAACAACTTGAACCTTGGCAAAGATGTGGCTGCGTGAACAATAAGTTATTTGGTGTATTCTGACATGATGATATGCTGCCATTTTCCAGGTAATAATCCCGAAAAGACTTGAGTGGGGTCTCTGCCAGTGAAGAACCCACTGCGAGTTTGCTATTATACTCGATATACACGTCAGTCCATATCTAACATTACAAACCTGTCCATCGCTAAATAGAACAAGAAGTTTCTGACAGTTCCAAGATGTTTTTTGCACTTTCACTGTGAAATTCCGATATTTTCTGGTAGTAACAAGTTTCTGTTTATGTTCTGCTCATATGACCTTATTATAATTCCTAATTCCTGGAAAAGCTGTCTTATTCAGACCTACACGGTTGCTGATACTTCAATCTTAACTTAGACCCAAACAGTATAAAGTTACTAGAAATACTCTCCGTTTCTTCATCCATCGAGTTGTGCTGGAGCACCTTCCAGGTAGCTGACCACAGCCCTGTATCTCACCCGGTGATTGAGGGGTGGAGGCGGGTGTCGGGGCCAGCAGAGGCCGTCTCTGTCTCCAGACACGCGTCAGTGAGATGGAACTCAGCCTGCGCAAAGAGAGCGAAGAGAAGAACCGACACAGAAATTAAGAGAAAAAATATGGAAGTGGAGAGAGGAGGCTATCTGTCAGAGGATGAGATAATCAGAGAGGGCAGCCTAGGACACACACACACACACACACACAAATATAGCCATCTATCTCGAAAAGGATAATGAATGTGTCTTTTTGTTAACAATGCTATTTAGTGACTGTTGGTAATGCAGGTCACACATCAGTCTTGTTCCCACTGATTTCTATTTCAATTCAACATTAGAAAATATTGATGGAAACTGCTAAAATAAAAAAAAAATAAAAAAAGCTCCTTCCTTTTGGTGATTTCAAAGAATAAATGCATTGAGTTCCATTTTTTGAATTTTGTCATTTCCATTCGCCGGTGATTCGTCAAAGTGCACGTCAAAAAAAAACATCGATGAGTCACAACTTCGATGTCTTTGCGCATGACTCCGTTTGTCACAGCGATGACATGCTACGACATCATTTTATTTCAACTGATCAGAAAGATCAGAATGAGACAAAAAGACGACGATGAGACGAAGAATACACGCAGTTTAAACAGAACTTCAGCCCCAGAACAGAACGTTGGCTTTCACGTTGTCGCAAACTCATGTCTCGAACTCACAGACTTCTCTGCTCCTGCCTCACCTCTTTGAGACTCTAAAATGCAGAAAGAGCCAGCCACGTATATTTAGCCTGAAGCTAACAGGCTGACAGTTAACAAAAGCAATGGTTTAAAAAAAAAAACAAAAAAAAAAACAGCAAAACTGTCCACAAATATCCATCACAAACTCCCAGGCACCACGTCTAGGATGTCCTCTTTCTCTAGTTGTGTGTTTGGTATTCCACAAACACTTTGAATGTAACCACACACACACACACACACACACACACAAAATCCAATTTGGTGCTACGACATATGAGCGCAGACTAGCACACTGTTAACGGGGTCATAGTTAGTTGGGGTTTTTTTGCTCGATTCAAAGTGTTTCTGGATTTCTTGGCATAGGACTGAATAACAAACACTTGTTCAATGTTCTTGGGTGTTTGTAAAGAGACGCTTTTGTACAGTTTTTCTGATTTTACAAGTTGGTGGCAACGGAGCGCTATTAGCTGAGCGCTATTAGCTACGAGCTAAACCTGCGCAGCTGGGGATTCCTGCATTCTGGAGCCACAGAAGTAATGCGGAATTGAAAAAAAAAAAAAAATGTATGTGATCAACATACATATTTCTGAGGACTTGAAAAGAAAAATAAAGACTTTGGGGGGAACTTTTGCTAACAGGAACCTTACCGTGAGTTTAAAAATTCACATCTTTTCCGTCCAGAGAGCAAAGCAGCTCGTTCTCTTTCCTCCATTTCCTAAGTTTATAACCCTCCCCTGCTCCCCTCTCGCTTCTCGCCGCTCTAGCCTGTGTGGTGAAGCTGGCAGTGGCCTTCCAGAGCTTTCCTGCACAGACGTTTTTGATTCAAATGCTGATGTTTCTTGGGTTTGCTACATGTGTGGTGTCGACCATCCTCTTCCCTTCTCTGTTTACTGAACAGTAAAAGCCAGAGGCCACAGACCAACGTGGCTTACTCTGAGGCTCCTCATTCCCACCAGAAAGGAACACATTTCATGAGGAATAATAACGTGACCAGAGCTGAAAACACTTCCTTTCCCGCAGCACAGTGGATCAGGTTTTTGTTATATTATTCTTCACATTACACTACTGGCCAGACAGAGTGCCTCATAAACATTAATCCCACAATTATCTGATTTTTTTTTTCAAAGTGCTACACTTGAAAATCATTCTGAAGCCAAGCAGCCGTAGAATTTATTTCTGCCTCCAGACGACAGCTTGCTGGGGTCCTTCAGGGGCTTGTAGGTGAACAGGACTATCTCAGAGGAACAAGTGATGGAGCAGACAATCAGAGAGAGATGAGCAAGAGGACAACGAGGAACAGAAACAGAGGAGTAACGCTGAGAGAAAGAAGTGGAGAAGGAGGGGAAGGAAGGGCATGGTTTTCTTTTCCCCAACTCTGGATTCCTGGGTAATGACTGGGCTGTAATGGTGCTGAGCCTCATTTCGCCAAATGAAACAAGAGTCCCAGCCAGCCCAATGATGTTTATTTCTCTTCATTTTTCATCGTCCCCCCTTTTTTTTTTTTCCACTTGTGACATAAAAACATATATACAGAATCTGCATTTAATTTGTGTGGCAGCCCTCTGTTTTCTCCCCCTTTTCCTCAACTGCTACCCTCTATTTTTTCCTTGTTTTTTTGCACATTCAGCAAAGTCCGCAGGCCAAAGCGGGGATTTGTGGTTTGCTAACCAGTTGAAGGGATATTTTCTGAAAATTTCCCCCAGCCAACAACTTTCTTCACTGCGGGCTTGTGAGCTGACCAGAGCAACGACCCCAATCGCTGCTGGAAGAGGCTTCAGCAGTCTTTGTTTAGCAGTTGGAGAGAGAAGCGAAATATTTCTCTTCAATGTAGCTTGGAATAACATTAAGTTTGGAGAATGATGAAGGTCTTTTGTTGTTGTTGTTGTTGTTGCTGTTCACATGACATTTATTAATGTAGCACTTTCTCTTATTTCATTCTACTAAAATAGCCATAAGAAGCGTTAGCTAGCACTTGCGAGCTAGCTAGCTAGCTAGCTAGCTCCTGGGATGAGTGCACCTCCCATTAGGTCCAGCTAGCTGATGAAACGTCGCACATTCAATTGCTGCCAAACACTCATTGTAAAAATAACTTCATGAGAGTGTTGGATATCGTTGTGATGTTATAATGTTACAGTACATGGAAAATTTAATAACTGGCTTGAGTTATCAGAGAAAACCTTAAAATACACCTGACTTGTGTTTAAATATCTCGACTGGACAACCGTCTTAAAATGTGCAATCAATCAAACGATGATGATTTGCTGCACAGCTTTAAATACATTCAGACAATGAAAGAAAAGCATCCCAAGCAGCTAAAGGTTCCGTATCATACAAAGAAACTTGGAAACTCTCTGAAGGTGCTGGGGATCAAACCAGTGCCCCTCTGATTACCTGACAGCCACATGACCGCCCGAGCCGTCAGAGCAATGTAGCTCAACAGCGCTTATAACACAGGTCCAGTCGTTTTCAAACATCTACATGAGGAAATGTTACATATTAAAGCTTTAAACCTGCAGAGTCACGCAACAGTCCCAGTAGTGTGGAACGGTTTGTGTTCTGCAAGACTGATCAGCTCCGCGAGCGACCAGCGGGACCTGATCCAGCGGCCACAGTGGCCAGGCTGCATGCCACGGGGGGATTTCTGGGATCAGTGGGTCTCTCCTCCTATCTCTGTGAGGCTCAGAGGCTGCAAGTTCTGAAGAAAGTATGAATTCTGGTCCTGGTCACAGTCCTTATTTGGTTTGATTTATGGGCGCCATGGAGCAACCGCAAAGTTGAAGCCGAGACGCTAACGCTAACGCTAACGCTCCCTCCGTCTGAAGCATCTGAAATAACCAAAGTATTTAACACAGTTGTGGTTTACTGATGCACAAGATAATCTGGACTCACTGCACTTAACATTTCTATCATATTTGCCCTTCACTGTTCCTGAAGCACAATCATTATTTGGTGAAAACCCATTAAAATCATATATAAAACCTAGGACAGTGATGACGTCATGTAATCGCAGGTCCTGATTTGATCCGATTTTGATTCACACACATAAAATATTCCACATCTAAGCAGGTAAAGCAGTGTTAATATTAGAACCTCAATAATTTGGAGGTTTTAATCACATGAAGGGGGGGAAAGAAGAGAAAATGTGTGTTACAGAAAAACATAAAAAGAAGCCAACACACAAATTATAAATTCAAAAAAATCATATATATATATACATCCAAACTGCTGCTGCCGCTGTTTACACTAAATATTTCCAAGATGGCCGATGTAAAAAAGCTGCTATACCTTTTACCCAAAAGTAGTCTTTTTCCAGACCCCCTTTGATGCATCCTCTGCCCCCCTGTCCTCACCCACCCACACATGGCAGCAGCTCCCTCCCACTGAGTTTGATGGCCTGTGAACAAGATTTGCTAAAAATAAAAAAAAAGAAGAAGAAGAAGAAGAAGAAGAAGGAAAAAAAACGCAGTTGAGTATTTCTGCAAATGTCTTCCCAGTCTCCTGAGTTACTGGGAGTTCTGGTCCTGAATGACGGAGCGATTTCACTTCTGTCATCTGATTTTATGGAGACGGAACCAACACCAGCCTCCACACACGTGTCCTGAACACGGCTGGATGAGTTTTCATCCACCAAACCAAACAGCGGCCTCATGGCATGCAGCTCCTCCCCTCCGAGCCCTCAGCCTTTATCAGCGCCGCACCAACATCTGACTGCGGCTGAGACAAGGCGCATGAAACATTTCTGACATTTCTCGAATGTGTGCCTAATCGGGAATGGCTGCTCATTTGTGGGGGGGGGGGGGGGGGGGGGGGAATTCTCGTACTGGGGGAGATGGGGGGAGGAAGAAAAATGGCGAGATGATGCTGCACAGCTGTATCACACTTTTGGGGTGGAACACACAGTCCTGCAAATGATCGGCCAGTGATTTACATACTTTGACAGATTTGTAGGCTTATCACGTCAGTATAATTTTATGTAAATGTTAGTGTAAGGGTCAGCCACGCTGTGAGCCACGTCAAACAAGAATCTGCAGTCGAAGCACTTAGTTGAAATGAATCATGCGAGCAACTGTTACTAGTGGAAAAATGGCTATTATGGGCTATTAGGGGGAGCGATTGCACTCTTTATTGGGTATTTGCAGGCCAACTGCATTTACAGCATGAAAGTAGGTGTGAGTGCATGAGGGAGATGACGGGCTGGGAGCGAGGTGAATCTGTAGCATCATAATGCAGTTGTCAGTAAAGTCAATCAAAAGGAATTTCCAGGAAAAACCTACATGGAAACACTGGAGTGTTGGCGTTTCAGAGAAACGTGACCGGCGACAGAGCGAGATGAGTGTCAGAGAGCTGGTCGCTTTGCTGCTACGACTTCATTGCTTGTGTAGCCACGGGCCATAAATATCAGCGTTTTTATAATCTTAATTATACAGACATTTTACTGTTCTCCTCCGCAGGCCAGCTCCCCCTCAGACCCAGCAGGTTGCCGTGACGATGCCAAGCACTCCCCTCATCCACAACAACAGCAGCATTAAGCAGGCGAAGATTTAGAGCTCTGCAAATACTGGCCGTCACAGGACGGGGCTGGGAGGGAGAGAAGTTTAGACGTGATGGTCGTGACTCTCACCTCTACTTGCTTTGTAAACTTTGAAAAGTTCCTCACAGCCAATAGAAAGTCAAGAAGAGATGAGGGGGCGTGTCCACGGTGGAGTCAAGGAGATGGAAGGGAGAGTGAGTGAGTGAGAGAAGATTTAGATTCCCCAGAATAGACAGCACACATGTTGAGAGGTGGGTAGCTGGTCCACTCCCATCGCCGCCCAGAAGCTTTCCTCCATTCACTCTGACACATTAGTATTCTAATGCCAGTGGGAATATGTATGACTGCTGCAGAGAGACAGAGATGCGCCGGGGAGGCAGGAGAAGAGACAATGAGGGAGAGAGCGAGGGAGGGGTCCACCAAAGAGACATGAATGTGGTGAAGAGTCGCGGAGGGGGTTTAATATGATGACATTTACCTCCTTAAACCCATTCTCTGTGTCTCCATGACAACAAGAGAGGCTCTCCTCTCAGTCTTGCTGTCTTGCTTCCATTTATCGTGGAGAAATTAATGACTGTACAACTTGTTTGCATATTATACTGTAAATCACTTACCTTGTTTTTACCTTCTGTTTGTCTTAAACTTTTCAAGGCATTTCAAGTAAAGATTGTGGCTTTTACGGAGTGTGAGTGAAAACGTATTACAGCTAGACTATAGGAAGGTGTTGAGAGAGCACAGACCTCCAGCGTGAGTCCACTAATCCACTCCTCTATTACATGAATCTTCAACTGACGTCTACATTGGCAGAGACGTCCGAATGGATTTCTAAAATATGACTCTTGTCAGCGCTCCTGACCAGAGGTCTGGAGGAAAGTACTCAAGTTCAGGAGCTCTGCCCTCGGCCTCATTACACGCAGAGGATTTTTTTTGTGTCATGGATAAACTGAACAATAGAGACTTTTTGCTGTTTCCAGCCTTCTATTTGCATAAATGAAACAAGCTAGCCCCTGAAGAGAAAGTATCCGATCAGTATCCCCTTTGCATTCATCAACACTATCACTGTAAATATCAATTAGTTTGGTCATAAAGGTTCATGTAATACTGGATTTACTTCATGCACTTGTGAAAAAAAAAAAACCCTACCTAATAATATTCAAACATGAAAAATGAAAGAATAATTCTGATTCTTCTAATTAAATTAACTAAAATTGTCAAGCCGATTCACATTCTGACTCTAAAACGCCATGAAAGAGTGAATAAAAGTGTATAAACGTCCCTGACCAGGCAGCCATGAAGAAACCATCACTTTGACAGCTGTTCAACTCGTCTCACTGGTGTATTTAATACATTTACAAAGAAAAAGGTAATGCATACTCTTGGCTACATGTCCGTCTAAATCAGATTCCTAAAAACAACCTGACGCTTGGGAATATTTTCACTTTGGCCAACAGCGAGTTGGACACACTCGAAGCTCCATGTCAAAATGCATTTTCTATGGCCCCTTAATAACTGGCTAATCACTTTAGCATTGTCTCTCAGGGCACAATGCCACCCCTCATGTCCTGTATCCTAGCGAGGGGGCTAGGGAGCGCTCTTATGACAGTGTGTTGAATTTGGGTGACAGGGCCCCATTGGGAGTGGGCGCCCCCGTCCCCTTGGATAATCCCCAGGAGAAAGGCCCTGCATTTAGGGTGTGATACGCTTAATCCGGGGAAGCCTTGTTCACAAAGGATCCCGGCACTTCCTCTGGCCTGGGAGCTTCCGCTGGTCCGGGGGGCCCGGCGTGGCTGCAGTGCAAACATGAAGCAATAATACAGGTCTACTTTACAATGGAACAGACATACAGTACACACACACACACACACACACACACACAGTGGGCATGGGAGAATCAAAAACAAACTTGCAAATTCACACTGTCGAGCAGTGCTCGCACACAAGGTCCAGAGAGTAAACACACATGTGCCTCGGCGTGGGCAGCGGCGGTGTTTACAGTCGGATGCTGGAATAAAGCTCGTGTGTCTGTAGGAACATTGACTCAGTGAAGCTCCAAAAAAAAGCCAGAGATGAATCACGTCTCTGCCTAAAGATAACTTTTGAATTTACAAACAGGAAGACGGTGTCATGTTCTGTCGACGGCCCTTTCAGACGCTTCGTGGCGGCCCTCTTCACTCAAACCAGGACAAGATACCATCATTCATTCCACCTGCATCTCCTGCCAGCTCGTCATCGCAGCACAGGGGAAAATATCTAAAAATAATAAAATAAAACCGCTCTTTTTCCTGAACACATTTCTCCACTTATTTACTACAAATAAACCTCACTAAGGCAACATTTCATATTCAGGGTCATTTATGTAAAGAGCTGACGGCTATTATTCCATATTTCTCTGACGTGAGGCTACATGCATGTTTGGATTAAAAGTTTTGAAACAAAAAAAAAAAAGGAAGGACACGACAGCCTCCATTTTCCTTCACCTCCTATTTCACGCCGACGCGTCCTCTTTCTTCTGAGTGTCGCTTAGCGTCACATCGGCGGAGATGCACAGCAGATAGCAGCAAGTGGAGGAGGAAAGGTCGCTGCCTTCAACAAAACAGAGATACAAGTTAAAGCCGTTGTTGTAACCTTTCCTCCAAATAAGAGTTTGAGTGCTTCCATAACGAATATAATTCCATCTCCGCTGCTCTAATGACCTTTGGCTCTTCCGTACAATCGGCTGTCTGCGGGACTGAAATTTGAAACTAGATTTTCAAAAGCCTTCTCTGATTTGATCTACCTTTGTTCCTCACACTCACACAGGCACTTCAACACTACCGTTGCTTCAGCTTTGGCTCTTCAACTTTAGCTGTTACTCTCTTAGATTACACTTCTATATATTAAACTTCTATATTTGCACCAGAAATCTTCCTGTTTTTTTTTTTTTAAAAGAGGCTTTTGCAGTTGTAGGAAGGAACTTTCTGAGAAAAAAAGGGACAAGATTGGGGCATAACTGGAGCTGTTTATTTCCCGTCCATGGTTTGCTCCTCATTCTCGGAGGCTAAATGCCAGCAGCAGTCGCGTACGCAGTTTAGGTGCCACACGGCTGAAGAGAACAGATTCAGTTTGTTTGTAACAAAAGAACATCAAACTTTAATGGCAACAGTGTGAAACTCTATATTTTAAAGGCTGAAGATGAATTTTTTTTTTTTTTTCAATTCCTCCACAATGACATTGTATAAGATGCGGTTTGTGAGACATCAGAACAAGTCACACAGACGGGGCTGACATGTTCCCATGAATTTGACCAAATTTCATAGAAAAGACTGAAAGAAAGGCAAACGTAGCAAATATATAAACAGTGAGTTTCCTCAGGAAGGGGGAGGAGCTTCTGGAGTAGAGCCACTGCTCTTCTGTGCAACCCTCACTCACATTTGTCACTTCAGACACAAAGTGGTATTTCAAAATGGGACGGCCCAGAAACAAACCAACACATAGCGCCTTTAACATTACTTTCTCTCTCTTTTTTTTTATGCACCGCGAAACATAGAAAGGTCAACCCACCCGCATTCACCAGCTCTGGTCTTACAGTTTAGTGGTCATTGGTGCCGCATTCGCTCGTGTGTTTGACCAATCAGTGACCGTCACTCGCGGTTCCTCTTCTGCTTGGAAAACTCCCACACTTAAAGGGAGGAGCAGAAAAAAAAAAAGTTCCTCAAAATGTAGTTTTATTGATTGTTCCAAGGTTGTCCGACAGCTCTTTGAACTACGAGGCTTCTCTCTTCATTTTCCGAAGTGACGAACACAAAACTGTGACTCAGGGCTGATGTGAAGGAAAGAAACCTTCTCTCCAGGCCTCTTTATTCTGCTGACCTTTGGCTGAACGGTATTTCGTGGTCAACGCAGACCTTCAATTGATTGTGAATTATGAGCAGTGACAGAAAGAGCAATATCCAAAGCCAGGATAATGGACTCATAAACTAGCCGGCTGATCCAGGTCGCTCATTCTGACAGAGAGAGGTCCACCACAGCGCTAGCACACGTACATAACTATTCCTGACAGTGCCAGGGTGAAAGGGAGAGGGAGAGAAACTGTGTGAGTGTGTGTGTGTGCGCTCACGCCAGGTATTCATCCTGTTGTGGGGACAAAACTGTTTATACTCACCTCCTTTTGGAGACAAAAGTCCCCAGAGCATAAATCATTACATTTCAGGGTAGAGTTTAGGTGAGTGAGGTTATGTTAAGGTTGAAGCAGGTCTCCAGGAAGTGAATGTAAGTCAATGTGATGTACTCTGAGGTGATGGAAATTATGCTGTGTGTGTGTGTGTGTGTGTGTGTGTGTGTGTGTGTGTGTTGCAAGTCCAAGAAGAAGCATACCTAATGTGGGAGAGAAACAGTGAGTCCAACACGGGCCACTAGCCAGCATCAGTGTTGCCTTCATGAAGAATTAGCCTGTCAATCAGTGCTAATTCCCAAAGACACACAATGTTCTTAAAATCAGGTGGAGTTTAAACTGGAGGGGCCGACCCCACCGCCTCCTTGGACGCGTGAAAGATGGCTATTAAACACTGTGATAGGAAATCGTACAGTTTTTATCTTGTTAGCCTGGACTTCAAGGACACAGACATATCTGTACTTAAGTGTCTCTTGGCTCAAGCAGCTGCAGCTCTTATATCTCGGCTTTTTTTCTCTCTTTTTCCCCGTTCCAATAAATCAAACTGGAACATTTATTTCTGAACACATTATTTGGGACAAGAGCATAACACTGTAAACATGTTTGTGCCAGCAAGAAGGCTCTGGATACCTTCATATACCATTTTCAGTAAGTCCTCCTCCAGGCAATTCACAGTTTTCATTTGTTTGAAGAGCTAAATAATCCAAATAGGCAATATACACCCCTTTAATTTGGTTGAAACCAAAATAATAACGATGTCAATATTAAAAGAAAAGTGAATACAGCTATAAATATAACAGACACAAACATATGATCCTTTCTTTCACAAAAACCCACATAAAAATCTTCATTACATTGTGGTTTAGCATGAAGTTTTGGGATGTGACGACATTCAGAGGAAAACAAACGCTGCCAGGAATCAGCGTCAGTTCATCCGCGTGTGGCTACGACATGTTTACTTCAGCATACAGTTGTGAAGATGGTGCGAAAATCAAAGCAGTCCTAGCAGAGTGACATTCAAGGGACTGGTCCCTGTGGGGGTGAAATAAACCAAACGTTGCTTTAATGAATACAGTTCAAGTCATATAGATGATGTAACTGAGCCATGGCTGAGGCCAGAGGGTGGCAGTAATTCAGACTACGAGAGCCCAGCGTAGGGATACAATGGGGAGAAGAGGCAGAAAGCACTTTCACAGACAGTGAGGAGACAGACAGACCGTTGCTGGGAGGGAGGTGTACTGTTAAAAAGGTTCAGTGGTGTGATGCCGCAGGTTCAGGCGCGGTAGAGCAGGATCCTCTCAGCACAGTCCTGGCCTACCAGGCCGGCGTACTGCTGCACCTCCGTCTCGTCGCTGGAGCCCTTGCGCTTGCGGGAGTAGGCAGCATAGGGCATGACGGTCCGTCTGTATAGCACCAGGGCTTTGCCCACATCTCTCAGCAGCCGGGAATCTCCTGGACACACACATTTAACATAATAAGAGCACGCGTAACACAATAAACTTTATCCTTATTTTCCCCGTTCTTCTAATTTAACCTCTGAGTGACTTGGCAAAACATGCGCTATTATTCCGAGAAGCTGTTGGAGGAGCAGAGAGCAATTTTCCCTCACAGCTCCACTATGCCCTCAACCTGAAGTCATGGCAGTGCGTGAGCAGGCTAGTTAGCTGGCCTTGTTTACATGGCCGTGCTCCCTGCTGGCTCGCCATAGCCAGCGTCTCATTAGGTCCCCTGTCATACACTGCCAGCTCTCATTAGACTAGTGAAAACACTGCCGAGCTCAAAAGTGTGTGTGTTCGGCAGAACGGTTCTCTGGAGAGCAGGATGGAAAAAAGGGTGAGAATTGAAGACCCTCACTCAGAGAGAGAGAGAGAGAGAGAGAGCGAGAGAGAGAGAGACAGACAGACAGACAGACAGACGGAGGGAGGGGCTGAGTCAAGCTGCCCACAGCTGGCGCCAAGAGGACGAGCAGGAGGTGGCAGACAGCATCACGATATCCCCCATTCACAGAGAATAGGGCACCTTGACACACACACACACACACACACACACACACACACACACACACACCAGAGTCTGCTCTAATGATGACAAATATTCATATATTTCTTCATTTCCATCAAAATGATTTGAAATGGGTTTGCAGCTGCCTCGCCTGAACAAAGCGACCCCTGCAGGCCGCCAGGAGGAGCGGTGGGTGGTGCACAGGTGCCCAAACCTGGAATTACAGTGAGGCGTATTTCAAGTGAAGCACACTGAAGAAGACGCGATGAAACAGGGGGCAAACTTGAAGTCTCACAAAAGTTTCTCAAGATGACAGTGTTTTTTACTATATTTTGTATTCTGCAATCATGAAGAAGTAGTTGTACTGTCTTGGAAGAGAAAGTATTGACTGAATAAGATATTAATATTTTGTCTCATTTAACATTCAGAATTTGAAATTGTATCCCCATTCAGGATAGCCTAGAGCTATTTGAGCTCAATTGCAGCAAAACTAGACAGTAAAACTCAACAGTCGTCAAACTGACCTCAAGCCTGCATTTTTCATCACACTCCTCTGGCCGAAAGTATTTTTCTTCTGAAGAGCATCAGACCTGGAGAAGTATTTTTCCACAGCGCTCTCCTCTCTCTAAGCGACGGTAAATAAAGCCACGTGACTTCTCTCTGGTTACATTTCTCTACTTTTCAGACGATTTACAGTGAGGTTAATAGAAACATTCTGTCAGCTAATATGAAAAGAAAACGGTGCGAAAAGACTGGTGGCAGTAGTCGTAGCTCAAGTCACACGCCGGTGGGACGTGGAGCCCACGTGTCACTCACGCTGGAGTCGATTACGTGAGCTCTGCTATGTTTTAATTTCAGAGAATAACAGTTTCCCATTAATGATGCATCATTTCCCCTCCTGCGACCCAGCCACTATTAATCCGAATGTTAGTTTTATGTTAGTTTTTGGGTAGACACCCCCACCCTCACCCCCGTGGAGGTCTGAGTCTCTACAGCACTCATCAACTTCCGCCTCCAGTCAGAGTAGAAGTGTTCTTCATCCGCCGTCATTCGCTGGAACGTCAATAATCCTCCCCCTGATGAATCCCTGCTCTTGCCACTCTAATTTCCCTCTAAGTGCTTTCACCTTTCTACTTCACATCTCCTCACAGCACTTATTGCTGTTTCAGCAATCGCACAAAGCAGCCAGTCGTCTGAAATGCTCACGGTCAGATCTTCACACCAACAATCCTTCCTCCAATCAGGCTCTCCTGACCGGAGCTAAAACTGATCAAAAATCAACTCTGAACCAGGGTGTGGAGCAGAGCCCACCGGGGTGACAATCAGTGGCACCAGGGTGAGTTACATTTGGTGTTAAAGGAGCTTGAGCCCTCCCACACACCTCCACTGCTCCCCCGCCAACAGCCAGGTGGTAGGGGGGTGAGGGCGCCTGCGTATCTGCACACTTCCCAAAATATTTACCCAAATGTGGCCGAAGCTTCCTGGTTTGATACGACATCAACTATTTACTATTCAATGTTTCAAAGTCAGTCTTAACTGAAGCGCAGGTATTTGGTATGTTCATGGCCTTTCCAACATTTTCTGGCTGTTTTTTTTTCATTTATTAAAAAAACAACAACAACAACAACAACAACTTTTCCAGGCCTGGAAATTGCCATTTCCAAAGTTCAGGACATTTCCAGGTTTTTCCATGAGCGCGTGAACCCTGTGCTGGATCATTCAGAGCATCTTTGCTGCTGTAACCAGTTCAAATGTGAGAGGAAATCACATCTAACAGACAATGATTAAATGATTTAGAGACACATTTTCATAGGAGAGAGTCCAAATACATTAAATATAAAGCCATAACCCCCCCCTTGATATTTTCATATTTCAACTCCGATTTTCAAAGCTCACTGTGGATTAATGTTTTATTTATTAGCCTCATTTCCTCAGTAATTCCCAAACTGCTATATTTTCCCCTTCTCTTTAAAACTGCTGAGTAACATAATTGAAGAATACCTGACACTAACTTTTAAATGAAGAAAATCAGCAATATGTTAAATCTGACCACGGCGGGGGGGGGGGGGGGGGGGGAGATGGGTTTAAAAGACATGAACACGACTTCCACTTGACCATAATTTTGCTCCATGAAGAATTAATGAGTCCTGATGGCAAGAAAGTGAAAATGTTTAAACATTCGATGCTTCCATAATAAATGAAACTGCCTTCAGCGTCGAGTCTACAACCGCATGTTCTTCATCAGCGTGACAGGCCACTTACAGAGTTCAGCTTGTCCACTCCAGAGTGTGTGTGACGCCAAAGCACCACTGTCCCCTCGTGACGAGAATAGGAAGGGAACATGTTGCAGACGGAGATGGATGGCTGCGTGCAGCTTTACGAGGGTCTATTAACCTCAACAGTAATACTGAACAGAGCTCAGCGAGGAGGCACACGGCCCCCGTCTCCCACTCTCACTACAATCCAAACATCCGCTCCTCACATAAACAACTTTCCTTTTCTTCTTCTCTTGCTCTGTCCTCCATTAATGCCTCATCCTCACTTTGAGAAGCTCCAGATCGCCCTTCCTCTCCAGGCTCACCGGACGTTCAGTGACACGCTGCTCTGAGGTCACAGTACTTCAGGATCCTGGTTCAAAGGTCGGGGGAAAGAGGAGTGGTGAGGGTCGACGTGGAAGTGAGAGGGTCAGGGCCGAGGCGAGGGGCCTTGACACCTCGCCACGCTCCTCTCTCTTTCCATCCATCTGAGAATTTCATAACACTTGCTCCACAGCGGATGCTGGTCAAAGGCCGGCTGTTGGGTATTTCTTTGGATCTGACCACTTCCTGTGACCCAATGTTGCAAATCCAAAACAGGGCTTTGGTTTGAAAAGAAAAAGGCCAAGATGGCGATGTAGTAAGGAGAAGGCTCTTTGACAGGCTTGCCAGGGTTCAAGCCCTCGTGTCAGCAAGCATCCGCCCAGCTGAAAGCGAGACACCAACTCTGTGGAGGTGACCATGAATTCTGACCTCCATGTGCAGCCGGAGGAAGAGATAAGAAGAATGCAACAAGTCTTACTTTTAAAACTTTTTACTTTCTCAGAGAGAAAATCTCCCTCCAACACTGTCACACAAGAAAGGAGAGAGGAGGACTATCCTCCCCTCTGAGAGGGAACATTAGTCTAAGTGTGGCTGAGGAGAAGAAAGCTCGGGGAAGAGCAGCAAAGTGGCTCTGACAGTCAGATGATATATGACGCGCTACACTATAAAAAAAAGAAAATATGGAGGAGAAGTCAGGGGGCTTGATGTGCTGTTCAGACTTCACTCTGCCCAACTGAAAGTACAGATAGAGTGGCACAGGCACAGAGGAGGGACAAAGTGTTCCACCCGATTAGGTGGTGGAGGTAAGAAGGATCGCATGAAGCTCATTAGAGGCACTGATGCATTTACACTTTACACTTCTGTTGCAAAGCAGATTCTGGAGCAGCGTCAAGCCAGTGTGGTTGGTTCTGATTAAACGAGCCCAGCACCGTTATAGCAAGAGATGTGAAACCAAAGTGTGAAAAACCCAACGCAACCCAAGGGATTCATACCTAGGTAGGGTGCAATGTTTGGTTCAATCAGGAAATAAAAGTTAGATTAGGTCGTGTGTATATTCTGCATGAGCCATGTACACACACACACACACACACACACACACACACGGCTCATCGGCTCCGCCCTCACTGGGGACATGCAGAGAACAGTCACTCAGGCGAAAGTACCCATAAATCACAGCAAAAACGAAGCAGCAACTGTGTTTATTTATTCAGCTCATTTGTTCCTCTCAGCTGTGTCTGAGGGTCTTTGCTGGGGATGTTTGTCTTCTTAATGTAGAAAAACAAACCGAATCGGACCAAAGCCACGACCCGAGAACAGCAATAAAAACCTAACTGTGGGTTTGCTGAAGTGTTGCACCCCGAAAAATCATTTATACACCAATATTGCAGAAAGGTGTAAAAAGTGGTTTACGAGAGGGATGAGAAGTGTCCATATGCTCGCTGGAGATGTAAAAAAGCGACAAATAGGACCAAAAAATTGGTGTAAAAAATGTGATTATATTTGACAGAATATAACTTGGAGTAAATGTGCAAGGCAAGCAGTCACGTGCAAACTTGTATGTTGGGCTTGGCGCCTGCGAGACACACTAGAGGTTCAGAAGGTGAAAAGTGTTTATCCTGCTGAATGGACAATAACCCAATGTCTTAATCCGTCCAGTAAACACTTATGATGAGTGTGTGAGACGCTGCATATGTGCTGCCCTGAACCACTGTTTCTGTGTGCAACTGAGAGGCCACCCAGAGGTCCTCGATGTGTCAGCAGCAGGCATGTAATCACTGCGGGTCTGCTTTGGACAGAGTTGAGTAAACTTTAGATTAGCTGTCTTTACACAACTCTCTCATTAAGACCGCTCTTTGACCCAGTCACCCTGAAAATCTGGGAGACAACTGGGATCCTTCTCTCGTTCACCCCGGGGTGAGGCTTTGCAGGCAGGGTCGGACAGTGAGCACCGTTCTGACGGTAGAAACTCTAATTTAGAGGGAAAGTGGACATTCCTCTCAACATTGTATTGTCCTTAAGGTCAGTAGTTTCAAGTAAAGACGGTCTTTGACCTAAAAGGAGTTGGAGATAATGAGCTGGAACCAAGTTCACTTGAAGGGTACCTCAGAATTCTGCGACGATGATATAACCTTTATGCCTTACAGACACTCAAAGCAGACAGGCTCATTTTGACCCTGGGAGGACAACAGCTGCATGTCAACATAAAGACAACATGAACACACTTTTTTCCAGAAACTTTTAATTCACGAAGAACGCTGAGAAATTAGGCCATCACAAAGTGAATAATCCTATGATGCAGGTAAATGTGACGGCAGTGAGGAGGATCAAACACAGACATGTTGAAGAAGTCGAGAGACTCGCACAGCGCTACATGCAGGCAGGACTTCCCTTGACAGAAACATGTCTTTATTGTGACCAAAAACAAGCAACACATTGACAAACTGCCAACTCGGCCTGAGCCACAAGCCTCAGCAGAGCGTCATGCTGTAACCTGACGATGCCACAGGGTGAGCTGACCGAGTGACTGGCTGACCACTGGGCGCATTATTGGACAGGACAGAGACCTCGACACCATCAGTGGTCTGGCAAGGACGCTACTGAGCAGCAGTCCAGCCCCACAACTTGGCAGCAGCCCTGAGAGCTAACCATCCAGACTGCGAGCACTGAAAGCTACTGACATGGCGTTTGGACAGCGAGGCCTGAAATAATGTCCGTCTGTGGCCAAGATCAACAGTCCATGCAGGAATGGAGGCACCACAAGAGCCACAGACACACAAGCATACAGTGGCCACAGAGAAAATAGACACCTTGCCCTCAGTAATTTGTGCCTACTCAGGGATTAAGGTTGTGGTTGACAAGAAAAAGGTCTGACCCACCACTGACCGAGATGTTAATGATCAGAGCACTGATAGTCTTTTGGGGTGTTTTCACACCTGCAATTTTTTTTGTGCAGGTTTCAGTCTGGTCCACTTCCCTCCTTTCCTTCATTTAGGAAGGTGAGGAGAAGATCAGGTGTGACCAGCAGGTGTAGTTTGAGCTTAATGGCTCCTGTGTCCGGGGGGTGCTTTGCATTCTGGGAAGTGGTAGACCGCACGAACTGCAGCAGTAGCAGCACTAGTCCAGGACACGGGACCTTCTCCCTCTACTTTATTTCTTGCTTCTTTCATAACCTGGAATGTCAGATGGTTCGTTTCGATGAGAAAGAAGTCGCTGATAGGAACTGTTGAGGAAACCTTTAGAAAATACTTGGCATGTGATTGGATGAAGCATCTGTCTATCACGATCTACGATGGGCTCACTTCACCCCATCTAAACAGCAAGCTGGCTCTAGAAGCTGAAACCAGTCTGAACACAAACACTTGAGGCCTGAGAAGACAGTTTCTTGACGTGAGGGAACCCGTTTAGGTCTGCTTGGATTTCTGAAAATGTCCCTCATGTCATATTGTCTCCAGAACGTTCCACTTGAGTCGACAACAAAAGCTTAAATAGAAGAAATATCACGATTTGATTTTCAATTTAGCCGACGCAGTCAATGCCCGCAAATGGCCTCACGCACAACCCGGCTCCTGAAATATGTGACACACAAGACAAGCGGGGGGGGGTCTTTGAAGTTTAATGTTAGTTTTTACTTCTATGGATGGAACTGAGTCCAAGTATGACATCACCATAACTAAGTATTTTACCGTCTCACCGCATTCATAAATCCTCTTCACTCCTCCACCTTCTCGTCAATCGAGCTCCTAATTTATTGCACGTCTCTCTCTTGCCGTTCCAGTGTGGCGCACCAACCTCCCTCCCTTTCTCTTCTCATCATGATAAAATTATTTATATCACGTCTGTCCTCTTCATCCATCAATTCCTATATTACACCCCCCCTCATCCTTCTCTCTCCTTTAACTGTCAGTCAAGAGGCTTTCTTCAATGGCAGTTCTAAAGGGGGGGGGGGTCACACAACCTTGGCACATCATGTATTAATACTCACACAATGCAGTCCTCTTCCATTCAGTGCCTTCTCTTCAGTTTAGTGCCTCAAGTTCAGGACTGGTACACAACGGCACCTATTGACTCCAACATTGATTTGTCCGTGTGTGATGGGACACATGAAGTGGTTTGATAAGAGAGTTTTGGACGCATCTGCCTGTATTTTTTTGATGACATTAGGATCCCTTTGTCATCAAAATGAACCAAGTCTTAATTCATTTTAATTCCATCCATCCATCCATCCACTTTCTTCTGCTTATTCCTGTTAAGGGTCGCGGGGAGGCGGGGTTCACCCTGGACAGG
>NC_141335.1:22961382-23393882 GCF_037954235.1 Aulostomus chinensis | reverse complement strand
ATCCTTGGCCCGGTGTTTCTGGTTTTTGCCTCGATTGGCTGATACAAAATGTCTCTCTTTACCAGTTGCTCAAACGAAGAGACAATGGCATAATTGTTTACTGAAATGTTGATCCTTAAAAGAGAAGAGTAATGTGCAACTGTAGACAAACTCTGCTGCCGAGAGGCTTGAACTCAGCGAGCAGCTTGAAGATGACGTGATAGTGAGAGAGTATCGGGATCTGATCTGTAACGGATCACATCAGATCAAATAAAGCCCATCTAATCCTTTCATTATTATACTCTCCTGGGTTTTGTCCACCTCCGTCTGCCGGTGTTTCTACTCTCATTTACCAAAGAACGAAGCTTCAACATTCAAGTGAATATTAAAGGGCAACTGAAAACTGCCACAAGCTCCAAGGGGAGAGAGGCTCCTGGTTGGCAAAACATTCCCGAATTCGAACTGTTCGATGCAAAGAGCAGCTGCGTAAAGCAGCTAACAACTTGTGAGACCTTCACGCCTGATGACAGTAGATCATTTCAACTGTCCTTCATTAAGAGAAATTCTGCTTCATTTGATAACGGTCCAAAATGTATTTATTCTTTTAAAAAGCTGCTTTCAGCTAGCTGCTTATTCACTCTGTAAAACTGCAACTGAGCTGTGAGTTTGCAAGTTTAACATCACCTTTCTCTGGAGCTGCTTCCCCCAAACCTGAGGTCATGACCCAAAATTATTCATGTATTGACAGTTATGCATTCTACTGAAAGCTCTTATGTCCTACTTCAATCTGTCTATTGTCTATTCAGTGCCATAGCCACACGTTTTAATGTGGATGTTGTGTGACTGTGAGCCGGCTGGTGCAAATGAATTGCACTTTTGGGATCAATAAAGTTTTCTGAATCTGAATCTGAAAATGGGTTCCGGACATACGGTGTAATTCGTCCATTACTGTAGTAGATGTCACAGGAATTGACTTCTTTTTCTGGTTGAGCTTAATCGGACAGCTAAAGTTCCTCCCATGAGCAAACGCTGCAATCATTTCATTTAGGTCTCTTAAAATGGTAGTGCATCATATTTTTTATCTAAATATTCCTCCCTTACATTCAGGCCACACCAAATCAGTTCATCCGGCACTCATGAAGTTCAGTGCAGCAGGTAACTCTCTGCTGTGGAAGAGGACCATCCCGCGCTGCCTGCTTCCAGCTCGCACTCTGCCAACTTGAATGTGGATGAGTAGTTTAATCAATCGGCTCTCATAACTCTCCAAATGTTAGACGCTAAATAGATCAAATCGCGACAATAACAGGAGTCTTTTGGTTGGTATCCACCATTTTTACAGCTAAAACTGGTTAGCCAGAGAGTGGCCTTCCCCTGTAAGGTCATGTTTTGAACAATAAGCAGAATATGGTGCCAATCCATGATACTTTCTCCTCCCCTGAAAGGACAGTTCCAGTATTTCTATTTTATGTATAGGGATACTATGTTTTTGCATCTGTCATTGACGTCACTGAATGCAGTGAAACTTTAGAGGATAACACGGTCTCAGATGTATCACGTGATGTGGAGCAGGGACGGGTGGGTGAATACTGGCATGAGGATGAGCACGCTGTATTTGGCAGATCTGCCTGGTTGTTGCAGTTGACTCGCTGTGTCTAGTTGAATAATTATTTTTGCCGTTATCCAGACTTGCTTTTGTGTGTACTGATGCCAGGTCAACACAATAACTTACATCTGTCTGCAGCAATTCTGTCTGCTGTCACAACAGCATTTTTCTTCAGAAAAAGGCCTTTGGTGTAGAAATTCTTATGTTTATCTGGCAGAAGTCATCCTGATCCACATTGTCACTTCTCAGCAAGTGTTTCATCCATGTGTAGCACAACTAGCCACAACTTTGACGGTCTTCATCCCTGAATTTACTATTTAAGTATCACAGAAACATGTCATTTTGTTGTCTTCATCTGGAACAAGCAAAATTCCACTTGCTGTGCTCAACTCTTCGCTGGACATATTTTTGTGGAACTGAGATTTTTGGCATTTGGATAAAGTAGCCAAAGAAAAACCTCTTATTTCAATGTGTCAAATCACTGTGCAACTTCTCCTGCTTTGGGTCTTGGTTGATACGCAATCTCAAAGTGCTCGGTTCAGGGCCAAGAAACTCTTGATAGAGACATCCTTGGGGACGACAAGTGAATGGTCAAAAAAAACAGGTCAACGTTGCCTGAACGCCTTTATATGTGTGTTTTTAACTGTTCCCAGGCAATTAGTGGACAGATAGCCCAGTTGACACTTTCCAGACACAGAAAATCCTTTTGGTTTGGTCTTCTCTTCAGCGACTACGATCCTCACTTTCTAAATTCTCAAAGCCTCCCACATGAACCAATCAGTCACCATCTCTTCTTCTCGCCCCCCATTCCACGCTCGCATGTTTTCACAGATAAGGGAGGTGACGCAGATGAGTGACGACCTCTGGAAGGATTATTTAGAGTGACGGTATAGAGGGATGTAGAACCAAAGAATTAGTGGGTGAAGAAGACATGGACTTGGCTGTCCTCGGAGTGGTGAGACATGAGACGGAGATAAGAAAGCGACGTGGAGGAAAGAGAGAAAATTAAGTGCGACTGACTCAGGGGATAGTATTTAACGTCACCAGGACATGAACTGAGGCGAGCTGATGGAAGCGATGGGAGCAGTCTGGGTGCCAGGATAGAGGGCCTCAGTGCTGAAGGAGGATGTTGGAGTTGGAGACGAGGAGGGAGGGTTTGGCAAGACAGACAGGAGGGAGCGAGAGACAGAACGAGCCACAAAAACAGGCAGAAACAAAGTGGAAATTGTACACTTATGAGAACGCACTCAATCATTTCAATATATTGTTGTTTCTTGCATTTGCAAATTAGTGTGTAGAGGTCACCGCTTTATAGCTTCATATAATGAGCTGAACAAGACTAAGAGAATTACTCAACCTCGTTTGAATAGCAATTTGTCAGAGTAAGCAATTACAAAACCTCGATCGTAAGAAGTAAATACACACAACCCTCAGGAGAAATTGACATTCATCCCTGGTGACACAGCATTTAATCTTTTCAGGCCACACACACATTTTACCCAGAAATATCTACAGAAGGAGCCACACTGTCAGATTGAGCCTTATTACCAGCCCAGAGAACACATAACTGTCACCATCTTCCTATTCTTCACAGACGCCCCTTTCCTCCATTTTGGCCTTGTTTTCCTTTCATAGCATAGGAGCAACACCCAGCCCAAGGCCCGTCGCTGTGATTTATATGAAAAGCAATTAATCAGACAAATAAATCGACTGCTCAAGCACAGCCAAGGAATCCTCGTGAAACCCTACACCCCTTTTAGCTTCTTTCCCTCCTCCCTGCCCGAGGAGCAGGCAGACACATCCGTTTGGTTATGTGAAAAAGTTGAAACAAGTGAGGCTGCCAAATCTTTTTCATATCTTCAAGTCAAATACAGAGCAGGTGAAAAAAAACAAAACACCAAATCATTCACTGTCTGAGCTTTTGATTTCCAGCTAAATAGCTTGAACTGACCTTTAACATTTAGCTACTGTGTAAGAGCGCATCCTCCCATTACAAAGGAAGTCAAAGTTTGGCATCAACCACAATCTGATGGCTCGCGGCAAGTAAATGTTTATCTGTGGTTAACAATTATTTCGCATAAATGGCCTCCGTGTCACGATTGTGAATTCAATGTTTCAGCTTGACAAACATCTCTAGTCCTATGATATTAGTGTGAACTTGCAGACAGCAAGCTACCAACTGCCCCACTGATGATGATGAGTTTAGGGAACCTCACTCAAACTGCTAACGTGATTTCACCAGAGACATGAAGTGAAGGTACAAACGAAACCCCCATGAAAGTGTCAGGGGGAATGACAACAGGAGAAACTACATCGTGATACCTGGGAATACATAACTGCACACCAAGCAGTTACCCGAAAAATAACCAGAGGATTAACACAATACCTCTGATGGACAACTTGGGCTTATATTTGTGCCAAAAAAATTCTACTTTTACTGCTACCTGAACTGGAGAAGCTTCTTGGATGAGAGGCGAAACGTCTTCACTTTCAAGAGGTGAGTCCAGCTTCCTAAATTGATTATTCTTGAGAATTACGATGACCTGGATGACTGAGAGTAAACACAAATATACTTTTACTACCAAATTTTGAGGCTTACCCCTGGATTTTCTGTCCCTTTTGCCTCAGTGGATATGCGTAAAAGCAGAGCAAAGTGAAGGAAAAACTTCATGTGAATGGTGACACTTGCCGCTGGCATGTATGCAGAGCTGATAAAATAATTATATTAGCTTACAGCATTTTTGTGGCAAAATTCCAAACATTCCTCGTTTTAACTTTTTAATTGGGAACATTATCGCTTTAAAACACGTCGCAAAACTTTGCTTTAATATCCTCTATGATTTCTTGGTTTTTTTTTATATCTGTTTAATGACATTGTCTTTTAGGGCTGCACGGTGGTGCACTGTGGCCTCACAAGAAGGTTCTGGGTTCGAGTCCCGGCTCGGGCGCAGGATCTTTCTGTGTGGAGTTTGCATGTTCTCCCCGTGCCTGCGAGGGTTCTCTCCGGGTACTCCGGCTTCCTCCCACTGTCCAAAGACATGCAATTGGGGACGAGGCTGACTGATACTCTAAATTGACCGTAGGTGTGACTGTGAGTGTGAATGGTTGTCTGTCTCTGTATGTTGGCCCTGCGATGGACTGGCGACCTGTCCAGGGTGAACCCCGCCTCTCGCCCGTAGATGCTGGGATAGGCTCCAGCCCCCCCGCGACCCTTACTAGTAAGGAATAAGCGGACCATTGGATGGACATTGTCTTTTATTATTTATCCACCATTCCATCCATCCATCTATCCATCCATTTTCTACTGCTTATCCTGTTAAGGGTCACTGGAGCCTATCTCAGCAGCCTTTGGACGAGAGGTGGGGTTCACTCTGGACGCGTCGCCGGTCCATCACAGGGCCAACACACATAGAGACAGACAACCATTCACACTCAGCCACACCTACGGTCAATTTAGAGTATCAATCAGCCTCGTCCCCTCTTGATGTCTTTGGACTGTGGGAGGAAGCTGGAGTACCAGAGAGAACCCACACAGGAACAGGGAGAACATTCAGACTCCACACAGAAAGATCCTGTGCCCGAGCCGGGACTCGAACCCGGAACCTTCTTGCTGTGAGGCGACAGTGCTGACCACAGCACCACCGTGCCCCCACCCCCATCCACAATTATTAATTGAGAAAATAAGTTTGCAAGAGGCAAAACTAAGGCTTGTACACCTCTTATGAACCAAGATTTTTGAAGCTAAAAGTGTCAAAGGCACACAGCAACATTGCGATTGAAAGTGTTTCTTTCTCAAGCTTGGTGAAGGGGAGACTAGAAGATTGGATGTGGCGTCCATCCACCCTTGTGAGAGGGTTTTTCTACCTCCACCTTCTCTACACCCACATCTGCTGCGTATTTCCTGCTCGTATCTCTTGTTGAGATTTCACCCACCCTACCCCTAGCTGAGGTGTCCCTGTCCCCGTGGGTGCACAAGTCAGGCACTGTGCAGAACGTCCAAGTGCAATCAATAGAGAAAAAAAACCCTCTCTTATGGCAAAGTTCATTAGGTATAGTACATGAATCTGCAGGTCAAGTGAACACCTACTTCAGTGTGAGACTGAGTGGCTCTAAGAATGTGATGTAAATCTGGTCGCAGAGAAGATGAGGTCACTAATGTTAGACCTGCAGCTGTTTGTCTAAGCAGAAGATATATTATCCAAAAATAACAGGCAGTACAAAAAGGAGTCTGTTTTACAATATGGGAGGTTGGGCATGAACACAACAGTGAATAGAACATTATGTCAGGATCGTACAATGGATACATATACATGGATTTTTGACCTAAACTGGCAGAAAGCTACTTTAAACTGACAAATATGACCATGTGTCACATTGGCGGACTGTTAGTGGTGTGTTATCCACCCATGCCCTGCCAGAATGAAGAGAGCCCACAAAGAGATCCAGTGTGACCCAGAGCCCAGCAGACATAAGCCTGGGCTGGCCCAGCTGCACTCTGACCCAGGGTCACCTTCGGCCAACATCAGTGAAAAACCAATAAACACAAGCCCTGATCCCTCCATCCCTACTCTCATAGTCTCACAATACACCTCCTTTACAGTGTTGAAACACAGATTCTGCCTGGACCAGAGGGCATGGCCGCGAGCCGGTGACTGCTGACGGACACATGTAAACAGCGCATACACACACACACACACACACACACACACACACACACACACACACACACGCATGCAGCTAGACAAATAAGAACCAAGCAGGGTGGACAGAGGGACAGCACCACTGAAAGACACATCCAAACAGGGCATGATTCAGAAAAGGGGCCCACAAGTACACACTTTCACTACAGTCTGTGACAATCTGTTCATGTGCATGTGTGTACCGGTGGAGGTATGTGTGAGGGTCACTTTGGGTTGATTTACGCTAACTGCTGCTGTTTAAACACTTGGGGCCCACCGAAGCCTTTTCACCCTGCTCAACACATTACCACAAGACGACCTTCAAATAAAGCATCCAGGCCAGTAAGTCTCCCCCTTGGGCCCCTAGACAACCCCCATAATCCCACCACTCAGCCCGCTCTGTCCCAGCACCGCCTCGCCTGGCTATGCGTCATGGCTCCATAGATGACAGGTTAATGAGGAGAAAATATTTTTACAGGATCACATTTCGACAGAATCCTGAGAACCAATGGCATTGCTTTTATGGGCATCAGCTCACAGACTGGGTACTTTTATCTCTTTATCTCCTCTGGTCTTTATAGACAGGCGAGCCGTTACGCCTGTCTCACATGGACCGCAGCTTACTGACTCGCACTCCGAACTGCAGCAACTAATCTTGGCCTTTAAACCCCAACTCAAGGATCTGACTAGAGGACCAAACCCTCCACCCACACTCTGAAACTGCATTTATGACCAGCTCATGCTGCCCACTCGTGCTTATCGAAGATCCGAATGCATTCCTGTGCAAAACCAAACAAGACCTTTTCAGATGAAGTGGCGCAGCTGCAGCAAGTTTGAAAATAAATAGTAGTGAAGTTAATGGCAAGGCAAACACCTCAGACTGGCAGCTAGAGGGCTCTGGGTCTGCTCAGCATGACACCATCTCTAAACTCTCATTTTCAGCCTTCACACCTCCCCCTTGCTCCAACCTGTACCGCCACACACAACCCCCAAACCCTCCAATCCTATCTAAGACTGCATCTCCTGACCTGACCTCTTGAACTCTGCTCCCTCAGACCTCTCGCCCTGTCAGCACTCCTCCTAGGGGGTGCCAAGCAGTGGTTGACCCCAGACTGTGTCGTAGTCTGTTACTGATTTGTTAAAAATACAAATGTGGCAAGACAAATGGGGGGGAGAGACACGATGAAGCATAAAAGAGAGGAGAAATGATCAAAAACTTTAAACAAATGTTTCTGCTGAGAGGTGCACTGTTGGTGGTCTCCTGTCGTGCTAAATCAAACAACACAGTTCCTGTCAGAAAGGTTTCAATTTAAGACGAGAAGGGGGAGGGGACATGGAAAGGGGCATGCTGTACCTTATAAATTGTGCATAGAAGGTGAAAATGGGCCTGCTTGGGTTTGATGTTATTTTAACGGGCATAGGCTCTCTGACAAGCAATTCGTAGGAAGGCTGTGGTAAGAAATCCCCTCGGAAAACCTAGTGAATAGTGTTTCATCTAAGAAAGATGAAAAAAAACACATTTATGGTTGAGGAAGGCCACCAGTTTCAACTTGGAACACTAAACTCAGCACAGTACCGCCTCTGTTTGAGCAAGAGTGATCTAAGCAGGGAGACATGACAATTGGAAGAACAGGATCCTCGCCACTGCAAAACACACATCAAGCCTGCCAGTAATAACATACTGCATGAAAAAAAAAAGTGTTGCCATGTATTATCTCTGAAAGGAGTCAGACCAAATCTTCAGCAGTTTGTTAACTTCTCTCTCTATCAATCTCTCAACCCCACCGGCATGGTGGTTGCTTTCTTTGACAATTTGTTTTAAAGAGGAACAGAAAAAAAAAGAGGGACAAAAAGCAGAAGATGTCTGGACCTGTAGAACCTTTGAAGCACAGTTGTTCATCAACACTCTTCACTGTAAACCTCCAGAATACAAGTTATTGAAAGTTGCCTTTCATGAAAAGGCAAATCATTTAAAAAAAGACAAAAAAAAAACCCAACAACCCGTATACTGCAGCATAGAGCAGAGGAAAGGGGCCTCTGTGGGAAAGCCCACCATTGGATGCCTCAAAATAACTCACTGTCACTCTTAATCTGCCCAGATGTACAAGTGACACACAGAATGTGAGGTCAAACACATACACATAACATACTGTCTGAGGGGCCCCTCAGGGGAAAATATGCATTTAGAGTCCTGATATCTGTGGTTCGCAGTTCTTTAGCATGTCAGAACCTGCAGCTGCGTACCTGAAGATGAGGCAGACTGTTGGAGGGGGAGATACATTACAAAAGTAGAGACTGCTACTCACCGATGGCACTGCAGGGATTTCCATATAGGCAATCGTTTCGGTTTAAGAATCAAATTTAATGCAGAGAATGGATTTTGTTGTAATCGACGCAATGACAAATTTCTTGACTTTCTTCCATTTCTTTGACATTCAGTTGATTCCATGAGAGCTCAGCTCATGCTGCTGCTGACAAAGAAGCCCGCAGGCACACACTAGTCATGTTTCCATTCGATTTTCGAGTAAACTTGAGAAGTGACTCAAAAAAATAATGAAATTCAAATTCAGCATTTCCATCAACTGGTTTGCAATGAAAACGTGATAATTCAAGTTGCATTTACGTCAGAAGACAGTGGTATAAGCAACAGTACACATGGATGTAACACAGTGGAGTAAAAATAAATCTTGGTCATCTACCGGCAAAAATATGGATGTAGATTAATTACTTTCAGCTGGTAAAGCTGTAATTGTTTCTTCATGTCAGATAGTGTCAGCCATGTTTTATGCACAACATGGAAGACAAAGTGTTGTAATATCCAGGAAGACGCTGGCTACAGGAACAGCCGGTCATTCACAGGAACTTCAGGTTTGCTGCACCAGGTCCGAATCGGAAATGAGGTTCCATTACACATTTTGTGCATTTCCTTGTTGGGAAAAAAAAAAAAAAAAAAGGGTAAACATCCCCTCAAAGAACCGTAACAACTTCTGTGAGTTTTTTGTGTTTTGCCCTTTCCATAGGCACTATCCCCAAAATACTTTAATGGAAATACTATTGATTAAGATAAACATGAATTGACAATACCAGTACTTGAATCAGACGTAAATCAAATTCTTTCATCAGCAGTACTCGATGGCAGACACCTGGATGGATTAATTTCAGGTCAGCTGAATTAACGCTTTGCCCATGTGGAAAACTGCTGCCTGCTGCGAGAGAGCCGAGCTGCTCTGACAGTGTTTGTTGTTTGTGGGCGAGGAGGAGTTTGGTTGAAAGCGAACGGAGGTGCAGCTGCCGCGAAAGGGCTCTTTAAAAGTCAGTGAAGTACCGCCGGGAAACGAATACTCCTTTTCATCTTGCCTCCTTTTCTCATTTGGCACACATTTTGTCACTCCTTTTTTTTCTTCCCTCATCTGTCCTCTTCCTTCTCCTTTCACTTATTTAGTGCACTCAGTCTTTCTTCCTCTCTGTGGAAAATTTAATGGTTTCCTGGGCTCAGAGCGAGACATTCTTTCTCTGTGAACAATAATAACAAGAGTAAGAGCCACTTCGTATAATCCCCTCACTCCCTCGCCATCACATTCAGAATATATACTTCGGTATATGTAATGTATGTGCAAGTTCAACTACAATATCTGCATGTATGCTGCATTGGAAAAGTGCAGGTAGACTGGTAAAGCGGAGGGGGACCAACTTTGGTCTTATCAAAATTTGCTTGTTCAGTGCTGAAGCTCACTCAGATGGTTGCAGACAGATATTCAACTACCATTGGCACCAATACCACTGAACGCACATGATTCTTGTTTACATACCAAATAAATGGCCAGTATCAATGCAATTAATGCATTCTAAAATTAAGTCCAGCTGCGCACACACACAATTTGTCCTGTCATACCTTTAATTTCAGCCCACAGCAGAAAGCTTCAGTGAACCTGAGCTTCAGAAATGACCCCAGAAGACGGTGGAGCAGTGAACATTATGCACAGCTGTAGCTGGAGCAATAGGACAAGTAGAGCCATCAACCAATGAGAAATGGAGAGAGGTGTTGAGGAAAAATCTTCAGTTGGACGAGTTGTAATTTTTCTCATGCATGACGTTCCAAGAAAAAGTCGAAACTCTGGAATACTCGAGAACACGAACGATGGCGGAAACAGCTGGTCAGTCACATAAGGTAAAGATTCCCTACCTCAGAGCTGGAGGTTTGTTCTCCTCCAGTCCACAAGCGGATCAGCTGCCGCACCTGTATATGCATTCTGCTGGTTATTAATGTCCAGTAACTTTGGTGCTATCAGTACCATAGGAAAAATGGCCATATTTCAGAAGTTTGGCATACACTTGGTACCAAAGTTTCGGCTTACAGTAAGTGAGATCCCTATATATGACTCCAGATTGTAGTGTGTCTGTTTCAGCCCCTTCATCCATTCAAAATACATCTGTAAAGTCATTTTAGAAGCTGCTGAAGACGGATGGTTGAGTTACTGGAATAAAGAGAGTGTAGAGAGTAAAGTTTGAGGACAAGAACTTATGACTCAAGGTAAACCTCGCTTACCAATTATAAAGAGAAAGAGCTGAGAATGTTTTAAGTTTGTTTTCATCAGGACGTAGGAGTTACAAGAAGGTCTTGGCTCGAGGCCTCAAGACAGGCACAAGGGCTCTTACTGCTTTCAAACCAGTGGTCTGGTTCAGACAAGGGCTGTATGACCATTGTTCAACCCGTCCTTTGTCAGTTCAAACCAAGTCAGTCAACACAGGTTAAATACTGGTCGTGACTTTTCATTGTAATTTGATTGTATAGAGATTGTACATCAATGTTTCAAATGAATAAAAAGCAGTATGATTCAGACCAATTATGTAACCGCTTATGAACTAACTTAAAAATCTTTACATCGTTATGTCTAGAGAGGTGAAACTTTTATGCTTCAACTTAGATCAGAGTTGTCAAATCCAAAGCCAGCATGTTCTTCTATGACAGCTCCTACCTGAAAGGTTATTGAGACTGTTTTTGCAGTCATGTCCTGCTTTGAGAGATGTCAGGTCAGCATAATAAATTCAGCAAAAAATACATACCCCCACTCTATCTGCAGCAGGCCTCTCTGATCGCAAACTGGACTTTTCTCAAGTAAAGGTGCTTTGGAATGTGTTAGAAAACGTTCCTTTCAGCATTGTGTTTCTGACTGTGGGCAACCATCCTGTGATAAGTCCCCCCATCAGCAACCACAGTGGTGCAAGTCACATTGATATTTACCTTTGTCTCGCCCATCTCAGGAGGTGGGCTGTGAAACTTAGTCAGAGAGCATGGGCTGACCCTTTCCAGCAGTTCCACTGTGGGTAAAACCATGGTTGTACTTCGGTTTCAAAAGGGTCAAGATCTACACTTTCACTGCTCAGACTTGCCAACATTCCATCCGAATAAGCCGCTGTATGATGTTTCAGACTAATATCAGTCAGAAGTTTTACCTCATCGTGCCACAAAGTCTGAGTTATTCTGTCTCAAGAGCAGTTCATTTAGGAGGCTTTCAGCTGCACATGGGAGGCAATGTGAAAAAGAGTGACAGAAGGGCCAAGACCTTTGGTCTCATTTAGCTTCCAACAGCTTCACCTTCTGCTCTCCACATCTCAACATCAGAGGACCAGGGAGGGCCAAAGGAACCAGGACAGGAGCCAGGGGCAGGATGTCACGTCTATCCCTGAACCCACCAGCCAAACCAGCAAGGCTCTGTGGGACACTCTGTCCCCGCTTTAACAACAAAGGAGAGGGTCTGAAACTAGCCAGGCCGCCTCCTGTTCCTGGCGGGACTCCAAGTCTTCAAAGACCCTTTAAGAGATTTCCATGCACGCATAGCTTTTTCAGGTTAGTCTCTGAGTCGTTGCTGACTAAATTGAGAAAAAAAACAACTAAATGTCCTCTCTCCCTGCAATATTTTTAACTCAGTAGATGATGGAAAACAAAAATAAAAGTTTAACCTCAGAGCAGCACAAAGAGCATGGTTTAATTTGTGGTCACTGACCAAGTTGGTGTTGAATACTGACCTGAGTGAGGGTCATTTTCCCTCCACTGGGCTGCCACCTTGTAGTGGTTGGAGGGCTTGCATGTCTCAATGACCCCTTGAGTTTTGCCAGCAGGAGTTTAACTCCTAGTAAAGTGAGCCAAACCAGACGGATCAAAAGCGTAGAGCTCAAACATAGAGCAACTCACTGTTTTCCAAGTTGGTGGTTAGCATGGGGCTAACAATCGTATAGTGAAAAGGCTATTTTGTTACGAACACAGCAACGCAGCCGTACGTACCAGGAGCATAATAGGCTGTAAATAAATGACTGAAGGAGTGGCACCCACGTACCAAGGCAGGGATCCCCTGGCTGCTTTATTTAGAGCCAAAGATAACTAATTATGCCACTGTGTTGTCAACAGAAACCCAAAAAATAGTGAAGGGCTTGAAAGCTGATAATTCAAGTCAAAATGCTGATGAAAACTTCCAAAGTTTTTGGGTGTTCACCTTGGTGAGCATGTAAGAAGGGTACCAAATTGTTTTTAAGATGCTCCCCTCATTAGCATGGACTTGGTAAGAGTAATGGGGACAGAGAGTTCCCTCATGAAGGAAAGGAGGTGGTAGCCGAGTAAAATGCAGGGAAGGAGTGGTGTTCAAGGGTTTTGAGTGGTGTCCAGCAGGGTTCAAGTGCTGGTGTTTTGGTCCTTAAAGAGGGACACAGCTGGACTGAAATCCAGAAACCAGTCAACCTCCAACACAAAGAGTGGGGAGTTTGGGGGCTCCCCATAGCACCAACTTGAACAACTCAACATTATGTCTATGCATTAATGAACTACTTGGGCTCCTATGCAAATTAGACAATGTGTGGAGACACTGTGCATGTGCTGAGAGTGTGTGGGGTGCGGGTGTGTTTCTGTGGGAGTGTGAGAGTCCTAAGGTGGGAACTGGGCAAACTTTTCACCCTTGTTCTGTGTTCTTCCCCAAACTCCTCATTTCCCAAAATGGGAAATAGGGAGGTTCTGAACAAGACACTGCAATGGCAAACACAAGTGCAGATATGGGGGTTGGGGGAGTAAATACCAATACAGGGGGGGTTGCGTGCTGTGGTAACAGCACTCTCAGACAAACAGTATAATCAAGATTCAGCACGCAGACGCATAAACAGAGCAAACACACACTCATAGGCATTCCATACACAGAAAATAGGCAAAGCACTATCCAAACCCCTAAGCAAGATGTATGGATAAAAAGATGTGGCACTTTGCCATAATCCCCAACAAGACATCAGTCTCCCATGGACAGAGACAAGCTCTGGGCACATCTGAATGAAATGACATTGAAATAGAGGAATTAGCAGATGAATGAAAGAAAGAAGGGATGAATGGTACATCTCGTCCAAACTAATGGGCTTGGAAAGGCTGCTTTCTTTAGCCATCGCGTTGAAGCTATAAATCTTTGCGCTGGTTTTGGTGTGAATGGGCCCTTTTGTATGCACTGATAAACATCATACATTGTTGGTGTAGTATCAACTACAGTGTGAAAATACGCATGTTCAGTATCAGTGCATGTGTGTCATATATACTACGGACCCTCTAGTTAAGTATTCACCAACTATTTCCCCCTAAAATCTGTGGCATTACAATTCATTACTAAACTACACTGTCAACTATTTTGCAAAATTCCACAGAGGAAAATATGAAAGCTACACCAGCATTCTTGTCCTCTTCTTTTATAAGCTGTCAGCTGGGACAATGAATGCCTCTCAAGAGGATAGAAACCAATATAATATAAAAGTCATTAGGGCAGCAAACCACTTTAGCTGCTGGTCCGAGAGGCGAGGATCCAACGAGATAAGGCAGAAAGTGGGAACAGGGCCAAGACATCTCTTTAAACTGACCAAGCTGTCCATAAAATACTTGGACTTCACTTTTTATTGTATGTACTTCACACATTCTAAAAAGGGACAGAAAAGGGCAGAGACCTTGACTGAAACTCACGTAGAGAGAGAAGAGAGTTATGGAAGTGAGACGAGCCAACAAGTGTTTTGGCACAAAAATCACAGAAAGCGAGTCACTCCTGATGGTGCTGATCTGCAGCGACACAGAAACACTCACACACTTGACTCTCCTCATGCATATGTGTGTATGCTTACTGCATTCTCAGCAGCAGTTGATGTATGTGTCCAGGACAAATTTCCTTTGGGATAATAAAGTTCATCTTCTCACATCTTACAATGAATGTAAAACTTTAATACTGTTGATTATGAACACGAAGAGGAGATGTTATTGTGAGATATGCAGACTTCGTGTATGCAGATGGTACATTTCCACTGCTAAGAATTTTCCTATTTGGTCATTCAGCACCAAAACTTGTCATCATACAAACACAATTCATGTATTGATAGGGAGACCTTATGTTGTGCGTCTATAATAAAAACAGGAGGAAATGTGAGACAAACGTACCTTATATCTCATCTTGGGACAGGAGTGAATGTAAAAGCCCAGGTAATAGTAAGAAAGCTTGGGCGACTGTTTCTGCAGCTGCCTGGTGAAAGCAATCTCCCTGGAATGGGGAAAAAACACGAAGACGCCTTTTTTTAGACAAACATAAGCTTGATGCTTTGAGAAAAGACAACACAAAAACACAAAACTTGGCATTTCTTTTCTTTAAAAAAATAAAATATCCCTGTTTGTTTTAGATGTAATGTGAAAAAGTGCAACCTGAGTACTTTCTATGAATTATGGAATTCAATTATTTGGAAAAGGCATCCAACTGAATTGCTACAAAGCCACGAGTACTGGAAAACAAATTTCAATGCCGGGTGAGTGGAATGAGAAAAAAAAGGCACATGTTTGAACAGAAAAGAGTTGCAACCGACAAATTAAAAACACAACCACTTCATAATGGTTTAGCTGAAAATGTACATGCAGTTGAACTCTCCACACTGGGTTGAAATGGCCAGTTAATTCACTGAACAAAAGTGGTTAAGAGGTTTTCATCCCTGAAAAAAAGCCAAATTAAATAAAGAGCAATCCCAAATATACCAATATTATAACTTGAAAAGTGGCGCATAAAAGATGCACCCACTGGCTTTTTGTCTTACTTCATTGCCAACATGTAATGAGTGCATAAAGACGAGAACCGGGACGAGCATTTCTGACTTGAGCAGTGCCCAAGATGAGGAAGTAAACACCCAGACTCAAAAAGACAGCTTTTCTTGGTCTCATTTCATTACACACAAACAACTACCTCCTCTCTATAAAGGCATTGAACCCTGCAGCAGAAAAGAAGGTGGTGAAAAAAGGAGAAAGCGTGTAAAATAAAGATTTAGAACTTGGGAGATTTATACAGCTTCCTCAAATACAGTAAATGTCTTGCCTTCTTTATTTTTCCCCAAAAGCCTCTTCCTTAATTGCATCCCTTTGCTAAAAGCCTATTTTCCCCCTTCCATCTGCTGTTTCCTTCACTATTCCATAACTAAATTCCAGCTCCTTTTGTTTCACTCTTCCTTCCACCCCTCTGTGTTTCACCCGCTCAAATGAAGAGGGAGAATACCCTTTCTTACAATACTTCAGAGAGAGAGAAAGAGGCCTTAAAATAAAATAGATGCACTGAAAAATAAGACTAGGGACAAAGCGGGCCTGGGGAATGAGGGGAGAGAGACGTGGAGAGAGCGAGCAGGAGAATATAAAAGAGCAGGGTCGAGAAAGAGAAAGAGAGGCAGAAGGGAGGCAGCTAGAGCGAGGTGCTAGAAGGTCACCCGCTTGCTGCCAGGTTCCTGGGTTCCCATCCCCTCTTCACAAAGGGTCTGAATTAGGAGAGAGGGAGGGGGGGTCAAGAGAGGCGAGGGGTCCATTCACAAAAAGACCCCCCCCTCACTTGAGCCCTTCACACCCCCCACCTCCACCCCTATGGCAGCAGCTTGAGTCTGCCATTATCCCCTCTTCAGCCATCTGACACTCCAGCACAAGCCAATTATCAAGGCCTCTGCTCCTACACAGCTTCCCTCATACTAATGTACACACACACACACACACACACACACACACACACACACACACACACACACACACACACACACACACACACACACACACACACAATAATAAAGCATACCTTGAGGTGCTTACTGCACCATCACATGCATGCGGAAACATCTCATTACCTCTACAGGACCAGAGTTGATGAGGCAGGCTTAAAACTCAGTATGAGCTGGTTTGCAGTGAACTGCTGTTTATTCTAGAGAAATCTTGCAGGTGTACTACTTCTCTGAATGTTGCATTTCAATGTCCACTATGAACAACCTGAAAAAGTCCAGTATCCCAGTTATGAGGCTTAATGTGATTTAGCAATCCTGTTCTTCAAATCCCTGTAAACACAGTAAATGCCATCTCCTGTTTTCTGATCCCTGCCTGCCGTGATTCCAACCAGTGTGGCTAAATGACACCACTAGCGCCCTTGGCAGTATGAAACGATAACATGGAATTACAGGTATGGCATCTCCAGGTCATTCTAGTTAATAGGAGACGAGAGCAAAAGGCAATATTAAACATCTCCTCACTTTTGACGGGTGTCAACCTGTCTGCCGCTGAGCAGGACCAGGCAGCAGTGGATGAAGATGCAGCCATGACTGGTGTCACATGGTCGTCGTCACCATCTACCCAATCAAGTTCAGTCATTCAGAGTGGAGGGAACATTTCTCTACTAGTAGGCCATCGTTTTACTTGCTGAACCCAAACGAACCATCACAAGTCCAGATGACGTACCAGGAGGAGCATTAGTCCTGTTCTGGAGGGGGGAGATGCTCTCTTTGCTGCCAAATTGTTCTTCCGTTTCTTACATCAATTGGCCAAAGCCACCCCTGTGCAGGTAGTTGGCAGTGGTAAAAAAAAACAGGATAAGATGTATACATGACAGACAGACAGACAGACAGACAGATTACTTAACTAATCCCTTTTGGACATTCCGCCAGGGAAATTGCATCTCCTCCAATCCAATCTCCTAAACGTTCACAGCACTGTTGCCATAAAGGCAAAAGGAACAGACATAAATAGAACTGTCTAGAAAAGAAAAGAAAACAAAGACTATATATATATATATATATACACACACACACACACACACACACACACACACACACACACACATATATGTTATTGGGGCAGGTTGGTGCTCAGCCCTCTCCTACAGTCCTTCTGTTGGCCCTCCCCTCCTCCAGTGAGGAGTTTAACAGTTTGATGGCTCAGGTGATGAAGGAGTTCTTCAGTCTGTTGGTCCTGCACTTGGGGAGGAGCAGCCTCTGGTTGAACAGGCTTCTCTGGCCACAGTATCCTAGCTTCTTTTAGAGTACTCCAGCAAGTATAACCAGGTTTCTCAAAATCAGGGCTTATCCAGGTTTCTGAAATCAGGATATCATTTTTACATGCACCAACAAAAAGCTGGAATACTTCAACAACCTGATGATGAATGGGATTCTAAAGTCCGTGTAAATGCGGCTACTGGAAAGCAGAGCGATTTTAATGTGATGCAGGCTTTCATGTAATGTGCACTCTGATATTAAATATATATTGAGTTGGACGCTGTAGCCATAAATACTGCATATTACAAGGAATTTGAGGAAAGTAATCCAGGTTGCCCACCAGCTGTGTTTCTCTCTCTCTTTCTCTCTCTCTCGCACACGCACACACACACACACACCCTCAGGCCTTCACTACCCCCCCAACACACCTCCTCCAGCCCTTAGGGCCCACTCCAGCAAGATGTTCCTCACCACCCCCTCTTCAGTTTCCACTGCTGAACTACACTTGTATTCATGCTCAGAGAACCTGAACACACACATACAAGTACACATACAAGTACAAACCAGTCAAATTAAATGTGGTTTTTTTTTGCCAGTTGAGGACAGAAATTTGGCTCGTCTTTCCAGCATGCTGTCAGGTATACAAGTATGCCATGATTATACGTAGTACACAAGATATTTCTTGAGTGACTGCATTTGTGTTTCAGTCCAGTTATACTTCCTGTGAAAAGGAAATTCCATCTAATGTTTGTTTCAATGTTTACATTTTTGCTGCCGTGATGAGCACTGATGGTTTTCATTCCTTTGAAAGTCAATGTGATGTAATAAAAACTGTATGAAACCATGATAGCCGAGACAATTCCTGAAAATCCCGGCCTTGTACGCACATGCATTCTGTGCAGGACGTTTAGGACAGAGTTGGCCAGGCCAGGCAGACTAGGGAGTGTCCAGACATGATCAAAGGCCCGGGCTCTGGTGTCTGTAAACAGGCAGGAGGATTTCAGTCCTGCTGGCTCCCTTCTCCAAGACCTCCACCTCACACTAGCAGTCTGTATTACTCCTGGAGTCAGACTCTGGAAATTAAAAAAAAAGTAGTCGGGGAACAGGAGGGTGTCCCCCCCACAATGAACAGCTCCCCCTGCTGTACACACCGTAACCTCAGATCCTCCTGTCCTCCACATCTGTGTTGAAATATTCTAAAAAAGCCTTTCTCACCTTATTCGGTTACATTTTACAGGAAACAGCAGATATGTGTCTGCGTGTGCCTGTTTGTGTGTGTGTGTGTGTGTTTTCTCTTATTTCATCTTGGCAGAGAGAAGTGTTGTCAGCTGAACTGAGTGCTGCCTAAACCAATCAAGTGCAAAGACAGAGGTATTTTCCTGACCAACAGTATAGAGCGCTCATAAAGATCTAAGGAGAATTCGAATTTTGGGGGGAATCAAGAAGACCACGAGTCAAGGAGAGAGCAGGTTAAGAAGAGGGCAAATATGAGAGAGTGAAATTGGAGGAAGAACAATAAAAGAGAACAAAAGGCAGAGGGAATTTAACTTGCATTTTTAACAAATCACGACCCTGGTTTGTTTGATGTTACCGTGACAACCCACCTGAGAGCAGAGTAGGAGCCCAGAGACAGTGAGGCAAAGTCTGGGTGGTAGTACAGATAGACTGAGGACACGCAGGTGGGTAGGATGTCAATCACACCCACCGCCACGATGCGCCCATCCAGCCAGTACTGCTGGTGAAAAGAGCCATAACCCATGTCGGGGCCATCGGGAGAGCCTTCCGCCTGAGGAGGGACCAAGAGAGAGGAGAGCATGGTCACTGGTGAAAACAACTGTAACACTCCTGTGTGCTGTAAAGCTTGGAGAACTTATAAATCACAGTGGAATGAGAATGTGGTATTTAATAGGCCTGTTTTATTTCCTTCCACAGATCAACTTTCTCTGTCTTACACACACACACACACACACACACACACACACACACACACACACATTCTCACAGACACACACACCTGTATGATGGTGTATTATAACCCTGTTTTTTTCCCCTGCCAGGCCTCACGCATTATGTGTGGGGGTGTACAGTAGCCTCACATTCAGCCTGCTAATGGCTCCCAAATGTGGAGTGAGAGCAGGAGCAGGGTGGGGGTGGTCGGGGTAGGGGGTGGGTTACTGGCCAGTGAAACACTCCAGGAGAGGACTTTTTAATAAAAAAGACTCTGCATGAGCAAAATCCATTTCACCAGGCAGCGGTGGATTGTTGCCAAGCTTTCTCCTATACGTCTGTGTCTGCTCACACCATGTGGCAGGAAAGAATGCAGGCGGAGGTGTGCGCCCGCGTACTTGAGCCCACCCCATTAATTAAACAGTTAAGTATATGACACACATTGAGTTTCTCATTGGGCTTCGCACGCTGGGTTTTTCCAATCAAGTCACTTGACTGCTTTTATCAAAGAGACCTAAGACCAGGAGCACAGGGGCTGAGGTTAAACGTAAGCCAGAGTAGGGCTTGGTGTGTGTGTGTGTGTGTGTGTGTGTGTGTGTGCACATCTATCTAAAGAGCAAGAGTAACAGGGTCCTTCATCTGGACCAAGTTAGGTAGTGCAGACATTGCAAGTTATCACAATGCTAGGAGAGCTTGGCCATAAGTTTAGAGCGCAGTTGTGTCCAAACAGAAGCAACACACACACACACACACACACACACACCTCTTGTGATGACTGTGTGCCACAGCACCACATTTAGGTTTTAAAGCAGAAAGTGGAGGTAAAATTGTAGACACGTCCCTCCAGTCGAGGCTCTTTGTGGCGAACAGGTAATTGCTCCTGGGCCTTAATGAGCATCAGAATCCCCAGACTATTATTGGGTGAGTGGGTGTATTGTGTAAACTGGTTTTCAGGCTCCAAAAAGTTTTACAGGGGATTTCGTGAATGGAGGTGAAAGATTTTAATAAAAAGGAAATCACATAGAAGAATTTTAGATGATAACCATAATCCTGCTCTTGTACCATCAGGAACTTAAGACTGAGCAAGTAAACTAAGGGAGGTTGAGGACCGCCCACCACAGGTCCTACACCCTTTTTCCACAGTAATACAAAAGTACGTCACATTCTTCTTTAAACCTGAATGAACCTGCAAAAATGTGAAAAAAAACCTTTCTGATTGTGAATGGGCAAGTTACTTTTTACACCACAAAACAGCGTCACTAGTATATTTTATTTTTTGCTGTCTCATCTTAGAGACCACATCACAGCGTCTTGCAGAGGCTGGCCGCAAACTACCACGTTTACCCGGGTTTTGTGTTCTCAACAGTCCCGTTTCGGAGCTGAGGCTTATAAATTTCTAATTCTACAGCAGAGTCATTTAATCCAGGACTAAATGCTGATGAAAAATGTTCCCACTGCAGGCCAAGGCAGGTGTGAGCAGGGTTTTTGGTCAGTGGAAAAAGAGTTTCAGGCATCTGAACTTGCTGGTCTAAATGCAGTTGCACATCAGAGGAAAAATCATATGATGCACATTAGCTGTGACTGACTGGTAAGCAGGCAAATATGAAGGAACAATCAAGAAAAAAAAATGACCAACAGCCACATAGAGTGGCTGCTGTGTGTGTGTGTGTGTGTGTGTGTGTGTGTAAGCAGGCAGGCAGCCTGTGATTTCTTGGCACAGGCTCTCCCAGAAACACTGGAGGCTTTGTCAGAGGCCCCTCGATGCCATTTAAAAGTTGCAAGTAAAAGGACAGATCGCCTGCTTTCGTGCGTGCGTGGGGTGACTGGTGTGTGTAAGAGAAGATTTTCCTTACCCCACCCTGTGTGTGCACGTTTTATCACAATTACATAAATGTGAACACGCATGTGTGCGGTAGTTAAATGGCTGCCTGCGTGCGTACGTGTGTAAGTTCAGCCCGTGTTCAAGGTTGACCCCGTCTTACTGACCTGCGCGTCAACTCAGACGACAGCTTAATGGCTGTGTCCTTGCCACTGTGACAACGATCTAAACATTCTCTGGAACACTTCAAAACACACAGAGCTTCCCCTGCAACCCCAAATCACTCTCATATGGCCTCAACACCGGACCTTGACAAAGTGGGGGGTGGGGTGTCGTTGCCAGTGTTTTTCTAACCTGCTGAGACAGACTGACTCAGGGCAACTGTCAGGAACATCACCCTATTTGAGATGGACAGTCAGACACTTGAATATTGCAAGTTATTGTAATTTAATATTCTACTACTCATGAACACTTGTTGTGTTGTGACAATTATCGTAAACATGAACTTGTACAGTTATTTTAAGAAGGTGAAAATATCTACGAGTAAACGTAAATCCTTTTTTTTTTTCCTCTGTTAGAACATTAGTAGCTTCATCTCCTGTGTGTGATGTGAAGCTGTCAGTCAAAAGGACAAATTACTGAAAGTGACTTAAAGCTCAAAGAGCCAAAATACAGCCAGTGAAGTTTGGATAATTGAGAAGCAGATGCGCTGGCAAAGCTATTCTGAACTGTAAGTAGATACGATTTCATTCAATTTCTTCATAATCAATCAGTGAATTGCACAACAGCTTTGTCATGAGTCGGTCTCTTTCACTTCTTTGCATGCAGACCTCCATTCAAACAAATGGGGATTGCCCCCTGCTGGCCATTAGAAGGACTACTACTTCTACATGCTTTGTCCATCATTTATGCAGTCTCTCTCTCTCTCTCTCTCTCTCTCTCACACACACACACACACACACACACACACACACACACACACACACACACACACACAGTCTGCAAATGTAACATGCCTCCCATCATGAGCACCTTTTCCTGTCAGGATGCAAAAATGTCCACCATGATGGAGAGGATAATGTGAAATCTGCTTTACAACCAAAGTCAGTGCCTGGAAACCAGAGCAATCTGCGTGCTCATGTTTATGTGCTCTCACAGATGGGTCGACAGTGGATGCAGCTGGTAGAGCGTTGTGTTTTTGGCTTACGGCTGAGGCATGTACTGTGGACTTGGTGTGTTCACTACTACGCTATGTCAGCTGATACATTCCCTGCTGCTAATATGTATCTCTGTTTCTTTACATAATGACAAATCACATTCACTTCCTCTAAGGAAGAGTTTAGGAGTTAGGAGATGTGAGAGAGAGAGCAAGAGAGAGAGAGAGAGAGACAGACAGACACAGAGAGAGAGACAGAGAGAGAGATAAAACCAGGAAACATAAACAGACACACTTTTGTGGCCAAGAGTCTGGGTCCATAAACCTACTTTCTGACTAATTACCCACACCCCCATTTGCCCCTTGTTTAGACACATTAGGTGTCGATAAAGACATTGGTGAGGCATACAGCTGCAAGCCAGCAATTCAACCAGTTTAGTGTGCATCCATGTCAGTCTAGAGTTCTGATAATAGATGTAGTAAGACTTTGAGGAAATAGAAGTGTATGTGTGAACAGTGATGTCATAGTGACCTTGGCCTTGACCACTAAAATCTTTTCTGTTCATCATTAAATCCCAGTGGACATTTGTGTCAATTTCAGAGAACCTTCCTCAAGCATTCCAGACATGTGACGTTTCAGAGAGGTTACTATGAATTTGACCTCTGACATTTGACCACCAAAATCTTTTTAGTTTTTTCCCTTTGGACCAACGGACATTTGAACCAAATTCGACAAAGCCTTCTCAAGGCGTCCCAGTGATATCAGGTCAATGAAAAATGGGGAGTACAGACATCCAATCTGATTCTATAATGCTGCTGCAGAGGCATAGAAACCATAACACTCATTCTCTTCCCATATCATAACATTAAATAATGGCCAGACTATTGGATGAAGTTGATATTTGTGTGTAAAAAATCTCATTCTAAGTCTGTGTTTTATCTTCCAACAAAAAAAAGGCACAGTGCTGCGGCCTGGCAGTGTTAGCATTGCCATCTGCATGTCACAGACCTCAGCAGGGTCAAGTGCACTGGCAAACACATGCATGACAACAGGTACTGATGCTCCACACTGAACAAATGTGTCTGCACGTCTGTTTGTCTTTGTAAATGCATATTTTAAACAAATCAGAAACATCTGATGTTAATTACCAGCATGAATCGTCTGCAATTTTGGCAAAACGGACACATCACCAAGCGAGCGAGGCAGACAACCTGAGTGCTAATTAGCTGTAGTTGAATTTCTAAGTATGCTGTTTGCATACATTTGTAGAACTGCAGACCAACATGTGAACAAGATGAGCCACACAGTATGCTGGTCCATGTGGTGAGTGTCTGTGTGTGTATTTTAATCGCACTCTGATTGGAGACAGATGGAGGCTGACACGCAGAGGTAGCACAGAAGAGCCACATACAATAACTGAGAGGGAGAACATTTGGAGGGAGACAAAAGCAGCGAGCGAGCGAGATCAGAGGGAGAAATAAAAACAAGTCGGGCGACAGGAGGCCAAATCCTAAAATCCATCTGGGAAGAAGGGACAGTGAAGATATGTGAGGCAGTGTGCCACAGAATGTCTGTGCACGTGAGTGTGTGTGTAGCTGTGTAATTCAGTGTGCCTGGCCGCCAGCCTTGACGAGGTGATAAAAGCTTGTTTCCTATAAACACTAATGATGTTCATTAGTGAAGACCCGAGGGGGCCCACAGGGCAACACAGAGTGACTGTGCTAGTGTGCATCTGGTGACTCAGTTTGTGTGTGCTTCTGGACCTCAATCCTATTAAAGTGGCTGTTATAGGTGCTCATCCTGGGTCTAATTATTGGTGAAATTGTCCTGACCTTACAGGTCCACTGGTGTTTCTGAAGGCTCGGTGATGGCTGGCTGCACCGCAATCTCACTCAGTGACCACAGAGAGCGTCCAAGCCTAAATGTGGATCCTCCCTCACGGTACATTTAGGTGATGTTCAACTGAATAGGCAAAGTATTGCTTTAGACTAAAACACAAATAAACTTGTCAGTCTGACTGAAATAATACATTTTAAAGGGGGACTAATGGAATTGGACACTGAATTACTCCTGCATATATATGCTTTAAATCAGACCCAAACCTGCCCACCATTCTGCACATGCTCTGTTCGTCCCACTAAAGCCTTGAACGAAGATGTCAGACAGCAGGCAAAACAACAGAAAAAACAACATATTCCTGAACAGATGACGAGGCAAACTCTTACTTTCACGGCTTCAGGAGTTTGTTTGACTTTGTGAATTTGAGCAGTTTGACAAGGATGCCACTCGCTGCTGGTTAACTAACTTGTTAACTGGTAAACCGGGAGAAAGTCTGATGCAACCAGCTGAAAGGGAGCATATTGCCACTAACTGTTCAGAATGCAGACGTACTTCGGCCAATAAGTCCTGTGTAATACAAAAGAGGCAACGCAGCAGTCCAATTAAACAACTTAATCAAGCTATTCTTAGCTTGTGTGTAACTGTGTGCAAACCCACTGTTAGATGTCATCCCTATAACTAATTTTGCTAATTAACAGCAAGGGTTTTCAACCACTTCATCAAAGGCAGACATCAAACTTTCCATGGTGCCTGCTAACTAGGCCAACAGCCATCTGTTCATTCCGAAATCGATGCCCAGAGAACCCTAATCAGCTTGTAATCTGTACCACAACACACAAAGGGAGGAGCAGTGGTATGTCCCACTCTATCAAGGGTTAAGCAACCGGTCTGTGTGTTTCATGTTCAACACAGTCACAATGCAATCTGGACACCACATTTTACAGTTTCCTCCCTTGACACCTACTTTCACTTAGACAGAAGGGGTTAAATCCCCCCTCCCAAATAAGAAACCAAACTCCCTGAATCCCTTAACTGGGCTTCATCCAGCTGGAGGGATCTTGAAGAGAGAAAAGGTGGGTGGATATGTGAAAGATAAAAAAAATGGAATTGGTGAATTAGAAGGCATTGGTGTAAATTAAATGTCTACTTTTTGCATGCATTGGGGGAAAAAAAACATTATGGAAACAAAGGATTTACTTTCCATGGCAGGAAGCACTTCTCTTGCTTGGGGCAAACCATTACAGGTAGAGCCATTTAAAAGAGGCTTTATTAAACTGTCAACAAGCCAAACGAAATACATACCTCTAACGGTGAATCACAGAGAAATCTCCGGAACTGTGGAGGGAGGCAGAGGAGGAACAGAGAAAAAAAACAGTCATTCAGTCTGCTGGGTCACCAACTTTTCAAAAAGCATAAATGAAAACCATACACATCTCTACTGCTGTCTTATATAATTTAACCCTCCCTGTTTTCTCTTTGCTCAGGTGTCACATATCAAATACCCCCATTCACAAAGGGGCATAAAAAGGAACACTGTATTTACACAAATGAAAACATTTAGCCTATCAACCAAAGCTTACAGGCCAGGGAGGACCCAGTGACAGCTTAAATAAGCTGCATTACTGTGTCAAAACAGTCTATCTCTTAACACGCTTGCACATACACATCAGAAATCAATTACTAGGGAACTGAATGTCTGTGGAAACAGTAAATCTTTCTTCCAATGTCTCTACGATTTCCTGTGCTTGTTTTTTGTGCCAGGATTGAAAGCAGTGTGTTTACAGATGAGCTGACCTGCCGGACTGGAGGACAAATGTAGCACATGTCCATGTTTAGGCCAGAACTGGTCTATAAAGAGAACCAGGAGGGATGGTCACGTCTGGAGGGACACACTTTGATTTAGTCGGTTTATCTTTAGGTCCATCTCCTAACTAAAGCCTCAGACAGCTCCTGAATGTGGAGAGCTGAAAGTGCAAATCAGTGGTTTGATTTTAACAAGTTATCAATTAATTCAAGTTAAAATAAGTTCATAATATTTGGAAATCATAAAATTTAATAATCCAGCTGAAATAATGATCAGTGACGTTGAAATGTAAGAAATACATGAAAGTACATTTGTGGGTGTAACCACTGATGATAAACTAAGCTGGGAATCACATATAGCATATAACTCACGATAAAACCAAAACGCCTAAAACTAATGGAATGTTATATAAAACAAAAGGATATCTTGAATCAGAAGTGACTGTTTAGATTGCACGGTTAGTACCATATATGACCAGAGACACAGGACAAAGAAGGCCCAGACAGGACTTAATAAGGAGGGAGGGGTGTTATGAAATAAAATGGCTCCAAAATACCAGGCTGCACACTGACCATAAACCAACAGCTTTAATTATTCCTGTTCATTGTTTATTGAGGAGAACAAGTGGGCCTCTTGCTCTCAGTTCATTCATATATAGATTCACTAAACTGACTGGTACCCACCGAGAACTGTGGCTGGTTCCCCTGTTCAAGATAAGATAAATTGAAAATTGCAATAAAAATGCACAAGGGAGTTGATGTATTCACGAATTCTCTCATTTTGAATAACAGATAAGGCCTATTGTGATCTGGGATGTAATGAATTATAGTTTTTGAAAAGCGGGTCCCCAGATAAACTTTGGGAGACACTCAATAAAACAGCAACGCCAATGAAAATTTCAGTAATTTGCTGACCAGCTTCCCAGTCACTCGTTCATCAGACCTGTCACGATTGCTGATATTCAGTATAGGAGGACCCTCCAGAGTTGCTGGAAATTCCCACCATCACATCATCCTCCTCTGCTTGTGTGTGAGCACGTCTGTGCACAGCAGTCCAGCTAGTAATAGCAACGGTTGCTGAAGGCAGAGTTCAGTGGGTGGGACAGTCCTGGCTGAGGTGCAGCTAAAAGCCCTGCCAGAGGACCCGTCCAAATAGTGGATGCCTCTGTTTGTCCATCTCGGATGATGTGTGTGTGTGTGTGTGTGTGTGTGTGTGTGTGTGTGTGTGTGTGTGTGTGTGTGTGTGTGTGTGTGTGCTGGTGACACTAACGTAGTGTTCTAAAACCCAGGTGATGTTTTGGCAGAGACGCGTTAAAGCATGAGGCACTTTCATCTGTCATTTATAGTTTATATTTGCCCGAAGAACACACCCAGCACTTGTACTGCCTTTCAGACTCGCCCATTCCAGTTGGATTTTAATCAAAAATTTGACAAAATTCACAAATACTTGCTCACCATACAGACCGTCTTTATGGAGGGCTTTTCTAGACTACCGACCACTCACAGGTGGCCTCAGGATGCTTCTGATTACGAGATGGACCCGCACTACGTCCAGAGCCCCAACCATCCCAGGAATTAATGAGCAAGAACACAGACTGAAGAGACCTAAGAAACCTAACAGGACTCTCTTTCTATTAGAAAGTAATCCTGCCCCACAACTGAGTAAATGGTTTGAGGTGAAAGGGGTTGTTGTGCTCCCTGTGGTGAGGAATATTCATGGCAATATGGCCCGAGCGCAGGAGGTGCAATATTTGCTGAAGGCAAAATCGATTCTAAATGAAGTACAGTGGCTCAACAGCAAAATCCCAGCCTGCAAAACTTAAGAAAACATCTTTGTTTCGTACAAAGCTCTGCAAAAGCCACAACATTTATCTTTTCAATGCTAATTAGAATATGAATAATGAAATTCCTCCAATGGGGAGCACTTGGAATACATCCTAATCAGATACCTGAACTGACCTCCACTCCAGGTAAAGCATTTCTACTCCAACCTCCCTGGATGTCTGAGGTCTAGACTCCATCTCCAGCCACCTTGCGGGGGAAAGTCATTCAGGCCACTTGTATTCACCAACACATTCTTTAGGTCACTATCTGAAGCTTGTGACCACAGGTGAGTTTGGAATGTAAGTCAACTGACCAACTGCTTCTTCTTTCCGAGACGCCAGATTGATTAACCAAAAACTCGTTGAGGCCCTCAAAATCCTCCACACCTTAATTTCTGCTTCATTGACTCCTGAGGCCAGTACCTTCCTACCCCTCTGATCAGTGTTAATTTTGGCGAACGAAACGAAAATTTTTCATGGACTTCACTTTATTCTGTGAATAATTTGTGACGAGAACGTAAATACTCGTAAGTACTGACAACGAAAATCAAAACGAAATGCTGTTCACCATGAGCTGACGAGTAAAAACATGACGAAAAGGATGACGGCAGCCGGCCGGACTATCGGGGTTACAGCCATCCCTAATGCCTTGATTTCTTTTCTTTTTAACCAATTAATCATCTCAAAATAAATTTGACCTCTCAGTCTGACTTTTTGATTGGCGGGCCCCGCCCCCGCCCTCCGCGATGTTGCAGTGCACGTAGCATGTCGCAGAGACGCTGTGAAGATGAGCAGCATACCTTCACCTGTGGCGGCAGCGTGGAAAGTTGGAAGAAAAAGACGAGCGGATTTATGGACGCATTTCTGTTATCATCCTGCCGAACAAAAGACGGACTGTGTTGTTCCAGACAAGGATGGGGAGCGTTGTGGATTTAAGATTAGTGGAAAAAACACGACCAATTTAAAAAGACACCTGAAGGCCCGCCATCCCGCAGTTGGAGCTTTACTCTTGCGGCTTGTAAGTCAAATAAAGAAAATAAACAAGAACTTGCCCTTTTTCTAACAGGCTTCTGAGGTTTCATTATTATTATCATTATCCTTATTAACAAGAGCAATGTGGTTCAATCTTAGTTTAAATGACTTAAAAAATACTTTAATGTATGCTTTGTATGTAGTTTTTATATAACATCACATATCCCTTTGCAAAATCTCAGTATATAATCTCAGTATAATAAAACATATTGCTTCAGACTAAAATGAGACTAAAACTAAAAACAAAAGACTAAATTTTAACTAAAGCTATTCTAAACTAAAAGACTAAGATGGGACTTTAACTAAATCCAGTCTTCGATGACTGACTATAACTACAACGAAATTAAAAATTCTTAACACCGCCTCTGATACCTGTCTGGAGTTTTATAAGCCTCTGGGCCAATCAGGCCCGTGTGGCTCCTGCTTCAGCTTGATAGCATCCATCACGTCAGCATCCACTTGTAGGTTCCATTAACACACCACACACACCAACAACCATCTGACCACAGTCTTGAACAGCCATCTCCACAACGGAGGCTTTAAACGTGGCCCGTTCAGATTCAGGTCAGAGAACTGAACACACTGCAGCTCAGCCAGGACCCCTCACACCCAAACGCTGCATTTCTCCATACGCCTCTTTTAACAAGTTTGGTACCAGAGCTGGCAGTACGGTGGTGCAGTGGTTAGCACTGTCACCTCACAGAGAGAAGGTTCCGAGTTTGAGCCCGTGGTCTTTCTGTGTGGAGTCTCCATGTTCTCCCTGTTCCTGTGTGGGTTCTCTCTGGTGCTCCAGCTTCCTCCCACAGTCCAAAGACATAAAGAGGGGACCAGGTTAATCCAGACTCTAAATTGACCGTAGGCGTGGCTGGGAGAGCCAGTGGTTGTTTGTCTATATGTGTTGGCCTTTCCATGAACTGGCAACCTGTCCAGGGTGAACCCCGCCTCTCGCCTGAAGGCTGCTGGGATAGGCTCCACCCCCCCCCCCGCAACCCTTGACGGATAAGCAGTAAAGAAAGTGGATGGTTTGCTGCAGTTCCACCTCCAAATGTGTATAGATTTTGTATTGTGATTATGATAAATTGTACTGGCCACCATATTGTTGTACAGAAACAGTCCTAGCTGACAAATGATCTCTGTATTGGCCATGATGTGATTTTAACATGACATTCCCCAGCTCAAGCACATTTGGCCAGCTATAATCACAATTATAGAAATGCACTGTAAATGAAAGACATTCAGAGCCTGAAACGTATTCAATTCATATCTTGCCATTTTCATGACCGATGCAGACTCAGCATTCATTACATCAATGTCCTCACATGAAAAAATCCTTATGAGGTACCCCACCTGTCTCACCATGCCAGTAAAGTGCAGTTTTCCAAACTTTGCAGTGGCCGTCGTCAAACAAATTACCAACAGCTAAGCCTTCCCTCGTGCAATACTGCTGATGGGCACAAATAAAACTGTTGTTCAGAACGAAGCAGTTTACCAACAGCTGCACTTATTAGATGATGTCATTTAAAGAGGCCACACAAAAACACAGGCTGCTGTGTAGAAACAAGAATCACCCTACAACCTTGCAGTAAAATGCTGTATTATTTGATTCGTAAAGTGTGTGTGAAAATGCTCTACGGCCTGCCAATGTATGCAAATGCAGACCTGGATGCATCATGGTAAAGGTGTGACAGTCCCAAGCCCCTCCCCTCCCCATCAGAAGGCACTCATGTGGGGGCTGCTACATAATGGTGGGCCATGGCTGCTCGCCACCATTGTATCAACACTGCTTCGGCGAGTACGGCTGCTCTCTTAGGGCCTGGCAAGGCTGACCTACCTCTGGCCACTGACAAATAACAGACCACAAGTTTCTGCCAGACTGAAGAAGACAAACACTGACCCTCATGGGTAGTTGGGTGAATGGGCACTCTCACTCAGGTGTGAGCGAAGACACATGTAGATACAATCAGCTTCCTCTCTATGTCTAATGCAACAACACATGTCTGCAAGCAGAGACGTGTCCGGTGTTCTTTCTTCAACACATGGAGTCTATCACTTCTTCTCTTTCTCTCACTTTCCTACAGTAAACACTCATCTGTGTTCGATTAGGAGGGCAAGCAGCTGTCTCAAACACACACACACACACACACACGAACACACACACTTATAAACACACTCATCTGCTTAAGCCTAGTCGCTACTTGGACATCTCATGTCCGTGTGCTTCACTCAAACTGCTGTACTTTTGAGTGACATTGCTGTGTTCCCTCTCTCACATTGTCTCAGATTATAGAGCAGAGAAGCGAAACAAACACAGCTGCAACGCAAAGATCGGAGCATGAAATAAACACAAAATGACAATAGCGGGTCTGCAATGAATGCGTCTTATAGAGGGTTTTACCACTGTGCATGATGCTATGTTCTGAAAAGGCTTTAGAGCAGCAAAACCAAAAATATAATCCGGGCAAATGACGATTCTTTCCACTCGCATTTCTTTCATCTTTCCTGTTTTACCTCATAACAATTTCTCCGCGTTTTTCCAGTTTTTTTTCCCTTCCTAGATGTTAAGATCATTGCCATCAAGAAGAGTAAATACAGATTTAAGGGGATTTGTTTTCCTGAAAATGAATGCCACATGTGCAGGAACTCAGTCACGGCTCAGCACAACAGTTAAGACCAGTAAGTGTGAGCGAATGTGTGTCTTTGTGTGCAAATAATTGCATGATGGAGTACTATATGTGCCTCAACTCGGTGAGGAAAGCGCAAGTTGATGTGGAAGGAAAAATGTCAGACTCTCCTCCAGTAATGGTATGACAGGAAATACATACATCCTTAAACAAACAAAGCTATTCACTGGAGGCTAATGCCGTCTAATGACAGCAGAGATTTGGCAGGGTCTGTCAACTTTCAAATACACACTTACACAACACGATCTCTACTATAAACCTGCTCAGAACCAAGCAGACAGTATTCCAGATTCTCTCCCTAGGTAATGCTTTAATGGATTAATAAATACCAAATACAAAATGAGCTAACTTCCCAGGTAGCAGGAGTAAGCATATAATGGAATACAATCAGAATGTGTCATCACCACATCAACAATGTGTTTCTTATTTCTTTGTGAAAGCAGCAGGGCAATTGGGGGGGGGGGACTCTGAGCTTCTGGGAAGAGAACAGGGGGAGTTAACCAGAAACCTGATTGGCAAGAAAATAAACACAGCAGTGTTTAGTACGGAGGGCTCAGAAATGACTAGCAATTCAAACTACAGAGGATCGGAATCAAGCCAAATTTTTTTGAGCGGGAGCCATAAAGTACGGCCTTCGTGGATGGGTAGTAATGTGACACAAGAGATGTTATTTGTTGAGAGCTTACAATGTGCACTGAACAGAAGAATAAGTATCTTATTCCTACCACAGAAACCTTGATCTGACGGCTGTTCGATGTAGGAATAGATCGAGTGAACTACTGCATGCTGGAGAAGCGCTTTTTTCATTGTTTTTACCTCCATCATGCAGATGGTGGGCAACGTGTGTGGTGATGTACTGGAAAGAGCTTTGCTGTGATTCTTGTCCACAAAGTGGCCTTTGGTGCTGGTGGAGTTACGGTCTTGAGAAGTAACAAACCCAACCTTAGAGGGCATTCATGGACAGATGGGAAGGATACATTTCAACTTCCAGAGTGGGGGAATACAGTGAACACCTATCAAAGCAGAATTTTTAAGAGCGCTGAAATATAGGTTTAATGTCATTTGTCAGCATCTGACTGAGAGACATCAGCCAGCTGATTAACTGACCTTCTGAACTTTGTCTGATTTCTAGGGGTCATCATGTTTCTGTTTTATGACAGCAGATTTGCATGGAGCGAACTTGTTGCCTGTGTGTTGTAATTATGTGGACACTTAACTGGGAAGTAGCTGTTTTTCCTGCCAAAATGCACTAAAACTTGACAGGGTAACTTTACAATACACTTAAGTCACATCTTCAGTCAAAATACTGTATTATCTAAGCGCAGCAATACCACACTAAAAGCACCTCCCTAAAACATTTACTCACTAGGTTTTTTTTACTACTATCATTATTATTCAGACGTTATTTCTCAAGTCCTTGAACTTAAAGCGAAGCTGAAGCTGTTCAAGAAGTTCCCTATAACGAGCCGGTGTTATGGCACTAGGAAAGAATCCACCGCAGTCTGCCCAATCTTACAGCTTTTTTATTATTTATTAATTACCTTACTTTTACAAGCTGGAGAATTCAGTAATTTACGGAGGCCTGCTGGCAGGAGGGTTTGAGGAGGAGGTTGTTTTTCCAGCCCTGAGGGACAAAAGGCCCTCTCAGGTTAGTGGGAATGTCCAGCACTTCTGCATCCAGACTATACTTTATTTTCTCCTCTTTTTTATTTATATATATATATATATATATATATATATATATATATATATATATATATATATATATATATATATATATATATATATATATATATATATATATATATATATATATATTTTATATATATATATTTATATATATATTTATATATATATATTTATATATATATTATATTTACATACATATATATATATATATATATATATATATATATATATATATATATATATATATACACACATATATACATATACATATATACACACACACACACATATGACAATAAGGAGGTGTGTGTCTATAATTTACTGTACTAGTAAACTTTATGAATCCTTATTTTTCCTGCTCCCACTCACTTGAGTACAATACTTGTTATTCAATGCATAAACCAATGAATTCTTTCTCTCTTTTACACATTTTGATCAGAATTTCCAAGTATAATGTAGAAATCATTTGGCTCCTGTATCAAGGCTAACAGATGCTACCACTGAACCAGTGAACAGTTACAGGTTGACGTGCAGTCGTGCCCAACAGGAGGAGCAGAATAATGACCATGCAGTACCTGACTCTCACTACATTCGTCGGGGTCATCACCGTGAATGGCCATCTGGTAGCGGGCGTACAGCTCCGCCGACTGCTGATAGGTTGATGTGAATCGAGGTTCCTCAAAGCTGACCGGCACTAGCCTCACCTTCAAGCACAGGGTGCAGAGGGAAAGGAGCGATAAAGTGGATGGAGGTCATATGGGGTTTGACAACGGAGGAGGACAGTGAGTGGTTAGAGGATCATTTTGTTGTTGTTGTTGTTTTTATTGAAGAGAAAAAGAAAAAAGGGGGGGAAGCAGCGCTTTGGAGGAATGCACAGTGGAGAAATGAACAATAAAATGTTTTAAACAGTGTTATACAAGTGCTTTGGCATTTTAGGGTTCATGTCAGTCTCACAGTCCTCAAGGCAGCTGGTTACACAGCAAGTCTGTTTTGAGTTTGACGCAGTGATTTTATTGTTGCACAAAAACGACACATGAATGCAGGCAAACAATGGGATTCTGGGAGACTGAATGAGGGTTTCAAAATAATAGGCTGACAGGCAACTTGAAGATGAGGCTAGTGCACGTCCCAGCTTTTGCCAAAGATTGGTTTGAGATATTTGAGATGGTAATAGCCAACAAAAATCCCAATAATGTCTGAACTTAATCATAAAATAGCCACAGACTTTTTTAGAGGAGGTATACAAGGTTGGACAGACTGCAAGCACAGAGAAAATCTATCAATCGTGAGGGGAAGCGTGATGGGGATGGGGGTGGGGGGATGTAAGGGGGGTGGGGGTGGGGCACAGACGAGGGAAATGTGCGAAAGCTGGGAGGGTTTGGCTGACAAGCCGGCCCCCCAAAACTGAAAAAACTCAGGACTAACGACCCTGCTGGCTGACTGAAGGCCAAGTCAGACACCTGGAGAAACACTGCTCTCAACCATGGCGTATGGAAACATTTTCCCCTCCATTTCCTCTCCCTTTGATTCTCGCTCTTTTACACATACACGCACTATAATCCTTAATTTTCTTTTTTCTCATTCATACAGACATTCTGGTATTTTGTACTGATTCTTTAACTGTCTATTTTCAAAACCTGGAAAAAATTTATCAACTCCATTTTCTTGTCAGTGTTATAACACTGTATATCGATGAAGTCCTTATTGAGTCCTCATAAAGATAAATATGCCCCCCCCCTCTCAAAAAAGAACACATTTCTAAAACATTAACTTCATTAAATTGCACTAAATTACCATTTACCAATAAATACATACCAGCGCTACCTTTGTGAAAATAACCTCTCCTATGATAACATATGTACATATCTTGTGAAAATACATTTTAGCCCATTATGTGTCATAGCTGAAAATACAGAAGATAATTCCTTCTGAAGAAAGCCTCTCTTTGTACCCAAACATGTCAACCCCACTGCCCCTCCCTGGGTACCCCGACAGCAGCTTGACCTATGCCTACCACCCTCTGACCTGGCTCTCGGATGGTTTGTCAGGAGGGTCCTTGTGAATGGCCATCTGGTAGAGTTTGTACACCTGGTACGAGGCGTCGAAAGAGGCTTTGAACTGCGGGCTAGGGGGATTGGAGCGCACTAGCCTCACCTTCAAAAAAAAAATATAAATAAATAAAAAATATATGGGCAGACAAAAGTTAAATGCCAAAATGGAGAAAAAGTAGTCAGAACAGCATAAGTGTTGATTAAAATCCCTAAAAAAAAGACAAAAGAAATGCATGATAAAACAAAATTAAGAGGGAAGTGTGAAATAAGAGAGAGAGGAGAACACTAACACACCCTTCTCCTATCAGAGACATCCATTAAGACATTAAATCATTTTACAAACCAAATAAAACTGCCTTGTAGCTTTTATTGATGTCTAGTCCTCTACAGCAGAGGTACTGCTTTTACTCAACTGTTGCTCATTTGCTGAAAATAAGATGATACAGAGAAGGGTGAGTTAATGTCCCCCAACATGAATCAGAAATGCGACAAGAATGTCCTGTGTTATAAATCAAAGCCAAGAAATAATCACAAGCCCATTTACTGCAGTGCACATCAGTCCATTTCCAGTGCTTCACCATGTCACATGAGACTGAAACTGCCCCCTTTTACTTTTTAACCCTCTCTAATGCAGGTTTTTGAAGTGCTCATGTAGAGCAGGATGCACATGGAATCCATGTTCAGCTCTGACATTCTCCAACTACCTATGTAAGAAAGCATGCCAGTTGCCAAATAATCTAACTTATACATGCATTCGTATCAATTACACATTCTTTCACCACTGTTCGTCTTGAACTCGACAGGGAAGATCAGCTGTGTATGAAAATATATGTGGATGGAAACTGGCTGCGTGTTTCTCTTATCACACAAACTGAAGAAGAATTAAGCCTCCGGCCCCGTTTCATTACTCGTCTCTACAATTGGAGGCTTTTATTGGCCACAAAGGCTGCGCCATTTCAATCCCCGGGACGGACAGGATAGCAGTCCTGAACCTGGGGTTTGTTTGACTTGGACCTGAGTGGGTCTCTCTCATATGACCACTTGGCATCTGGATCCTTTGGTTAAACAGAACCTCTGGGCCTCTTACATGAAAGGAGAACACTCAAATTCAGTCTTTTTAATTTTGTTCTAAATCAAAAAGATATGTTTTGCTAAACTGAAGCGCTTGTGGTGAACTAACACTGAAGCAGATAGGAGACCGGACAGGAATGAAGTTTTTCCCAACTTTCATTACAGTCTTGCAGCATTACACCAACAACCTGATGATACTCGGTTGCTTCAAGAACATTCAAATAGAACCACATAGTACTAGCAGCTTTGGTCCCCCTCTTAATAAAATGAGAGACGCTGGTTCAGCTTTTCTTGAGAGATACGGTATGTTGCTGTGAGCCTTGAACGCCAAGACTATGATATACATGGGTGGCAAATAAAAAGGAAAACCCAGTGTAAAAAAATGGACTTGACCAACATGCAGGTATGCGCGGGATCCAAGCCCTGAGCAAGTCGCACCCAGCACCCTAAAAGTGTCACCAAGTAAAAGACTTGTCAAACTTTGCAACAAAAAAAAAAAAAAAAAAAAGCTCATTAAGGCATGAGGAACAACTCAGCCCAGTTTCTTGTTAATAGGCCCAATGTCAATAGAGCCAACTGTTGGCAAGAACTTTTACATTTTTTTAGAGTATCAAAACTGTTTCCGTTTCTGAAACTATGCTTTCCTACACTGCACCACCTATCGACCTGCTGGCGCTAGATTTGGTACTTGGGTTTTACATGAAACACTTCCTGTTTTAACTTTTTAACCTTTTGAACATTATGGATTATCAACATTCTTTTAATAACTTTCACCGACAGTACATCTACACTTTGTATGCAGTTTCGTCCTTTTTTTTTGTAGTCCACAATTTGATGCAACAACGCCACCTAGTGACTGATTGGCACCAAATTCTGGTCAAGGGTTCAATACGGCAAGAGAATAATTCGAGCCAAGTTCCATGCAAATTGGACCAGCTGTTGACATGGTATGGAACACACTCTCTCCAGCAGTCAGATTTTTTGCTTTGATACTTTTACATTTTTTGGAGTATCCAAATTCACCGAAGCGTGGCGACAAGCATCCATGGGCAGATTGTGCCAGTCTCTAAACTGACTAAGGGAACCATTTTTCCAAAACTCTGGTGTTGGGATGACGGTGTTAGGGAACCAAAAGGTGCTCGGCTGGGTGGAGATCAGCAGAATATGATTCATATAATTTCCATACTCAAAAACCTCTTTTGCCTTGTATGGAAGCATCTTTCTCCACTCATTCATTCAGGGTTTTCCTTTACTTTGTCACCCATCTGTATATATCATGAAGGAGTCGGCTGCCGGCCAATCTACTGCATGTTCGTAAAGGAGATCTACAAGGAAATGAATAATAACAGTGGAAAGTGTGAAACCAGCAGACAGGACTCTTGAGGGGGATATCGTTGTTCAGTTCCACACTTCCCTGAGGTGCCTGAGGGGCTCTAAATCATGTAGTCACATTGACCCCTGGTGGTTACTAGCTGAACAACAGCCGAACGCTGCACAACTCAATTGCTTTACCCTGTCACTGACTCATCTTGTTGCTATATATTTAAGAAGAAATAATGTGCTACAGCAATCACATTTAAAGAGAGGTGAGCTGTTTCACCCTGTACAATAAAAGGTTTGTCCAACTCTGCTCCCTGTTTATTACTCAAAAATGTCATGTGAATCTTCTAAAGTGTCCTCCTCATCATTCCAATAGTGCGAACACTTTTATGATGACAGTGAGTTTGACTGCTTTAACTGCTATCGAGCAAACAGTGTGAATCCCTCTCTAAGCCTACAGCCAGCTCAACAAAGTAGAAGCTCAAGGCTCTGAAAGTTTTAATAAACTGCTTATTACCTAAATTGTCCTTCAGCCACAAATACGATGCAGCCTGGCCACATGTTCTCCACTAAACAGCTACCAGGGGCACAGGGAGGCATCACGGATTATCTGACTTGTAAAACGTGTAATTAACATTCGCTGAGAGAGGACAAGCTTGAGCATGCCAGCTTTAGGAAACTGAATGATAATTGTGGGGAAACAAATTAATCCAATTGAGATGAGTTGATTGGAAGGAGGTGCTGTCTCAGGGGGGGGGGAGACAGACATTGTCTGGTTCATCACTGCATCTGGCTCAAATTTCGGACAAGTCTAAGAATGACGTTACTCTACCAATCTCAGCTTGAGGCCTTCACCAGGGATCTTTCCAAATCATTCCCCCCCGTGCCAGAAGTTCATTTCCATGTCCTCACATACCGACCGAACGGGGAGCTGTGGTTTTAATGTCATCAGCAGGGTAACGCGCCCCAGTTTGTGTGGCGTGTCTGTCGTTCAGTTGAAATTCAACAAGTGAGAGGTGGTTTTTCCACTCTGCTTTGGCCAGCTAGCCTCTCTACACACATAAACACATGGTGAAGTCACTGGAGCGAAGGAACTGATTCATAACAATATGGAGACAAAAAGCTCAACTGAAAATATATTTCTTATTGTTGGAATCACACCAGTGGGCTAATGTTTATTTCAAGTCACATATAAAGGGGGGGGGGGGGGAGAGAGAAACAACCTACTGTACACTGTATGGCTGCTTACCTCAAGGCAATGAGAGGAACTGTCAGGCAATGTCTCTTTGATGAAATCTTCCAGGGTTTTGGGTTGGTTGGTTTGGGTGGGAGGAGGTGAGGTAGGAGTGACGATGGAGGAGACCCCATCGTGATGTTCCCTCATCTGCTCTTTCTGATGACGTCGCTCCTTCCTCATCTCTTTGGCCTTTCGACACGGGGGACGGTTAGGATCCACTCCCATACCTGCATCCAAGAGACAAGAGATAGTGATAGTAGAGCAAGCTGGTCCAGGCAGCAGTCCCACTGTGTCAGCGATGGTCCAGAGTTTGCTGGAAAAAAAAAAGTTCATCCACAACCTGACTGGATATGCCGCACACCGAGACCTTCCAAACGCGGTATAAAATGTCACTTGCACTGGTGGACCTTACATTTTTTTCTCTCACCGTTACAATTGACATCTTTGACTGGTACTCCTCCAGACCATGATGGCAGCGTGTACCGATGAGGTGGCTTGTTGCCGTTTATCCATTGTTATCTACAATTACTTGTTTTGGATTGTCAGGTTCAGGTATGTTTGGCCTTTGACTGCCATGACCCCCTAAGAATTCACACTACAGGGAGTTGCCTTGCAAAAACAGCACAAATGAGGTGCCAAAAAAGGTGCAAAAGCAAGGACAGTGTGGAAGCCAGAAAATGTTCTGATCACACTAGCCATCCTACAAACGTGGGATCTTTTTCTCTCTCGCTCTCTTTTTATTTATTATCACAATCACTGCTGTTTGCATTGGAATATGGATTGGTAAATTGATATTCGCCATAATTTCAATTTGCAATCAGTGAATATGGTTAAGTATCTCCACCCAATCGCGATATTCCTGATCTGGTATCCAATCCCTTATCAATATATTGAGACATAGAGCTCTTATTTTCGACACGCCCACTCGTTAGTGTTTTTACGCCTTCACTATTTGGTTCAGAGGTTCTGCAGGGGCACTGAGCCGAGTGGTTTACCATTCATTTAGAATATCAACTCCGTGAAGAAGACGATGAATGAAAAAGAGGCAATTACAAGAAAAAAGGCTTGAAAATGGAGAGAAAGTTTCTCCACTCGTGTAGTCTTCAGAATGAGACTCAACACAGTAGTAAAAGCGGTGGCAACCTCCAGGCTGCAGGTTTTTACGTTACATCATACTTTAAGAGCCTATAAAGGAATATAACCTCCTTTACTGTAAGAACCCAACCATGTAACAACCCACTTTCTCAGTAATGACAATGACAACAGACATGGTGAAAGCGCTTCAGCTATTATCCACAATGGATTTTTTTAAATTAAACAAGACAGAAAATGTTCTCTGAGGTAATGCAGCCCCCTCACCCCCTCACCCACCACCCCCCACCCCCATTCTGCTCTTTACCACCACCACCTCTTGGGCTCCAGCCAAGCCCTGCAGCTCTCTGGGCATCCCATGTCAACAGTTTACACGCCCACATCCTGTTTGGAGCAATAAGGAAACGAGAGCCATTTCCTGCTTATCCTATTGCCAGTCGCCGCCATCAGCTCACTTACTAACTTTCTCCCTTGGTGAGGGAAGCGAGGGAAACACGGTCCTGACAGGGGAAGAGGGGAAACTCTCACACTTACCAAGGTTCACTGGCAGCATTCAGCTTCAGCTGACTCAAGCTTCACGTTCAACATTCTCTACCAAGTCTGCCAGCATCTGCAGCAACTGTAAGCAGATACTGGCGTACTTCGTTAGCAGTCAAGGAAAGAAAATCTTGCTCGTCAGAGATCGGACCTTCTCTTCAACTAATCGACTGGTTGACGGGACGGGGTTTCATTGTCTCTGTTTCAGATGCATTGTGGCAGATGATGGCCACAAAAACAAACAAACAAACAAACAAAAACACGGCAGGTAGATGCTGTTCAACGTTTTGATATTGCACCTCTGCATTTTGTGATTTTTTTTTTGTATTACAGAACATTTGAGGTGGAAATTTATTTTAGAAAAATTTTCAAAAATGGTAGACAGACACACGACTATGATCGCAGATTAATCTGCTGACAGAACTCAGAATGCGATGTCTTCCATTCCAGATGGGGGATTATAATCTCCAAAACAAACTAGAAAGTGCATTTCCTGAAGTAAATACAGCGTGATTGCTGAAAGCTCCTGTGCCTTGCTGTTAGCAGCAGAAATTGGAGCCAGCTGGGTATTTGAACTGCTGAGTCGCGTGGAATGCACCCCTGACTTGTTTATTAATCTCTGACTAACATAAAATGGAACAGACACACTGACAGAAGGCGCTCGATGACCACAAAATGGCTAGAACGCCACTGTTTTACCAATAAATTTAATATCCGTGGAGTATCATGAGAAATGCTGACATTCCTGTCGATAATAATTACATTTAAAAACAGAAACGATTATCAGAGGTTAGCTGACCACGACACTCCCAACGTGCAGACAAAGGAGCAAAGTAGAGGTTCGGTCCAAGAAAATCTTATACCTCCTTTTCTAATTCATGGCATCAGCATGGTGCCACGCAGCGTTTTCCATTTTTCATCAGGGGTAGTACCTGGTACTTTTATACAAATAAGAGCCAGGTTGATAATAAATGCTGATGCCTTCCAGAACAATTTTAACAACCGTTCCATAAAACATCTGTTTAACTGTGAAATAAACAGAGATTTGGGATGTGTCACACTGACGGTCCAATGTGCAACCCGATGTTCAACACAAAAGTCAACGCAAATTTTTGTAGTTCCCCACAGGAGCAAAAGTTAGATTGTGTGTATCTGTGTGTGCGTGAAGATGGTTCATTAGCCCACAGTACACAGGCCAGTGCAATGGTGACCATATGCACGACAGCAAAGCGCAGTGGTGACTTTCTTCACGTATTTAGCTCGAGGTTTCATTTTCTGGACATCTAAGTAATGTACAAATCAAACTAAACCGAAACCACGATCCAAAATCCACGACACAAACCGTACCCTGGGCTTTCTGAAATGTCGCATCCCTAAAACGTCAAAACTTGAGGACAATTCAACTGTACGATTATGAAAAAAAAAACGATCTAATGATTCTGACTGGTCATGTGATTTGAGTTGCAATTATGATGGGGGGGGGGGTTTAATTCTCTCTTATTAATCTCATTTCGCACAAAAAATGCATTCAAATGATAATGGTGTCTTTTTGTTGTGTCTCAAACATGTTTTTTTCTCAAGTCTGTTTAAGATGATATGTAGGCATGAGTGTAAACCACCACATCTAATTCAAAAAGTAATGTTGACACACAATTAGCCTTTAACAAACACTACACCTTACTGTCGGTCAAATTGCGATTAATTTTGAGATCGTCTTGCAGCCCGTGTACATTTATAATGACAATGACAACATAAACCAATCAATATTAACCAAAAAGTAGATGTTAATCCAACATAAATACAATCTGCAGCTACTCATGAAGCACATTTCATGGTTTCATACCTCTTGACTGTCATGAAGGAAATACAATTCAGTCAAACTTTTCCTAAAAACATTGTCTTGGCAAGTGGCGTTTTACCCAGGCACAGTACAAACACGTAGGATGAGAAGTTGCAATTCTGTCCGATTACTGTGATGACAAGGCAGATTTTTCCCACAGTGTTCAACACACCAACCCTGATCATCCTGTCCACATGCCCCTCCTGCTTATATTCCCTCACAACACACACCAGGTACTCCTCCTGAGAGCAGCACTACATGGCCGAGGCGAGGATAAAGTTTGACAGATCAGTTCCTGCTAAAGACAAATGCTCCCACTTCAGTAGTTAGCGCTTTTTAAAAGATGTGACAACCTCCCTCCCCGCCTCCCTACGCTCACATACAACTCTCAACAGAGACTCAGCATAAACCTTCCAGCGTTGAGATACAGCCCTGCACGTGGAGGAAGTTGACATCTGTGAACAGACACTAAAATATTAACACGGAAGTGTGCTGTATCATTTTATAGGAAGAATACAGGAAGTATAAAGGACGGAGGTTGAGCAGCTCAGGTCTGTTTGAGGACACCGGGCCATTCGTGTCAACAATTTTGACACCCTTTTTCATTTTTTAGTGACATTTTGCATCTATTCTCTATGATCAAATGTCTGTTCAGCCTAGACAGGGGATTCGTCCTCTGTTGGTCCACGTTTTCCTCAGCCTAAGGTTTTTAAGGGTAGTGTTTTCCTTCTCTGAAATAACAGTCTATGGATGGCACTGTTGTAAAAGTTTTTACAGTTCTATGTGATATTGGGCGACAATAATAAAAAGTTGACCAGATCAGTTTCATCCTGCACTTAACTACTTCATCTTACTACATCTAAATTCAAACTGTATGTACTTCTGTATCTGTTTAAAGCCTCTACATGCACTGTATAGCAGATGGGGAGCCATGTTTTCTCAAGCTAAAACTGGAACACATCCAAAGCTGTAAAGCACTCCAGTCATAAAGCGAGAGGAAGGACATATCCAGGTGTTTTCTGTTGGAGGTGAATAAGGGGGGAGTGGACACCCACTAGCTTAGCATAGTAAATCCTTCCAGCTTTCCTTTAGCTAGCCCCCTGAAAAGGCTGAGGAAGTAGAGCTGACATAGAGGGAAGAACAGAAGGGGACTGACGCAGGTAAAAATATGCCCTGTATGTTTAAGTCGTTATCCGGACCAGTGTTGATGATACAGTACATCATTGGCTTCTGATTAATGACACCTGGGCTTGTTCTCATTAGGCACAAGGGAGGAAAAAAAGTGGCAAAGGCCTTAAATATGAACAGCTGTTAAACCTGCTGCTTCCTGCGTCTAAGGGGAGTTTGTTATCTCGTCACCACTGGTGTAATTAAACCATAACTGACAGTTGGCTGTGGATATCCTCCAGCACTGGAGCTCAGGAACATGGCCGATAAAACCAGCCACACTCCTGGAAACAGAGGAACACCAGACTGCTGGAGTGGATTACACAGTTAACAGTGACACCCTCTGGCAAGCAAGGGTGCACCGTCTGTTGCACTACTGACTCCAGTACTACTGATTGCAGTACTACTGGCTTCAGTAGACTGTCAATTAAGCTCCCCTAACTACTACAATTAACTTTTTAATCACATGCACTATCTGTTAACCGGCTTAGTTTCTTCCTTGTAAAGCATCCCTGGGATTCTGGAAGGAAGATTTATAAATAATGATTACTAATTTCTTTTTAACTGCAATTTCAAAACATATCAACCTCCTAAATTTCTAACTTGGTCTTGATGACAATTATTTAAATAAAAAGTAAGCAGCATTTTTATATTTAATCTGAGAGGTAAGAGACCATCATTAAGGGGTCCAGAGCAAAACCCTCACTGGCTAATTAAACAACGACAACGGAAATTCAGTTGTTATATTTAAATGTTAAAAACTACACAGGAAAAAAAAGAAAAAGAGTTGTCCAATTATTTTATTTATAAAAACCAACTTGTGTACTTGTATACGAGTTGGCAACATGAACTAAATATGTGCGTACTTCCTGTGTCCGGCCAGACAGAAGTGCTGGGAGCTAGTGCAGTTTTTCTCACTTTTCAGCATATTTATGGTGTGTTTTCCAACAAATTTCATCCATGGTGTGTAATTTTAAGAAGTGCAATAACAAATCACAGTGTGGATTTTTCCTTGGGTGTTCCTTGTGATCTCAATGTGTAATTTTCCTGGAATTTTTGACCATTTTTATTGATAAATGAGTGGTCAAAAACAGCTAAATTTGACCCTAAATCTGTGTAACAATGACATGAACCCAAAAATATGCTACAACTTAAGACATGATTGTACAGGGGAATGGCCGTCACGCACTTCTCTCATTATGTGCTAAAAATTTAAGCACTAAATCTGAATAAAAGCCTCACCAAGAGACAGATTTATGACCTTTTAATCAAACATTATTGAAATGGTCTATCATCTTATTATTGATAGACCATTTCAATGCATCCTGATGCAGAAAAATATTAGTAATAGATGTTGTGTTATATGGTCATTAGTAACTGAATTCACATTACGGGCAAATAACTTCAGTGTTGTAACTTCAGTAGCAACAACACTGAGTTCATTACTCATGTGAAGGGAGATCTGACTTGACCGCTTACCTGGTTTAGGAGCCATTGTTCTCCCGTGCGGGGTCGACCCTGGATCTGTCCTTGGTGTGTCCGAGCTTGTAGGCGTGGCATCCGCGACATCTCTCCGAGCCTCCGTGACAGCGGGACGCTCGGCTATTTCCTTCTCAACATTTGCGATTGCCACACACTTCAGATCTGGGTGACAAACTTGATTGGGCTCCCGTGGACCAGCGTCTACTCCCACAGAGTCCATAGGTTCCCCTACGACGCACAAAATCACTATTGTAACATCAGATCATGTAAACAACAAGGCAAGACCACCAGCACTGGACCAACATCAGGCAGATTCAGAAGATGGAAGTCATATGAACACTTTCTTGAATACACGTGCATGATTACAGAGGCTCCTCGCACCGTCATCTTGTCCTTTCGGTAATTCTCCTTGAGAAATGAATTTGCTCATCTTCTTCAAGATTTTCTTGTGGGACTTGGAAGGCTGGAATTTCAGTGCATGACATCTTAAAGTGAACAGAAATGGAGGTTTGGTTAGAACAAAAATCTTAGTGCTTCCATCCTGTCACGCAACCGTGATCATCCATGCTGTTCTGTGTTTCAGGGTCTCCACATAGGTGATGATACCAACAGCAGTAGGGATCATGAGAGAGAATGCTGATTACCTGATGGTGTACTGTGGACAGCATGTCTTGCTCATTATGGGCTTATAAACATATTTCCCACTTCTAAAAAGAAACGTATGGTTATTTTTTTTTTATAAAATACAGCAATAATCTTATCTGTTGAGCTGTATTCCAGAGAGAGAAGCAGCTACTCACCTTCTCCATCCTCGGTCAATGAGGTCTTGGTAGTCTTGTACTGTCATGGTATGAGACCACATCCCTGAAGAAAAGAAGATGATTCAAAACAATGTCTTAATTTAACACATGCATTTAATGGGAACTAATGAAAACTAGAGGACATACTTCAGGGCACAAGTATGAGAGAAGCTACTGATATTATTAAAGCATCTCACTTCTCTACATTCCAGAGATGATGAACGAGATTTTCACTTCCTCTTCGCTGACGTGAAAGTGTGGATTATGAGGAATCTGCTCATATTCTAGGGGGGACGATTAAATTTCTGTGTCAGCTTGCATCACAAATTGTCCCCCAAGTACATTCCCACAGTGCTTTGAGGCCCCAATGGACACACATATTTATTATTTGGAAAGACAGCAGCTTGGACCCTACTTCCCAGAAGTGAGGTCAGAACTGCCGCGTCAACTTCTGACCTCCTCTTCTGAAATAATATCCAGAGCTCTGGAGTCCCTTTGACAAGATCACTATCAGTTTACATCCAAAACTACTGAGGGAAGCGGCTGTGTACCAGTTCACACACCAAGTTTGCAACTGAGCATAAAGTTTCGTCTCACTCCAGGATGGTGTTTATGGAACGACTGAAATTATTTGCAAGTTCTAGAGACAAGACTGAACATGGAGGTTGAGCTGTTGTTTCTTCTGATGTGGAATTGTGTGACTGTATTCTACGATACGATTTCTCCTGATGTTTCATTTAGGGATGCACAACAGCATCGACAATCACCTGCAAATTTCAATTTTTTTTCAGATAGATAGATAATTATATCAATATTTACTCATGCATGCAAAAATGTATTGAAGATATGATCTATGGGCTTTTACTTTCACTTTTTTGTTACTCTTTCAAATTCGTAATGTTTACATGCATTCTGTGTTATGTGGAAAACGTGAAGATCATATGAACTTGCTTTTATGCGGATCAAATTAACATCTATAAATTACAGCAACTGGCCCATAATCAGCGGATCAAATACAAGCGAAAAATCCAATAGCGTGCATCCCAAGTTTTATCTGGGCTGCAGTTCTGTTTTCAAAATGAAAATCATCATAAAGCCATCCATTCAACTGCAGTGGTGTCACAGCTTCAGACAAACATTTAACAACACATTAAACAATCACGTCATTGAGAACAACATCTGCCCTCTTCATGGTACAACATAAGCACCTGCCTATCATTCACATCTATCTATTCTTCACCCTCCACTGAGGTGTGACAGACACACACACACACACACACACACAGTAAAAGAGAGGAAGGTAAATGCTACTGCTGATAACATCCCAGCGCTGGTCACTTTGAGGAAAACACCAGAATAACACAAACGAGACCTTGTTCATATCTACAAATCCCTCAGCTGATCTATGGTTGGATTCTGAGTGAATACAAGCAGCACTATGAATAGAACATTACAGCCTGAAACCAGGAAACTGCTCATCAATCCCCAGTGGTGGGCAAAAAAATGTTTTGATCCTGCAGTTACAAGTTGATCTCACCTGCATCCTCGAGAGGACACCTGTAACCTGGTTCCACCCCTGTATGGCCATCTTGGCCACATGATGTAACATATCCAGATTACCTGTTTTATCTTAGATTACAACACTCTCGTCTGCAGGCTCTGAGCCCAATCGCTCAATGACTGCTTTAGGAACTACCTGAACCCTAATTATAGTCACACCGTCTAACCTCAGTTCACCTCATCTGAATTGGACAATTTGGTGCCGCACAGAAAATCCCCTTCCATGGCCTTACATAGTTTATCTTTAGGTCTGCATCAAAGACCTGCACAATTACATGATCCTACTTTATGTCTGAATATCAATTTCTCTAGTATTTTTTTCTTGTCGCCGTTATTAAGCTCTCCTGAGTAGTTTGTGTGTTAACGTCTCGCAGCAGTGCGAGTGTGTCATCGCTGTCACACTTCTAGTAAACACATTCATGGAAGGAGCTTTTAAGACACTGCAAGATTTTTATGGAGAAGTGAAACTCTACCCAGAAACCAGCTCAAATACACACAAAGCAGGCTGTCTTCACTCATCTTCAAGTATTCAGTTACACAGTTAGCAGCAGTGAGGCAGAGCGCATGCTGCCCAACACGACATGTCAGGAGGGAGTATACCGATTATTGTAATTAGGGGTATGATGCAAAAGCAGAGAAGGAGACAAGGAGATGGTGTTTTTAAATCAGTGCTAATGTACATTGACACCCGTGTTATGCAAGCGTGAGCATAGCCATGGGAATGTATGTGCAGGCGAGGAAGATTAAGGAAAAAGGATAAGTGGATGAAAGGAGAAATAATGAAGGTAAATACAGAAGTCTACTTTGAGTTCCCCACTAAAATTCAGGTTTCTTAAATTATTGGCGTATATCAGGCAGCTGGAGGTTACTCTGGTCAGTTGGAGGGTCTTGGAGCAGAACCTGTCTATTTTTGCTTGGTGTAAAATATACCTGCTTAATAAAAATATGACTGGTATTAGTTGGATTGAGTTCTTCCTTTCTATGTGTGTAGGAGAATTCAGTTCCTTGTTGGCTCAGATAACAAAAGATATTCCAAACTAGAGCAAGTCTTTAAATAAGGGAACATCAACTGGCTTTTACGCATTCATGTCCACTGGCTGTTCTCATGTGATACATGATCAATTTAGACAAAACATTTCAGGGTTTGCTTGAAAGTTACTTGAGGCTAGAGTGGTGTCTCTCATTTCACATGTAACTAGGAACGAAAACACAACAGTATTCAGCATAAAATTAAAATGTAGGTCACAAGGGAAGTAATCATACAACTTTTTTTTTTTTTTTACTGTGATGCAGCCTCATCAACAAATCTGCACAATCTGAGTTTACAAACAGTTCACTTTACACAAACTCTCCTCAGTCTCAGCATGTTAGAATTAGACATCTTATACTTAGTTTCTTGGTACTACTTTACTGGTATTACAACTATTATTATTTATTGGTATTATTCTTTACTGCATCAGGAAGTAAAGTCACAGACAAGTGAGCACATTGTGCCGAATTACAATAGGAAAGACACCAGCTCATCGGATCGTTCTGTTCTGCCCATATGGAGGACAGACGACAATTCTGTGCTGCTGACGTCACCTGCTTTACTGTTGATGTACGTGTAGCCAAAAGGAGCCGAAACTCATTCTAACACACCCTCCACAACACTTCAAACACTTTAAGGCCACAACTGTCACCTTCATTTACCCAACGTCTTCGGTTTTGCTTCTGAGGGCTACAGCAGCCCTTACTAGTTAGTGTCTGTTAGCTAAGCTAGCTAGCAGGCGAGCTGCTCGTGAGGAAGTTCACCGGGATGCTACCATAACCGTTCAGGTCACAGCGCAAGAATGGAGTAACAACCGGGCAAGTGAGGACCAATTCAAGAAAAGCGATCGAATCGCGATTAAAGAAACTGACACACAGCATTACGACACGTTTAGATAAGATTCCAGGAAGGAGCCTTTGGGTTCTGGGATGCGAACGAGCTCAGAGCTCGTTGCACATAACCAAGTTACATTACGGTTATCACTTAAAGTTGCCAATGGACGCAAGGTTGTAGCGTTGTTCCAGAAACATATAAGTAGTATTACAGGAATCAGATGAAGTTGCTAGCCCTCTTCCCATGGCCGGCGTTATCCGGCTACATGTAGCTAGTTAGCATAAAGCCGATACGGACTAGCTGCCGCTCTTCGCTACTTTTTCATCACTTACCGTGTGAAAAGTTTCCCTTTTCATTTTTACAGTAACCACAGCGGTAACCGTCATCCCCACCAAAATATTCTACGATTGTGTAGGAGCTGTTTCCTGCCATGTTTTATATCGAAACAGATGACAGCTGAGTTGCCCAGTGTCCGAACAAGTAGCTGCTGCATGCCAAACCCCGCCCACTCAAATTACGTCAGACGTTATGCGTCGATGAATGACGGGATTTTGGATCAGCCTGCATTTTACTTTAACATCTGGAGCGGTTAAAATGATCATGTATATAATCTTAAAAACTGAGCCGCCTTTGAGTATGTTTGAGAGTTTTAATCTGAAATAATTAGTGTAAAGGAATAAAATGAAGACCTGCCTCAAAAATAAAAATTCCCCTTAATGTAATGGAAAAAAATATATTGGGGAAAATACCCTGAATTAAGAGAAATAATAACTTACATCAACCTATGTTCTATACATCTACAATCCAGGGATATTATGATGTAGACAATCCAGTCATGTCTGTGACAGGTAAAATAGAACCACAAGTAAAAAAAAAAAACTGTACAACGTATTTATTGAAATTATTTGCACAACCAGAGGAGACAGCAAAATAAATCTGCACTGAGATGCAGCAAAGACATTGCTTACAGTAAATTACAAAATGACCAGGGGAGAGTGTTTTATGTATAAAAATAAGTTAGAAAATCACTGCTAGGTCCGTGATTTATTTTACCGTCATTATGAAAAGGACTTAATAGTTGAAATAGCTTAGTCTGTGCTTCCATCACTTCCGTCACACATCGATAACAGAGGGTCTTTTTCCAGGATTTGGTGATTATTAAAAAAGACAGTGCATCACAGGACCAAGAGGAGGTAAGAGTAGCCTCTGTTCGGCACCAACCCTATGGACTTCTACTTGGGATGAAGCAGCAGGTTAAAGTTAACTGCTACAGGCAGAGACACACCTTTGGATACACTTGACATTCATCCTGACTGCTCCCGATGGAAGTTTGGCTGGACACCTAGCTGAAGCTCCCCTGGGGGACAGGGATGTTTTCATGAAGGTACTTCGAACTGCCTTGTTCAGAGAAGTCAGCCACAGTGTGCCCTTCACCTCGAAGGACCCATTTGGTGGTGAGAAGCCCCTCCAAACCCACTGGACCTCGGGCATGAATGCGTGCTGTGCTGATACCAACCTCGGCACCTGCAAAAAATAAATACTCTGCGGTAAACACTTTATTTTTATACTCAAGCAATTCTTTTCACAAATCGTCATACTGCACGTACCAAGACCAAAGCGGTAGCCATCAGCAAAGCGAGAGCTGGAGTTCAAGAACACGCAGGCGCTGTCCACCTGCTGCAGAAACTGTTCAGCTGTCTCTTCATTTTCTGTCACAATGACGTCAGTGTGGGAGCTGCCATATTTATGGATATGGTCCACGGCGTCCTGCATGCTGTCCACCACCTCTATGCAGCACTCCAAGTCGCCGTATTCCGTCCTCAAAGACTTCACCTCAGATGGACTGAAGGTCAAATAGGATGCAAACCGGGGGCCAGCGTGGATTTTCACCTGCCAATCACAATAATCAACTGTAACTGTTTTCAGTTCCAGACCTCCTCGCTGGAATGAACAAAGCACAACAATGTCGGTCGCCAAACTTTAGCTCTTAATGAATATGCAACTATTTGTCATTTGGTTTCTAATTGTTACACTAGCATGTACATTATTATGATGTATTGCATAAATGTGTGTGTGTGTGTGTGTGTGTGTGTTGACAATTTACAGTAAAGGAGTTTTTGCGTTGTGCAACCAAGTACTAAAAATAATCCATAGCTGCTGACCAGCCATGAAAAATAAGCTAGTTCCACTACCTGCCACTAGATGTCACTGAGGTGCCAGTGGGAGGATCTTGGCTGTAGTGTGCACATTTCTTACATGTTCTGTTCTCAGCATATCGATGAGCTGGTCAAATATAGGAGTTCGCAGTAAATCTCTGTGAATGAGGAGGGTTTCCATAGCATTGCAGGCCGCAGGGTAGTCACATTTGGAGTCTCGCACTAGGAATCAAACATGCAAATATATACATATATATCACATACGTGTGCAGCACAATTTTCCCTCCATGTCCTTTCAGGGATTCTTGCCCAACAAACAACCAAAACTCACAGAAGCAATAACACAGCAATATAGAGAATTGTCCAACAGTCTCAAGTACACAAATAGACCACACACCAACTTCAACAGCTTTGTCTATGCTGGCGTCCGTGTCAATGTAGACGTGACAGACGCCCTCGCTGTGGCCCAGCACGGGAATACCCTTCGCCGCCCGCTGGATGTCTCGCACCAACTGGGAAGAACCTCTTGGAATGATCAGGTCAATAATCTTGTCCAGTCTACATAAATCTTCAACTTCTTCTCTTGTGCTCACCTACATGACAAAATTCGAGCAGAGAAACTGAGTCAGAATTGTAACCTCAGAGAAAATGCAATCCATGACGCAGCGTTTACAGTCTTACCAGTTGAATGGCGTCTGATACCCCATGAACAGAGAGGGCTTCCTGAGTGAGTTGATGCAGAATTCTGTTGGTGTTGGAAGCTTCCTTACCGCCCTTCAGGAGCAAAGAATTCCCACTGGCAATGGCCAGAGCAGCGACCTGGAAATCAGATGAAATACAAACATTTAACTGCCATTTACCTTGAAATACGTGAAAAGCTGCAAAGACAGCAGGAAGTCTACCTGTGGGAGACAGTCAGGACGAGACTCAAAGATAACCAGCAGGACACCAATGGGGACAGTGATTTGTTCCAGCTCCAGGTTGTTGGCCACTCTGGTCCTCCTCAGCACACGCCCCACGCTATCTCTGGAGGACACGGCGAGCTGACGCAGGCCAATGGCAAGGCTGTTCAGTTTAGCTGTCGACAGACTCAGGCGGTCGATCAGAGGCTGGGAGAAACGGCCTAGAAAATATTCACAAAATACATAATAATGCAATATTCCATAGCTACTTGTGAGGAAATGGTATCATCTCCACCCCTGAAACCGAAAGGCCATAGTTCATCATCAACCAGAGGAGAGTTCTAATACCGTAAATTCTGGACTATAAGCCGCGACTTTTTTTTGACGCTTCATGCCCCGCGGCTTATACTCCGGTGCGTCTTATACGAGGATTTTACCTTCACCCTGGGGTGTGGCGGGCAGCGGCAGCGGGCAGTAATTCCCTATTGTTCCTGATGGTAGCTCCAAGTACCGTACTTAGGGAAATTCCTAGCCAAATGTTATGGTAATTTCTCTAAGTACTGTACTTGGAGCGTCCAGTCCATGCCGCGGTGCAGTGTAAGAAGAGCATCATACGATATTTTCAGTCATTTGTACTCACCCTCAAGACGGAGAGCAGAAGAAGGAATGCTTATGATGCAGCTTTCAAGTTAAAGGCAATCAATCTGGCGGTTAAAGATGGAAATAGAGCTGCAGCACGTAAGTTTGGCATGAACGAATCGATGGTGAGACGCTGGAGGCGGCAACATGACGAACTGACCCAATGCAAAAAGACGACAAAAGCTTTCAGAGGTCATAATAGCAGACGGCCCGGACTTGAAAACGCTCTGGAAGACTGGGGCAACACGCAGAGAACGGGCGGCCGAGGTGTTTCCACCGTGCACCGCGGCTTATTTACCGGTGCGGCTTATACGTGTACAAAGTTGATTTTTTTTCCCTAAAATAAGCATCTGCGGCTTACATAACGGTGCGCTCTATCGTCCGGAATTTACGGTAGATCTGGTAGAGATTCTAGACTTCCAAATCCCTAAGTGCACAGAATGACCTTTGCCAAACTTGAAACCTGATATATTTACACATAATAAACTGGTAGCATGCTTGAGCACATCAGAGTTTAAATAAATGCAAATCAAAACTGAGCTGAGCCTAGAACCAACGTGAGCAGCAGTACCTGATGAGGTCGCCAGCTCCATGTCCCGCTTGTTGGCATTGAGAATCTCGTCTTTCTTCTCCGTTAGCAGCTCAGCCAGGCAGCAGATGATCTCTCCTCTCTGGAAAAACACACAGCACTCTGATATGATGCATCAATGTCAGAACAAAGACTGCCACCATCCTTATTTTATCACTATTTGATGCATTTGTGATTATATTTTGCTTTCCCTCTTTTGTGTTGACAACTGAGGTCTGTCATTCATAATGAACTGACTGAACAAGACACCCACCTGCTCCGGGAGCAGCGAGGCCAGAGTCCTGCCTGCATGCCGAGCCATCTCCGTCTGCTGCTCCACGGTGGGACCTGACGGCGACAGCGGGGGAGCCACCATCAAATAAGCAACTAAACTGTCAAAGCAACAAAATAACAAACCTTTTCTTTAGCACGTACCTGCTGGTTTCACTTCTGAGAAGAAGGTACCAACTTTCTTCCCCTCCACGATGTCGGTGATGACGTGGCCTGTGACTTTCGGGTCCGTGCCGTTGGCGATGACAACAGACGTCCCACCCTGCAGCGCCCAAAGAGCTGCTTTCACCTGATTCCCACAACAGGACAGAGAATACTCTGTTACAGCAACTCTATCTTATCTACGCATGGAGGTAAAGTCTCCTCTGTCATGCTGACCTTGGCTTCCATGCCGCCGATGCCGACCCTGGACTTGGTTCCATACGTGATCGACTGCTGATCTCCAGGATAGAAAATATCAATGAGTTTGGCATCGTCTGTTCCCGGGGGGCTGTCGAATAAGCCTGCAGGGAAGATTGTTTGCCTTTTTAATCCTTCATTGAAGTAACTTGGCACAATACAATGTCTCCTACCGGCAGATAAATCCTTGATGCACAACAAGCAGCATGATGACGACGCAGCAATATTGATGTTGAAGCTGATTAACTGGTGACAGATTTGATTCCGTCTTACCCACACAAGTCGTAATCTTCATTTACCTTTTTTCTTTTTTTTTATATTTCAAACTTCTGAAATGTAAAGATTTGCTGTTTTATTTTTTTTTAAGACATTACAAATATTTGGAAGGTAAAACTAAATATGTCATCACATACACGCCATCACAATACACGCCTTACAGCAAAGTCTGGTTTCTAATATTTTATAACAGTGAGATAAATTCATTGAAGAGTTCTCAAATTTTTAAGCCCCCAACCCCCAAAAATAAAGTGCTATGTGGAGGATTGCTATTGCTATTTATTTCTAAATGAATTTCTTTGCAACCCTTTCGTCTTGCGATCTTCCCAGAAATAAATAATTGTGAAATGGAAAATTATTTCTTTTGGAAACTGTCAGCCTTTTAAGAACTGCACATGTGGCAAACATCAATTCAAATCAAAATCCAAGCAAACCATATTTGAAAATGTGGCCGTTTCTCTACCTTGAACATCAGACAGAGCAATCAGGAGATCGGCTCTCATTTCAACAGCCAGCCGTGCAGCCAGGCTGTCATTATCTTTGATGCTTATGACCTGGAAAACAAGCAGAAATGTGAAGAAGTCAACAGGAACCTGTCTAGATAAAAGTGTTGAATAACATCAGCTGCTACCATGCAACAAAAGCCTTTCAGTATCGTCATCGGCAAAACAAACAGCCCACGTTCGCCTGTGTCCATGATGAGATAACACAAGCAGGGAGAGGACAAATTAAAAGTATGCGACCAAATCAAGTCATGTTAAGGGTGGAAATCAATAAAACATATTTCTCCCAATTACATGCATGAGTTGCACCACCATCAGCACTCTGGACCGCATTTAAAATTCCCAGCATGCCCTTCGCAAAGTACCCACATTTATCCCCTGCAGGTCACTGTTGGGAACAGGGGGAGGCACCACTGCATCATTGGTGTTAATGATGGGAACAATGTTCATCCGCAGCAACTCCAGGAGCGTGCTGTTCAGGTTGCGACGCTTCTGCTCGTCATGAAAATCCAAGTTTGTGACAAGAATCTAGCGAAATGACGAGAAACATACAGAATTCAGCGACAACCAAGTCAACTGTGTCTTCTGGTACAATGGTCCAGAGCGTACTTGCGCAGTGCAGATGCTGTACTGGGTAAACATGGCTTCATACAACGCCATCAGACCGCTCTGTCCAGCTGCTGCACACGCTCTCGCCTCCAAAACTGGAACGGACTGGAAAAACAGAGATTTCACTCAATTGACAAGGTCAAAGCAGAAGTACGATTCAAACAATTCTCAGTTTATATTCCCAGATTATTATTCACCATTTCCTTGAGCTGGTTCTGCCCAGAATGCAATGCTTGTCTGACACTTTGAGACAGCAGGATCTCGTGTCTTAGTCTCTGCTTCCCGAACGCCACAGCGCCACTGGTGACGATCATCATCTCCCTGCCTTGATTCTGCAGCATGGCCACCTAAGTGGACAGAAACAGCCCAAAGCGTTCTTCTTTAGTATGCTTACACACCCGCCATCGTATGCCGCCAACATCAGTGCAGCATCACCTGCTCTACTATTGAGGCCAGGCGTCCCAGCGCCAGGCCACACTCATCTCCCCGGGTCACCACAGCGCTGCCTAGTTTCACCACGATGCGCTTGGCTTGCTTTAACTCACTGCGATGAGCAAAAGACTTTCCGTGAGGTCGCGGGAGCGAGACTGCAGAGGAAAACAGATGTGATCAACATGCGCCTTTCTCTGAGAGACAGTGAGAGAATAAGGGTTCACCCATCAGGTGTGATAAGGTAATCTGGAATACTTACATTTTGCCTGGGAAAATGCTCGGATAGAGATTGGACAGACATTCTCCTGCCTGATTCTGGATGGCAAGTGAGAACACAAAGCCAGCCTGGCAAACATGGCACCTCAACCTGAGAGCAGCTGCGACAAACACACACTGGTTACCAGGTTATTTCAACAGTGCAATAACCTCACCTGAGATAAGCAGCTCCTGGGTATGACTGACAGGACTGTGGGGCTGGCTTGGGACACCCCTGACTTACAGTGTTATCACTAAATGTGTCATGAAATGTAACAGAATTGTGAACATGGTGGATGACAGCATCATTTTGCGTTCACTTTGATTTCAAGCTTAGTGTGGCCTTGATGTTGCCAGGAGTGTTGCTGCTTGAACTTGACCCATCGCCCCACTCGCGAAGCTGCTGTTGTTAAAACTAGCTTACAAATATCTGAAGAGCTAGCAGAGTTACAACGCTGCTCACACGCATAAACTGCGACATATGTGAAGCTACTTGAGCTTCCAAGTGAAACCGTAGATGCCAGTTACAGGCTGCGTGCGTCTGACGTTGATGTTGTACTTGTAAACACAGCTTGAGCTAGCTAAATAAAGTTAGCTAGCATTAGCTAAGAGCAGCTACACCCAGAGTTAGCCTGCGGCTTCTCGTGTGAGGGGGACACGGAACAGATCTCACTAAAGGATCCCTTACCTTTCTATGTGAGAAACCGAGAGACTCGACCCCGACTGCACTTCTGTCGGAGTGCACCTCAGTGGAGACACGTACGTCAGCCTGGCTCTGCCTCGCTGCCACATCCACAGCCCACGTTGGTTGAAGAATGTTGCTGAAACTGAGCTATTCAGGAACCACGTGTGCGTAGGTTTTCCAGAGACGTACATACGCAAAGAAGAGGACTTACGTTTACGTCCTTAAGCGAGCAATGATAACGCCGGGCTGACACCAGAGTGTCTGTGGGGGAGTGCGAGTAGAAATCGAAGTCAAAAACACACTCTGATGATTCATATTTAAAACTAACTAATAGCAATTATATTTATGGATGCAAAAAAAACAAAAATAACGCAATTGTGGATCCAGTTTTAATGACACATTGATTGTGAAAGAATGGTTTCTATAAATAAACAACACTTTAAAATGAAATGTGACTCAATAACTGGCCAAATAAAAAGAAGAGATAATAATCAATTCAAATCATAAAACAAACCTTTCACAAATATAAATCTAAAATATAATATATCGAAATATATAATAATAGATCATAAAATCTAATTGTATTAAATCTCTGTTTGGCCCGCAACAGTTTAATACTTTCTCTAATATGTTAAACTTACTCTGTATAGGCACATATTAACGCTTAATACACGCCGTTCCTCTTTTTTCCCATTTCCTTTTGTGGTTTCCATTCAGACTTTCATCTTCACAAAAGAAGCTTTCACTTTGAGCTTTTTCAATTTCTTTATTTTTCCTTTTTAAATGAAATTCTGTCCAGGTTATTCCAGTGGTATAGTAACATAATAATAGTTTTACTTCTATCTCGCTACTTTTTTACACTATCAACTTGAGTTACGACCAAAAATATCCTCCAATTTACTACAGCAGAGCTGAGCTGAACTTCCAGTTACTTGGCCTTGAGTTAAGCTATTCCTCCAAGCTCTGAGTCCAGAGGGAACATTCATGTTCACACAACACAACAATTTAATAAGTAATGCAATTCAGTGAACACAGCTTGCAGATCATTTGACAGTCCATTGTGTGTGGTCTTCCAAATGTCAGTGGTTTGAAACAACCGACAGGAAGATATCTTTAGTAATCGGATACGGGGGCACATGAGTGGGGTGTGCATGCCAAAGGAGGCCTGTGAAACATTAATGAGCAGGAGGCCAGCAGCACGGTACACACACACACACTGAGCTGCCGTAGCAGGTGCAAGCAGAGCTATGGGGACTGTGGAGGAAACTCTGAAGTGCCCCGTCTGCCAGGATTTATTCACGGACCCTGTAACACTCCCATGTAGACATGACTTCTGTCTCAGCTGCATCCAGGATGTTTGGGATGTAGGCGTGTCCAAGGAGGGCCCTTTCTTCTGTCCAGAGTGTCAGATCTTCCTCCCATCCAACCTCACTTTGGAGACAAACACCAGCCTTCAAAGCAAAGTGAAGGACATCACTAACAGTCCATCAGCATCAGCGCTACCAACGGAAGATTTTAGCTCGCTATCATCTTCAACAATCCACTGTGACCACTGTATAGAGATGTCATCGGTAGCCGTGAGGACCTGCCTGACCTGTGATGCGTCACTGTGCCAGGCTCACGCCCTGCTGCACCAGCAGAGACCGGCTCTCAAGGAGCACACGGTGGTGGAGGTCATCGGGGACCCGTTGTCTCTGAAGTGCAGGGAGCACCGTGATGAGCTCAAGCTCTTCTGCTTGGAGGACCGGGTCCCCGTGTGCTGTTTGTGTGTCCTAGTAGGCGCACACAAGAAACACCAAGCTGCCCAACTCCATGAAGCCTGCACAGACCTCAAGGTGCATCTCATCAGTGGTTCATTTTCCACTACTATCATGATATCTTCATTTCCATGCCAAGATATTTATTTTCAACAGGCCTGTTTTGTTTTTGTCCTTAGAGCATGTTAGAGACCACTATGACCCAGCTGCTGCAGAGGAGATGTGAGGCCGAGCATGTCATCAAAGACTTGGAGTCACTGTATACACAAACAGTTGTGTGTATATTTTCACTGTTTACGCCGGCTGAGCCTCAATCCATTTTAATCCATTCGAAGGGTCGAAAGTCTTTATTTATTTATTTATTTTTGTTGTTTTTCATTGCCTAGAAATTTGCTGCAGATTTCCGGGAGAGAATCTCGGACAAGTACAGCAGGATCCGCGTTGTCCTGGATGGCGACGAGCGTCTAATGATGCAGATCATAGATGCGGAGGAGATTTGCATGACAGAGTGGCTGGAGGCCCAGAGGGGAATCACAGAGGCTCGGATCAGAGAGATTGATGACCTCAGAGCCTCCAGCAAGTCCCTCCTTCAAGAGCCAAATGATTTGAGATTCCTGCAAGTAGGTTAATGGCGTCTAATGCAGTGAGAGTGTGCTGTTGTGATGTGAGTGTCATAGCTGCATTATATACAGCACTACATGACATGTTTATTTTAACAGCACATCACGGCCCAGAATCTTTGGTGAGTATGTTTTTCATTCAAACTGCGATCTCAAGGTATTTCTTTTGCCATCTAATTTTTTTTTTTTTTCCATTTTGATCATAGTGACCCTTTAGATTTAGCTCCGACTCAGGAAATAGACAGACGTCTGTGTGACCCTGACAAGCTGAGAACAGTAGAGAAGATGGTGGACAACCTCTCAGTGGCTCTGTCCCAACACTTTCCAAGAATGTGGTCATGTTAGTAAAGAATTTTGTTGCAGAAAATCAACCCACTAAATCTATGAATGTGCACTGAATCAAAGTTTTCATTTGCAGATCTAAGTTCTCCTGCACTAGACTCAAAAACAGCCCATCCAAACCTGGAAATTTCCAAAGATAGGAGACAAGTGTACTGGAAATGGCAGTCTGTCAATGAGGCTCCAAACACTCAGCCATATGACTCCCAGTACAGTGTCCTCGCTCAGGACAGCTTCACGACTGGTCAGCACTACTGGGAGGTCATTGTGCAGGATAAACCCTACTGGTTGATAGGCATCACCACAGGACCAGTGGACAAAAAACCTGGTCCAAGTCGCAGTCTTACCAGTCTTGGTGTGAACAAGACATCCTGGTGCATCTACCACGGAGAGGGCCGGTACCTGGCATGTCATGACACCCAGGAGAAGCAGCTGTCAGTCGGGGAGAGAGTCAGAAAGTTGGGTATTCTAGTTAATCTCCAGAGGGGGGAGCTGTCTTTCTACAATGCAGACATGATGACTTTGCTGCATTCCTTTCTCGTGGAGTGCAAGCAGCCTCTGTACCCCATGTTGAACCCCTGCATTGATGTGAAAGGACTGAACAGGCAGCCTCTCACCTTGTTTTGGATTAAGGAGCCCTGGGATTGGAATGCAAACACAGATGGAGGTGAAGAGTGACCTTAGAGGACAAATATGTAGATTATAGGATTACAAAGATGATAGGCTACGACATTTCTCATTACTCAGTACCCCTAGTGAGGCCGCAAAGCTTAAGAATGGTGTTAATGGCATCATTTTCTTATGGTCCTACGATATAATAAGAGACATTTATCTTTTTTTTTGGCTTTCATGTGTCTTGTGTTTCAGTTTGCAACTGTCACTATAGTACATTGTTAGTGTACAATTTTGCAGGGCACTTTTGTTCTGTGGTATAGCAACTCTTGATGTAATTGGGGAGTAAACGGCCCATGCGTGAACTAAGGGCTGGTTCCTTTTACAACGATCCCCTTAGCTCATCAGACCATGGAGGACACGCAAGCCCTCAGTCTCACATGTCAGTGTCCCTTGCATAGTTGACCTGCAGTGAACGAAACTGAGTAACGTCAACAGTTTTTCAGCAGTTCTAGTTGTTTTTACCTCAATGATCACAAAATAAATAAAAGAGTATTTTGTGAGAAAGTTGCAGTTGTCTTCACTCATTCATGAAAACCGAAACAAACACAGGTACCAAAATAAAATCTACATTTTATTCATTTGTGAGGAAATTTGTCCTGATCAGGGTCTCCTGTCTATCCTGGACTCCCCACTTGATCCTTATGAGGACCTTCATAGGCTTCAATCATTCAATTTTCACACACACATTTAAGGGTTTTATTTGCCCAAACCATTGCATAATGGATAAAATCCCATTAAACTAATGTGACTGTAGCTAATTTATAGAGTGACAAAAGGACTTCTTTAGGTCAGTCTTCTGTAAGGGCTCTAGAACTGACTGTGAGAGCAAAATAAGAATTGCACAGCTGCATAAAACCCAGAGGCTAAATCATAGTGGCTTGCCCCATTCATAAACCCAGCTCTTGGCTACGCTGGCTGGTGTGTTGCTGGGCTCACGGAGACGGTGCTTGAATCTTTGACTTGATCCAGTTCAGGAAGTGAGTGACCCGTGTGTAGACCCCAGGCTTGTTCTTCAGCCCACATTGGTCCCCCCAGCTCACCAAACCATAAATAACATGAGCATCAGCCTCTTTGCAAGTCAGCGGTCCTCCGGAGTCACCCTGAAACAAGGAGAAACCTGAACGCACTGCCGCACACTGACAACTCAGCAGGCAGAGTTCGATGATTTACCTGGCAGGAGTCTACCCCTCCTTGTAGGTAGCCGGCACAGAGCATAGTATTGTCCAGGACTGTGCCGTAAACTTTGCTGTCTGAGCACTTCTCCTGGTTGATCAGCATGACGTTGGCCTCCAGCAAATGACTGGACCCATACTGAGCTGCACAACAATAAATTTAACTGGTTAGTTGGTTGGTTGAGCAGTCAAACAAGTTGAATTCAATCACAAGGACTTTCTTCAGCAGCTTCATTTGAGAAAGCTAACTTACACTCCTCAGTGGCACCCCATCCAGAAATGGTACACTCCTTCCCATCAGGCAGTTCGACGTCAGGCAGACAGGCCGCCTTCACAAACTGGGTCTCATTAGCACAATACCCATCAGTCCCTTTCAGCTTCAGCAAGGCTGGGAAATAAAGTCAGGGCTGAACTCACAAAAGAATTTGAACTCATTGTTTTCAAGTTAGTGCTACTGTTTCACACATTTAATGAAAAAACAAAAGGTTCTCTCAATAATATCATCGCTAATGGTGTGATGTTGCTCTCTCCATCAGGCATTCTTAGTTAACTTAACACTGATTCTGACAAAAGGTTGTGCTAATATTGGTATAGATGAAAAGGCCATCATTTTAGGGTTCTGGAAAACATGAGAAGATCCATAAAGGCTATGGAAGTACAACAGGGTGGAGAACAGTCAGGATGTTTCTGGAATTTGTGTAGAATGTTCTCTCTTGGTCTCAGTGTGTTTTATTGTTCCTTGGCGCCCCTAGCAGGGACATGCTAGGAACATTCTGGGAACATACAATTTATAGCTAACGTCTTAAAAGATATATTCTTTATGTGGCCAACAGAAAACCTTTTTGGGAACATCCCAATGTCCCAAAAGTAACAGTGCAATGTGACCAAAAACTGACCCAAATGGAACCATCCCCTAAAGTCCTACAGAGAATTTCTGAGGGAACGAAGCTCTGCAGGAATGTCATTGACAAGAGGAGATGTTCTAAAAACACTCTCAAGTGAAAGTTTGAGATGTCCTTCACCTTTGGAGGACCCTCAGAAAATCTGAAGAGAACCCTTCAAAGATGTTACATAAGGTTCCCAGAACATTCTGCAGGAGGTTAATAACATGGAATGTAAGTGTCACCTATGTCTTTGTAAACAGCTGTGGGAGTCTCCCTGTAGTTCTCATGCACGATGGCCTCCTCAACTTTGACGATTTGTTCTGAGGGTTCTTCCTCGTTCAGTGACAGGCCCCCCATCACCACCTGCATCTCCTTCCTTGATTCACTGTTCAAGCACAACACGTGACGTGACGGACACAAAGATTCAGCCAGTTCATCACTCAAACATGTTATGTGCCGTTTCAACACGGCGGTGCTTACATGCAGTGTGCAGCTGTCAGCACCCAGCAGCTTTCAATGAGAACCCCACCACAGATGTGTCTGAATGGCTGAAGGGATCCTTTGGGTCTCACTTGCAATGACACCTGCCAGGGTAGAGCCCCAGGAGGAACCTTCAAACCCCCAAAGATTCGGGTAATGACCTTCTTTGGCTGAGGCTGTCCACAAGTAGAGAACTGTTGTGGTGGAGTGGGACCTGCTGGGGCAGGAGGAGCTTTCGTGGCAGCAGGAGTGGTTTGTGGAGCCCGGGTCGGCTTCTGAGTTGGAGGTGGAGCAGGTTTGGTAGGTTCAGGTTTTACAGGTTCAGGAATTGTGGGTTCAGGCTTTGCAGCAGTGGGCTTAGGGGCTGGAGGGACAGCTTCAGTTGGTGCCTCGTCTGAAAACACATCCAAAAAGGAACAGTTTGTGAATTTAAAATCAGAAATTGTGCAATCCTCACAGCTTACCCGTCTTTCTAGAACACTTTTCCACATCACAGTATTCCCAGAAAAGTTTTCTGCCTCTTCTGAAGAAACACCAAGGCATCAAGTCTCCATCCGGGTTTCTGAGATGTAGAAAAGATCTGCGTGAGCTACGTCTTTGGTTTCACCATCTGCATTTTAAATTTACTTTCAGCAGTTTCCGACCTGCAGAAGTTGTGAGGGCCGAGTCCATCATCGTCCTCGAAGGCTGTGAAAGGATTTGTTCCTTGCTCCAGGATGAAGTGGGAATTCCAGTGAAGGCATTCATCGCCATCATCTGTGTCACACACTTTGCCACGATATGACTCTCCATCACCTTCATAGCAGTCGCCTGGGGCTAGGAAACAGACCACACCCAGTCAGTGCATGACATGTACAGTGCATAATGAGAAAATAGAACTCGATGAAGCATTTACCAACTTGGCAGAAACGACCTTTGAATCCCGTAGGACACTGGCAGTCAAAGTCATTTCCATCCTTGATGCATTCTCCACCATTCAAACATGGATTTGGATCACACAGAGAAACTTTGAAGGAAGAGAGCGTTAACTTGCTTTGGGAACGACACCAAAACTTTTTAGAGAAATTCTGCTGTTAGCATAAAGGAAGAGCTGCTTACATGTCGTGCAGTGCGGGGGCAGGAAGGGTGCCTTGCACTTGCACTCATAGAACGGAGGCGTTGAAGTCAACACACACTCACCGCGCCCGCATTTACCTCTCGCACAAAACTTTGGCCCTAAAATTTCAAAAAAGATATATTTTTTCTCTTTTTTGTCGCATACATATACAGTGATTGTGAACTGTGCATGTCTGCAGCTTAACATCAGCAAACCTCTCTCGCATTTTCTTCCCCTGAAAGGTCGAGGACAGTCACATTTGTATTTTCTCTTGCCTTTCTGCTCACACACTCCGCCGTTAAGACAAGGGTTTGGGCTGCACAGGCCTGAGAGGTGAGGGGGTAAAAGTAGGTTTCAGATGAGAGGTTTGCAGCTTACGGAGCTTGTTGTTGTCCTCTGATCTGTTGACACATTTCTTACCGTCTGGATTTTGAAGCTCAAAAAGCCACTCACTTGGGTCGTCATCATCATCATCATCCCCATCCCCCCCTAGGATGCTAAAGAAATAATCTAAAACAATATTTCCATTAAATAATAAAGTATTCCTGATACACCATTATTGCCTCTCTTTTTTATCTGTTACCGTGTAACGCCTCAACACTCTCACAGTGGGATACATTTGTTTAAAGAGAAACACTCAAGGATTCATACAAGATTAAAGATGGAAACTTTTTTGTGCCTGTCATTTGTCAAACTTTGAATTAAAAGGAGCATTTACCCTCAATGATGTCTTTAAATTTTTGTTTGCCATGTTTATGATGTCCATGATGTCCATGATGACCATGATGACCATGGCGTCCATGACCATCTTTTTTGTGCTTTTTAGGTTTCATCTGAACAGAGAAATTTTGTCTGTGATAAATTATTGAAAAAGAGCAATATTATATATACATACACACATATATAATTAACAGCACGATGCCTCACAGTAAGAAGCGTTGCTATAAATAAATAAATATTCTGAATACATACTTCAGCAGTTATGAGGAGCGCAGCCAAGAAGAGGCAAAAGAAGAGGAGCTTCAGGTTCATGTTGGCCGTTGATCAGAATGTATCCAGGAGAGTCTGACGAGAGTTTGTTCTCAGACAACACTCGCACGCTTCTAAAGCTTTGTGTTAGTACACTAACCTTTGAATCACCAGGGTTGACTGGCACCCATCCACCCTGCTGAGTCAGGTTCATTGATTTTTACTCCACTTTTGGGCAGTAATGAATTCAAGAATACTTCATTGCAGCGTTGTTCATAAATCCGTATATTTATAATGGATCATTTAATTGTGGGGAGCAAAAAATTGGAGCCTTACGTGAAAGATTTTTGAGATTTGTTTAAATGGATTTGCTGGAGCATCCCCTCAGATGCAACACCACATCTCAGAGATCATATTTGCAAAGAACTAATTGTTTGTTTCAGTGTAGACTTTGGATCTGCATGCACTATTTGCACGAAGGAAAAAAACCTCCCTCTGCTGCAGATCTCTTTTAGAACTCCCTGTTGTATTGTATACATCAGCAACTTAGTAAAGACAAAACATTTAATCGTGAGGATATTTGTGATTGATCAAACGTATGCTAACACAATGAATTAAGTAATGTTTCTTAGTTCGGATGAGTCACACAGCCTCTGCTAATATTTCTGCATATGCAATTAGTCCATATTGAAAAAATGGAAAAACATTCTTCTAAAATTCCTTCAGCTGGTGATTTGTGTTGCAGTGTGAATTCCTGTTATCGCAAGTAAACACCAAAAGAATATTTCAATCATTTTAACAAGCCTGGAAGAGGCACAAAGAGTTTTTATGATGCTTCATAAATAATTTGTCTTTATGCAACGTTTACTCATAAGACCACGTGTGTGTTCTCAAGCGGTTGAGTTTATTCTGTTTGACTCTTTTTTTCTTTTCTTTTTTTTAGCAATTATTCAGTTTAATTCATCATCAAAATTCGTACCTCATAATGGTTGAAAACACATTTTCAACTGACTGAGATACCAGTGAGCATGTATTATCTGGATTTATAAGTATATTATTACCAAAAGCAGATAAATAACAGATAAAACCAAGCAGAAAGATGTTTCTTTGGAAGCGTGGCACCCAGCGTTCTATTTTATGACTTTAACGTTGTGCTAGTATATGATTTTCTATCGATCTTAATGATTTTCTCATTAGTTATGACGTAATGTTCATCTTCTAACTATAAATGCAAGAAATCCCTCCTGTCTGCCTGCCTGCCTGTCTGTCTGTCTGTCTGTCTGTCTGCCTGCCTGCCGCTCTGTCTTGGGGTCTAAGACTTTAGGGTCTTAGGTGACAGCCAAGGTTCTGAATAGCTTTGAGGAAATTTTTGTGGCATCAGACAACCGATGACCCCTTAAACAATGGGCTTTGCACCAGTTATTTAAAAAGTGGCATTTAAGTTAAGAATTGTTTCTGTGCAGCTTCAAGTCACAGATCACTCGTAGGAGATGGAGCACAGCAGATGACAATAGGCTTTGCGTTGGCGCCGTTGTGGTCATGACCAGGACACAGCGCCAGGTGGAGGCGGTCTGCGAAGGTTCCTGAACAGAAGGAGAACAGTGGTGTCATGTTGTCCGCCTCAAGAAATACCACCAAACCTGCAGGGAAGCTACACAGGACCCCGATTCGACAGAAGCATTTTGTGACAGGCAGTTGATGGGGCACCCCCGCGTGCCAGGCTGTGTACTCCCCATCAAAGTACTCCACACACCAGGACTCATCTCCACGACCCAGCCAGCAGGCCTCAGTGGGGCCCTTACGAGGAATGTTGGGATAGGTGACACCAAGCTCCCAGTAAGTCTTCCCAGTCACATCAATCTCCCAGTAATGGCGACCGAAGCTGAAGCCTTGCGAGCTGATGACATTGAGGGTGGTGTCAAAGCGCTCAGGGGTGTCTGGAAACTCCTTCCACGTGTCTGTGTAGGTGGCGCTGTCACCCCGGGGGGAGATGGCCAGCTTGGGATGGGCCGTCTCTGGATCCAGATGCACCTCACTGGAATCTAAAGGCACATATTTAGAGAAATTTACATTGTGTGTGTGTGTGTGGGGGGGGGGGGGGTCAAGGAGAAAACTGCGTGTGAACTGACAGCTTTTAACGAGTTTCTTCATGATAGGAGTCTGAGAGCAGATTAGCAGCAGCATGTTGTTGGTGAGGTTGAGAATCTGTTCAGCTTTGGGTTCATCCAAGTTCACACTGCTGGGGTCCGACCTGCTCAGCACATCCATCACTCTGGAGGAGAGACACCATGGATACGGTAACAACATCAGCTGCCACTGAAGCTCATTTTAATCATGGTTATGTATCTATTATACCTGTCCACCCCCTCCATGTCTTGCTGCTCTGCGTATGAGAGGAAAGTCTGAAGAAAAACAGGAAAATCAAGATTAAATATCTTCTGAATGCTAAACAAACCATCATCTGACCTGCTCATTTCTTTTCTGTTTGCAAATGGAAATGAAATATATTTGTGGTGGGTTGGGAATGGGCACCATCACCATTGTGTCAGTGTGTGTGTCTGTCTGGTCCAGCGCCACCGCGAGTCGGGCCAGGTCCTGTTCTATCTCCTGGATTATGGAACAGTTCTTCTCCATGAGCCCGTCCAGCGCCGAGACAGCAGCCCGCTCCTCCATCTCTAGGTGGGTCAGCGTGGTCCTCAGGTCCTCATCCAGGACAGCCCGGATCTCCTGATATTTGCTTATGATGCTCTCTCTTATCACTGAGGATTTTTTCTGAGGCACAAGCATTTATCATTTTATCTTACTGTCTTCTTTAGGTCACGCTGTTATTGAGACAAGCCGAATTCAACCGGTGACCAAAACTTACTGTGAGCTCTGATTGCCGCACGGCCAGCTTCTTCAGTCGGTATTTCACTGCTTCTCTTTGCCTCTTTAGACACTCCTGATGTTTTTCCAACATCTCCTGCAGAGAAGGTTGCACATACTCAGCACAACTTGACGTCTGCAGCTTGAGTTGAGCCGAATCATGAATGCGGACTGCAGATGCAGGCTTGACCAGTAAGGGCGGTAAGGGATGAATGTATAACAGCCGCCCATCTTTATCAAAAGGCAGAACATGTTTTCTACGTTTAAAAATAGTTTCCTGCAGAAGCATCCAGGGAATTTGTTGCCTTGCTGCCATCCAGTCAAGCTGAACTGCCACTGATCTGGTTGGCTTTACTAGACTGGCATCGTGCAGCACTGTTGTCAGCTCCAAGTTCTCCAAGAAGAGAAGCATTACCAGAGGGATTCCCCTCACGCCTGGGTGAGGTCACGGTGTTGATCTCCGGAAGTACTCATGCAGTGTTTGAATTTACATGTAAAAGAGAGACTATTTGATATATTTGAAGGACTTTACTAGAAGATTGTATAAGTGCAGAACGCAGCTTTCGAAGCACGTAACAGCTTTCCGCAAGCCATTTTCCACTCTCGCATTAGTATTTTGATTTTAGCTACACTTGAAGGCACAACCACAGTGTTGTGTTACATACGAGAGTAAGGATGGTGCGTACAGTGCAGTAGGAGGGGATTCTGCAACATTTAACTGCTTTGGAAATTCACCACAGTCCAAACACACTTGTGGGACACTTGTGGCACATTCACGGTAGCGATGGGCTTTTCAGTGCATCACTCGTCTTTTGTGAAGACATAAAACTTTTGAAAGTTGTTTCTATTGAAATATATTCCAGATTTGAGGAGTGGAATATTTTTCTTGAGGAAAAAAACATTTAAAACTTTATTCTAAGTTGATTATCTATATATACAGCCATGGTACAACTGTACTTAAAAGTACAATGCCCAGATATCTGTACATTCCTTGAGTAAATGCATTTTAGTGGCTCTGTATTTGTACTCCACTACATTTCAAAGAAACTATTGTACTATTTACTCAGCTGCAATCATCTTAAAGCATCAGATATAAAAGAAAAAGATCCTGCATCTGGAAAAACTTGAGGAAGATACAAAGTATTTTCACATTTGAAGAAGACACAATAAGAGCAGCACAACTGGAACGTTTACGTGACATTTACAGCTCAGCAGTTTTCTTACCATCCGTGTAAAATGCATCTGTTCATATTTCAAGCCAGAAAGGTTATTAACCTGTCTGAGCTTAATAAACTTTTAATTTACAACAATAACAACATTACAAGGGTGAGGTGATAAAGTATCAATCATAGTTTATCTTGAGATGTCTGCAGGTTACTGCTTACATAAAGCACTGATGTAACGAGTCAGGTGCTACTAAAGTGCTGCTCTACCAGGCACTGTACTTCTTCTTACTCCAAGTATTGTAATTTTCACTTTGTTGGCTCCTTTTATAAATTTCAATTATTAATATGAAGGAAAAATAAAAAAAGACACGATTAAAACAGAAAATATCGTCAAAATATGCCACCTGCAACATGATCGTCTAATAGTGTGTATTATTCTGAAGTGTTATTTGTGCACTATTTGTGTGAATTTGTTATACCCACATCCACAGAAAATGTGGATGCCATCAAAGAAACAGTATGAGTTCAATTTCCCCTTTTCCCCACTTCAGTGAAGCGATAACTGAAGCGAAGTCTTAGATATCTGACTCTCCCAGTTTCTATTCAAAATGGAATTATGAGTAAAACTTAGCTGTTGGGTGGTCATTACTCACGACAGGCGTATTTCCCTGTTTGAATGTAACGATATAAGTATTTGTACTCGATTAAAGGGCCTTTCAGACTCGTTTCTCTTTCTGGTTGGTACCATAAAAGCCAACAAGGCCTCACACTACCTCTCATCGTGCAAAGTGACTGAAAGTGTGTGTTTGTTGGTGGAATGCAAAGTAAACAGCAGAGAAAAGAGGGATAGTACCTTTGGTATAGCCGAGGGTCATGTGGTTCATGGTGATTTAAAGCTTTATTGGCTTAGATTTCAATACAACAAATGGCAGTGTGGGTTTTCATTTATAAAACAAAACTTTCAAATACAGTTTTCTCTTACATTAGGTGTTTGATCTGGTTACTGTACGTTGGATTAAAATAGAATAGGATTTGTACTTCCAATACATGTAAAGGGAACGTGTCTATGCCGTGTTTATGAGAGCCTGAGAAGAGAGACTTTTCTTTTTTCTTTTTTTTTGTCAGGGTCAAATGAATGTTCGGCAGCCAACTGAAGGAGACATTGTGTAGGTGCTCGGATGATTAATTTCCATGTTGTTTCAGTATAACGGTTCCTGGGTCAGCTGACTGCTTTCCCATCTTCTTTTTCCTTATTTTTTATTTTTTTTTTTATTTCAAAGACTCACTGAGCCGATTCTTGCAAACTTTGGGCCAAAACTGTTTCAGCCCAAGCGAAGGAAAGCTGACATATGTTCAAGCTACAAGCATGGACATTCTGTAATGGCGCCATGAGGTTCTACAGTACTTACAAAGTTCCACAGGAATCAACAGCAACAAATAGGAAGAAACAAGCAAGAAAGAAAGGAAAGCAGTTCCAATCAAAGCAAAGCAAGAAGTAAAACAAGCGCAGTCAAACCAAATAACATGATCCTTTTCTCATCATTCGTTCTCATTCTTTGTCATTTGGAAGAGATTCCTTGTTTCCTGTGCAAGTCCAATTGAGAAAATCATTCAGCGTCTCGGGAAGCGTCCGAAGGGGGAAAAAAAAAGAAGAAAAAAAAAGAGTCCATTTCATCGCTTCCTCGATTACAAACAAACCCCCCCCCCCTCCCAAAAAACAGAAATAAGTCATGAAACAAACTGAAAACCTACATCTAGATTACAGTTGTCGTGTGCTATCTGTATGAATGTACAGTATATGCATGCTGCTCTGAGTGCTAGAAGAGCTTGGCCTTCTTTTTCATGTCGTTGCGTTTCCACAGGGGAAGCCTGTCAAACTCCTGGATCTCCATTCCAAAGATGTCAAAGAACGTTTCAGGTGCTAAGTGGCGCTAGAATTGGGAACAAAGGTGGAGAAAACAAAGGGAGGGGGAGGGTGTTTATGGTTAGCACCGAAGCCATAAAAAGGGGTAACTGCAAAAATGACAAAAAGCAATGGATACTGCACACATTCCTTGCAACAGTTTGTGTAACATGTTATTTACACAAAAGTCCAGTATCAATTGCAGACATTCAGGCGATACCTCCAGTCTGGTTCTGTCCACATCCCTGGGCAGTTTAGCTCTCCCTCTACTGGTTATCATGAGCATTTCATAGGGGTACACCTTCAGAAGGAGACACTCATCAGTGAACAGGGCACACCTCCACCACGCTACACTGTTATCAGACAAAACTACCAAATTTGGACACTCGTGTAGTTGTAACAGAGGGAACACTGGGTAGGAGAGAAGGTACGTGACAGGAGGCTGACTGAGAGTGAGAGTTTTTAGGTTGTTAGGGGAAATGTTGGGTGTTATGGTGCGCATACGCTTTGTTTCAGTGTAGAAACGTGCAACAGATTAGGGGAAACATGAATGTTATGTCAGGGCTGTATTGAGACAAATTTGAAGCCAAGTAAAAAATAAGAGCTTGTATTGTTAATGTAGAGCGAGTATATCCCATACGAGGGATTGTCCTGGAAAACTCTACTTTTCTAAATAACTAATCCCAAATGTACAAGAGGACAAACATAATTGAAGTGAAATGCTCCATAATAAGCAACTAGAAGTTCTCTGGCCAACTCATATCCCCACAGTGGCGTTCACTCCCTTCTAGTCCCTATATACTCAGCAGTATATAGTGATATGAGTTGTTTGGATGACCATCTGGATTCTCCACTGTATGCTGCATACAGTATCCAGCCACTGTAAGTCAAAGCTATGTGCAGATGAACATGGAGAAGCCAGCATGCTGAGCGCTAGAGTGACTGCAGCTCCTGAAGCGGCATGCTAGATCAGGAACTCATGTGAGTCTTTCACCTCCAGGAAGAAAATCTCCCTATTTCCTCCACCAATGTCCCCGTAAGACAAGACCAAATACTTCTTTTTCTAACCCCCCCCGCCCCGCCTTCTACTTATTTTAATAAAAATGGTCAAACTGATTTTAGTCTAGTCAAAACCTAAAATGCTGTCGTGAGATATACTTCAGTCTAAGTGAACATGGTATCAGTTTTGTAACATATTCACATTGTACAAAAAGAAGAAGATACTTGCTTTTGGTTCCAACATATTAGGCATAGATACTCCCCTGTCCATCCTTGCAAGTGCTGCACGGCCATCCTTAATGTGCTAAAGAATAGAACATACACAAATGTAATATAGTGGAAGGGGACTGCAGGGTAATGGCATGAGCATGTCCACTAATGACAGTGGGCACAGTTCACTGGATGCAGCGAGTCGTTTGGATACCGTATCTATGTATTCCAGATGGGCAGCTGCTGAATGTTAACTGCATCTCATGTTTTATTTTTTTCTACTGTGAATTTTGAAATCGCATGTTTACATGTGACATTTAGCTTGAGTTATAACATTAGGATACAAACAAACAGAACAAGACATGAGGCGATGATTGTACATTGCATGTACAGTACAGTGGTTCAGCTACTGGGCAGTGCATGTTTGCTTCTCATATCAGAGGCATTTGAAATCCCTGCATGCCCTGTAGTTGACATATAATCAACAGTGATGCAAGCGTGTAGCACAAGTGGGCAGTGTGCATTCAGGGCAAGGTGTCTCTTGCAACCCATGAGCAAGCAAATTTATAATGCAAGGTGAAGAAGCATGCCATGTGAAAAAGCAGATGAGGGACATACCTGAAACTCTGCAGGACAAAATGGGACAGAAAATGAGACTCACAGTTAATGGTTTTGCTGTCAAATCCCCCCTGCCAGCCTACTTTCTACCTCTTGTCCCTGATGACACATTGTGTGGCTCATTATGTAAATTACATCAGAAATGCATGTCCATTATATGTACATGTAGCACGCCATTTTGTGAATACTGATGCAGAATAGCTCTGGTGAATTAGCCAAGAGGTTTGCTTGGTGTCCATGTTTTGCTTGCAGCTCTCACCTCTGCCTCCTCCACACATGTCACCGTAGCTGTTGTACTGGGTGAAATCTGTTGACTGGGGCTGCAGGGACACACACACACACACACACACACACACACACACACACACACACACACACACACACACACACACAAATACAATAGTTTCCTTCAATTTCAGTTCAACCTTTATTTTTAGCTCAGAAATACATGTAACATTCCATGAGTGGAAAAAATGACGTGATGAGAAGAAATGAAAAGCCAAATCAATAAAATAATGGCACTGCAAGAGTAAGTAGGGCAATTGGAGCTAATTAACACAGCTGGAAGTAAAATACGAGGGGAAAAAAAACATAAAAACACCAAAAGATAATAATCCATCCAGGTTACTTATTCTCCCAAACTCTTTCAATAACAGTAAAATACTTTAATAACTTGTTCATTTAGAGCTGAGCAATTCATGGTACATTAATCAAAGTTGAGGCTGACTATCATAATTAAACTAGGGCCAAACAATGAATAGGAAATCATAATACGGTCTTTTCTAAAGGCAGAGTGTGTGTCAAAATTAAGTATCGCAGTGCTGCAGATACATCCCTGTCTGCAATTTCATTCTTTGTTTGGTTCAGATCCCCGCGAAAAAAAACGCACCTTCATCGTTTCAATTCTGATGTTAAATTTGAGGATCAATAATCAAATCAATACAGTGTCATCAGCATAGAGATGTATATTACACCTTGTTATAGAAGAATAAACCACATGAAGAGAACACATCCTAGAACTGAGCCATGTGGGACACCTTTTTCACTTTACATTTTGCTGTCTGTTGTTACATAATCAACCTTATGAGTGTGAGGGAGCTCTCACCCGGTGCAGGCCATTCCTTCCATAGCCGGGCAAAGAGTTTGTTTTGGTTGGAGAAGTTGGATCTGAAACATAAACAGTATTTAACCACTCAATCTTTTTTATTTTTTCAGATTTCCAGTGACATAGCGGACCCAATCTGGAACATTCCATACTGTGATGAAGGACTAACAAGTGTTACAGTCGAATTTCAGCTTATATGTGCTGATGAAGCTGTTCTGTACCTGCATCACAGTTTGTCTGTTTGGGGTCGTAGCGCTGAGCGGAGAGGCTACGTGCATGACGCTCCCTGATCTGCTCTTTTTCCATCTCCTCCTTTAGAATCAGCTTTCCAAGACCAGACTGAATCTGAACACACACATTCACAGGGTTCTTGATAAAAGGTGGGGATATTATATCTGTGTGTTATTGCATGTTCAAAACGGAATCCATTACAACGGTTGGCTGATTGATACATTATCTGACTAACCTTACTGAGATGCTCTTCCTGGAGCTGCTTTTTTTTCAAGGCTTCTTCTTCCTCCTCTTCTCTGGATCGTCTCCTCCCTTCTGGACCTGTGTGTGCCAAACACGGTCCCAAAGACAATATTACACACACATATATTTAAACACACACATACAAATCTTTCTAGAGGAACTCATGCTTGTCAACTAGATGAAATGCTTCATCCACTCTTTAATTTCAGACAAAGACAAAGAAATGGCCATAAATCTGAGCGGTAGGCAACATACACATTAAATGAGTAATAAGTGGATGACAGGACACAAATGTGAGACAGAGTTGACGAGACAGACAAACAGAGAGACTCATTGGAATATTCCGTACATGATGGATGTTTACAATGTAAGACAGACAGACAAAAGTCAGTTTGAAGCCAGTCTCAGTTATCTCTGTCCAAGTCATTTGTGGCTTTACTGTGTTTACTACTACTGCGCCCAACAGGTGAACATAAACAGGTGGAAATGATGATACCTTGAGCAAAAAATAAAATGGCAGCAAAAGAAACCAAACACTTCTGCACTGTGCCAGCAAAAGAAAAAAAAAAAGAAAAAAAAAGGAGGCAATTAATGCCAGAATTACAAAAGAGCATAGCGTGAGGCTTTGGGGGTAACTAGAAAGGAGGAACAGGAAGAGTTAGGTCGTGGTGAGGCGTCTATTGTGCTGCTATATGGTAGCAATGCAAGCATGCCCATCAACTGTACCTAATACAGCCATAGAGTAGGACCAACGATCACCCTCACTCTGTGAGCTGTCATCTGGAGAGGGAGCATGGGCAGCGGGGAAGGTGGCGGATCTGATGATGTCATCAGCAGACTTGCTTTGATGCGCTATGGCAGCTGAATCTAGGTTGGTAACCATGGGAACTGACCTATCAGTGTCTTGGTCATTCTCTCAACCACAAGAAGCTAAAACATCTCAGCATCATCTGGTTGTCAGGCTCATCAATCAGAATCAATGCAAAAATTCACCAAATACAAGTCACCCAATATTAGAACTCCATCTTTGGAGGCTGGTGGTAAACACACATTGTGGTTTTTTTTATTCAGATCTTTTATCCTGCAAAAAGGTCAATGACCTTTAAATGAAGAAAAGTCTCAAAAGCAGCCGCCGTGCATATAAACTAACATCTTCTTACACTATGGACATATTTTCAAAGAAAAGAATAACACATTCTTTTTTGTAAATATGAGCGTTGTGTTCATAAGCGATTAAAAAGCATCCTCGCTAAACTCATTACAGTCAGGGCTTTGGTGGTGCTGCCTTGCTACATTTGCTTAGCCACCATAAGCTACTGGAGCAACCATTTATGGTGACTATTAGCTAATGTTAGCATACTTTAGATAGATTTCAATGTTGAAGTGACAGCACTGAGGTAGCGTGTCTGCTTTACGACTGCTCTGTTCTTGTGCTACTGATGGTGCCACACGTCTGCATGTCTCAGACACTTTTATCTCTATAAAATGAAATTACAAAATTATCCCTGGAGACATGTTTGCTATTCCAGGGTGATCTCACAGACAAACACACAATGACTGCAATTTCTTATTGCACAGTACAATACTGGCCTGTAACGTGTGACAACGACATGACAACACCACAAAAACAAAGCAAATGTGAAGTCCTTCAGCTCAGCCGCTATGTGGCTGCACTAATTCTCTGCTGGCATCATGCATCCTCCACAGCACTTCTCCAATGCTCCTCCAGTGCTTCATCCATCTCTGAGGTCCCTGACACAGGGGTCACCCGCCGTGGTCACGAACCAGGCTCCACAGGTTACCAAACATGCAAACAGAGTGCTTAACCGTGGTGATGGCGCTCCGCCACTGGCCCTGGTTTCAGTGGTTTCCTACCCTTAACCTAAACTTAAATTGTTTTGATAAAACGTAATTTTCCGCCACTTAATTTTATCTCAAGAAACTGTCAGTGAACAACAGAACAAAGTTGTCCTGACTACTTAGCAACAGCCGCCAACAGGATTTCATATCTCCACTGTGAGAGGATCCAAAATAACTTTCCACTGGCGTTGTTTCTGCGGCTTGGGCACGCACTTTGAACACATTTACACCACATAATTCAGCGTTAAGCATCTGTGGTCATTCTGCACATTTCTGTGAGACTCGGTTGCATTATTTCTATCATTTGCTATAAGAAGAAGCTAACTCTGACATTACTGTGCATGACTTGTTAAGATGGACAAAGTGCAGTGTAGAACCAGCTGCAGGTCAGACAGAAGAGGATCAGAGACAGACTTCAAACAGTGCTGGTACACTGACACTGGGATGACTACAGATGGACACAGTCGCAGTTTCATAACTTCACAACAAGCTTATAACATTAATTAGTATTCAGACACACAGTTATCTTTCTCCACTAAGCTGTAAACAGGAGAAAATGTACCGTGTTGTTTGTAGATGGGTGGTTTTCTGTAGATGTTGATGCCCTGATCTGAAAGTAGTCACAAAAAGAAAAAGGGCCATTTACAGGATATTCTCTGCGTCTGATCTACAAAGTAAAAATACACTGTTTACATAATGCAGTGTCACCCTCTGTCCTGTGATGCATACTACTGCTCATCTCTGACTGTAGAGTTGTGAAAGAGGAGGGGACAAAGCAAAAGCTGATCCTGAATGGACTAAAATGACAGACAGACAGATAGATAGACAGTGACAGGGTGCGCTCCAGCTCCTACCTGGGAGGTGGAAATGTTTAGGGGTCAGAGAGAGAGGCGGGGTGACCGGCCGGCTGTCGGGCCTGAGCGGGAGAGGAGAGCTCCGGCCACTTGGCGGGTCAGTGCCTCCAGTGAGAAGAACCAAGAGCAGAACGTAAGCAGGGATACGAAAGGGGAACCACAGTCTGAACGGTGCAACACATATGGGCCAATAGGAGCAGTTGGAGTCACTTTGAATAAATGGAAGACAGTCCTGGTGGTTTTAATGGAGTTAATGGAGCTGTACACTCTGTGCAAGCAGATATACGGCAGTGGATCAAGCTAGAGGGGAACTGCCAGAGATTAAAGAAAGCCAGATTTAATGCTTGCGAGATGGGTTATGAGTCATGAAGTAGTCCACAGTTTAGGAATTAAAGCCTCACGGCAGGCACCAACAAACTTATATGAAAAATACTTTCTTTTTATCTTTTATTTACAGTTTGCTGGAGTCTGGAGAGTCATTCTTACGCTGCAAAACATCTCGAAAATTCAACTTTGAGGAGAGCGCCAGTTTGGATTTCGGATTGGGATTAATAGTATCTTTAATGTGCATGCAAAGCTGCAAAACACAAACACAAATAAGCTGTCAGCTGCTTTGGCAGAAGCTGTGTAAAGGTTAAGAAGTCCATGCCAGTTTGTGAGGAGTCAGGGACATGGCGGCATGTCGTTCAGACATGACCTTGACCATTCATGATGGCAGTTTCTGTCTCATGACGAATGGTGATGATCCGGAATGGCAGATGAGATTGGCAGGGGTGGCATCCCTTGTTAGGATGGAGATGATGTGTTGCCTTTGGGGGGGGGGGGGGGGCAGCAGAGTAAAGTGGAGTGGGGGCCTTACCTTGGCTATGGGGGAGGAAGTGGTGTCTGAAAGGGGAGGTGGGGCGGGAGTCACTATTTCTGGAGCCCACACTGTTACTGCACAGGGAGGAGCAGAGCTTCTGCATGCCTGTCAGAGCCTCTGCTGGGAGGGGGGCATGAGACAGGGGGTGAAAGCCCAGGTCCAGCCAGCAGAGGTGGCCGATTACGGGAGGGAGATATAAGGTGAGAAGGTGAGGGACAAAAGAAGGAAGATATACCGGAATCAAATGTCAAAAAGAAAATAAAAGACAAGTGAGAAGTAGAGGAGTATTTGAGATGGTCAGTAAGAAGGAACAAGGAAAACTTTAAAATCAGACATTTTAAAGGAAAAAGTAGTAAATTCAGGAGAACTGTGATGTTAAAGGGGCAAATTGACTTTAAGGCTGTTATTCTGCAATGCAAGGATTTGCCCATCGTGCCGAATCATAAAAAGACGAGGGAAAAGTTGACAACATTACAACCCAAAAGTCAATTCTGATGAGGTTCCCCTTTAATGTGTTAACAGATCAGCAGGACGGGAGTGAAAACCTTCAGGTGGAGGGTCAGGGGGTTCTTCCAGTGAGTTCTAGAAACGGTACACTGAAATGATCACAAGCACTGACGCGTCATGAACGTGTCACCACAAGCTCTCACCTGGCCTGTGAAAATGTTGCGGTGACCGTGACAAGGTGGGAGTGTAACCATGGCGATTATAAACGGGTGAACCTATGGAGCCCTGACTGGTGGACCTTTGGAGGATGCGTTCTCTCCTGTCATAAGACCCCTGTCATACACACACACACACACACACACACACTGGTTACTACACACACACACTGCTGGGATAAATGAAACTCATTATAAACGTCCTTGAGTGCAGGAAATAGTGGCTCCGACGAAATAAAGTACTCACATCATTTGGGGGAGTTGGCGACATGTTTCGTAAGGACTGGAGAGAATCAAACAAGTCAGAGTTATGGCACAGTCGTAGACTTTTTCACAGAAAAACTAACTTACTAATTAAAACCAAGATGATATAAACCAGGACTTCTTAAAATATTTGTCTTCTGGACCCTAGTTGACACAAGAACCTGTGAACCCACATTTGAAGTGATTTTGCTCGGTAGTATTGGGGCTGACAGTCAGAGGCTTTTAAATATCTGAGCCAACATCTAAATCTAAATCTCTACAAAAATCTAAATGCAGTAACATTGAGGATTGTATTTGTTTATTCATTTTTTTTGTGTTTCAGTTCTTTTATTTTCATTCTTTTTTATTTTTATCTTCTTTTTTGTTGGAGGATTTTGCTTTTGTACGTCAATGAAAAATATAGGCGTATTTTTTATTTGTAATTTAATTGAATGAATGTTATTAGCGAATGTTCAGTTTTAATTTTATTTATGTATAAAAAAAAAAAAAACAAGAAAAATATTGTTATGTAAATGAAGAAGAAATGACTGGAAAATAGTCCCAAAAAAAATATCGTCTAAAATTTCCAGGAAAGTGGACAAAGCTTACTGGAAAATTAGAAAAAAATAATGTATTCATAAATGAGAAATAAACTTTATTTCGAATTAGTAGATTTGTGATTTGTTAGTGTCAGATTTGCTGTTTTCAACTCTTTAATAAAACTGGAGTTCTTCCATGTTTTCGCTAAGGACCCAAGTTTAAGAACCCCTGATCTAGAATACAATTTTCGTGTCATTGATCATCGTCAGCGTGCAGTGGCGCGTCGTACCTTGTCATCAGGTAGGGGTGAACGCTCTCGCCTGGCAGTGTGAAGCTGTGAGTGACAAAGAAGTTAAGTGCTGCATAAAGAAAACCTTTACTTTTCATTTAGTGACTCTTCTTTTTTTTTCATGGAGTAAAAAGTCCCACAGACTCAAAGGAAAATACTACAGTTTTGGACGAAACAGAGGAAGAGCTCAGGAATAGTACTCTCAATGTGCAGTATGACCACAAAGACGTGCATGCACGGCAGGAAGCATGCGGTCCGTGTTTACCTCTCCAACACTCTCTCGTCTCTCTTCTCTCTCATCCAGGGAGGTGGAGTACATAGGTTCATAGGTAATAAGATCAGGACGCTCAATGTCATAAATGGCTTTGACTTTAGGAATGGCAGCTAGGTCTCTGTAATCAAGAATCTCATTGTCTACTTTTGCCTAGACAAAGAAAAGACAAACATGCACACACACACAGACACACACACACACACACACAAGAGCAAAGGGAGGTTACTAATGTAGAGTCATACTATTCCTGTCACTATAAACAAGAGGAGAATTTCTCACTGGCGAGAGGGAGCAACTGTTCAGACAAACGCCGGAGCGCAGTGACATAGCTTACATAGATCGTGTGACCCGGTGAGCCAGGTATGCTTGAACCAGGTCTGGAACAAATACTCTCGGACGACGACCTCGTAGGCTGCAAGGAGGAAACACAAAAGTGACAGTCAGACACAACAGCTCACAGGGGCAGGAGATGATGCCCGACCCCCCCTGCACATCTGCACAAGACCCCAAACACTCCAACGTGACACAATTTGGCCTAATGAGTAATGAGAGAGAACTGCAACTCCTGTATTTACATTTCATGTTTGACATGACGTCGTTGGAGACACTTTCATGATTGGGTCATTCATTTGCAAATTTGCAAAGTGAATGAGTGCGCTGTGATTTTATGTCGTTAAGAACCTCATGCCTTTTTTATGGGAAATGAGCAGTTTGAATGGCAGCAGCAGGACTGAATGGGGCATAATTAAATGAGCTTTTCACCTAATGGGTAAATGGGCGTTTTAGAAAAGACAAATTAGTCATCATGTCTGCTCCTCCAAATGTGTGTGTGTGTCTTAGCCTCATGCACCTTTGGTATGAGACAAAGACAAGACTGAATGGCTCCATGTGATACACTGAGAGGGCACTGCAGGCTGTCTCCAGCAGATGGCAGCATACAGTGCATCGTGTCCTATGTGTATGGTAGATGATGCCATCTCATAGCCAATAGCGAATACAGTACCTGCCTTTCTGTTTTTTGAAGGAATAAGAGGGACGGAGGCAATAGCTGTGGAGGAAGGGAGAGGGGGGTTCACAGGACATCACACAGGGGTCGTGCCTCTCCACACACATCAAGGCAAACGCGTCCACATGAAAATGCCCACAAAAACTAACATTTATACGCACGCACGCACACACACACACACACACACACACACAAACAACATCGCCCGAACCGGCATATTATTCAAACTTTCAGCAGAGGAGTGGGAACATCCCAAGAAGAATTCCTGGATTTCTATCAGTTCCAGTGAAATGGTGTCATGGGACATCAACAGAAAGTTCTTTCAGTCAAGATAAAGTTCAGGACAGTAGAACCAGTGACACACAGATTCCTACCCGATCCCTGTGTCTCTCCTCTGTTCTAGTGGTGTTCTTGCACCCAGGATGCCAGACCGTTGAGCCTGAGGAGGACAGCCACATGACATCATTAGCGCCACAGACAGGAAATGTGACAATGTCACATCAACCAAATACTATCTTATTTGAATCATTAAATCATCTTCCCATTATTTTTTGGAAGGAATCCATGAAGTGGTCATCAAACCCTGAAGGTATTTACTTCACAATGAAAGTGATGTGGGTTTTTAAAATGCCGGCCGAGTCTCAGGTCGAGGGGAGTGAGGACACATGCAGCTGATTATTGTCCCTCTTGAATAAAAGCATCAATACTTGACAACTAAGTGAACAAGACGAAACTAAAAAGCACTCAGGGAGCGTATACCTCCGCTACAGAGAACCAGGTGCTGGAACCCTACTTGAGGCTGCAGGCACCGTCATGATTATGGGCTGATTCGTGGTGCGTCAGGGAGCTGAAACCTGATACTATCTGGATTTTGCATTAAGGGCGAAACTAATCCAGATTTCCTGTGTCCACCAGGTGGTGCTAGAGAACACACCCTTAACTATACATTGTTGCTGTCGTTTTCATGTTTGAGCCTTCAGCGCCGGACTCTCATCAAACATGTGATGTTTGGAACGAGGCGTCCAACGACTCTTGTGTCCTGTTCTGCATCACTGCAGTAACACTGTTTCAGGAAAACTCTCAGTCTTCACAGTAACCCATCACCAAGCTCTTACGGTTCTTCTGACCGAATTTGGGACTGATCTTGTCGGTCCACTAGGAAGAATACATCAAGTGTAAAGAAAAAAGCCAAAACAAAAAAACCCCCACAGCATTTCCTGTTGCCACCAGGTGGTGCTGTGATTTATCTGACCCTAAATCCATCCATCCATCCATCCATCCATTTTCTGCCTCTTATCCTGTTAAGGGTCACGGGGTGGAGCCTATCCCAGCAGCCTTCAGGCGAGAGGCGGGGTTCACCCTGGACAGGTCACCAGTCCCTCCCAGGGCCAACACATATAGACAGACAACCATTCACACTCCCAGTCACACCTACGGTCAGTTTAGAGTCTGGATTAACCTGGTCCCCTCTTGATGTCTTTGGACTGTGGAGGAAGCCGGAGTACCGGAGAGAACCCAGCAGGAACAGGGAGAACATGGAGACTCACACAGGAAGATCCCGTGGCCGAGCCGGGGCTCAGACCCGGAACCTTCTTGCTGTGAAGCGACAGTTCTGACCACTGCAACACCGTGCCACCAAATCTATTTGGTTCCTTCTTGGCTCATGCTACACAATTTTGGGAGAAAATCTTGTGTTTTGCATAATCTGCTGACAAACAAACACCACTGTTCACATTCATTTATTGGCAGGAGTTAAAAAAAAAAGCAACCCAAAAACACGATATCATAGTGAAAGAGGAAATGCTGATAGAACTTTCGTAAAATATTTCAATTTATTCTCAGGAGATATGGCTTTTAAAAGGGTTTCATAATCTTTAACCCAAAGTGGAGGATGGAATTATTCAGCACTGACAATCAATGTGAGTACAAGACGTGAGAAAGGTTTGCTCACCCTGCAAATACATCTCCTCTCCTTCCGTGAACATCTGATTGCACCTACTGCATCTGGCACAACTCGGGTGGTAGTGCTTATCCCCTGCCTGCAAAACCCAGAACACACTTGACATTGCAGGAAGATGAAGATCAATGACGGTGGTGGTGGAGCTGTAAGCTCCAGGACCTACACCGGTGCCTCAGCGGCTGCATTGCACAGGACACTTTCACCGGTTCTGAACAGCTGGGACTTTAAGTCAATTTAATGTATTCCAGTCACGTTCTCTCTCAGTAATAACTCCCACAAAAGCTGTTTTTTTTCTTTCATTATTGAACATAACCGCCATGACACCTGGCCGTTTGACACGCCACCCTACCTTCAAATATCTGCGAATCTACGCTGATGTGGTACTCTGCATGCCAAGAGCTCCATTATTAGAGCCATATGACTCTAACCGAGGCTGAGCAATGAAATTGCGCTTGTTCTACAACAGCCCTCACTTCAGGTGGCAAGAGGCCACTTGGAGAAATGATGCTACACACTAATATTTGCATTTTACGTCCTACTGCATTAAAAAGGTGCACATAATGGCTGCAGGTCACAGCGCCGCCTACCCAGTACTGGGATAATGACAGTACTTATGCTATAGGTGTACTATGGCATTTAACACTCTCCCTACCCCTCCAGTCACTAATAGCTGCATTAATTAACTAGACACTCCGATTTCACATCAAACATGTAAAGTCACCTCCCGCGGGAGTTTGACCCGGGTCTTGGGACAGTGATTAGACTGTCAGACGGGCCGCTGTGGCTTTGGCCCGACTGGTGCATTGGCAGCAGCTCAGCGGTGAGATACCGAGGTCTTTTCCTATTCTCACAAAGGCCTGCCTTAATGCTGGATTAGTGTAAGCCTTGCTGGCTGGCTAGCTAGCAGTGACATTTTGGTTCCATTAAATGACACATAGCTCAGTGTCTGATTGGATCACTGTCTGCAGAACAAGCAGGGCTTGTTAGGGTAACCAGCAGAGAGAGTCAGGCACAGATGTGCTCACATTTACACATAGATCGGCGCTGACTTCATTAACAACAAGAGTTTCATTACAGATGCATAACATATTAAAGAATAATGATCATATGCAACATCACATTTATGTAATATTTATATAATTTGAGAATGTGTGTGTTTAGGTGGAAAGACTAAAAAAACTTGCTCAGAATTAATCTTTTAGCAGAGTAAATTCATGTCAAGAGACTGTTTGGCTCGGTGCTGCGGAGATTACACCAGAGATTATCAAACTACATCTCACAGTTGCACTCCTGACAACATCCTCGGTCCGTACGAGGAACAGAACTCAAGATGTGTCAGCGGGATATTTCCGTGTAGATTACATAAATCTATGTATCCATCCTGGGGATGGATTCACAAAACTATCTTGAGAACAAATGTCCTCTTAAAAGTGTGATCATATCAAAAACTGAAAATTAAGAGGAAATTCAGAAAAGCAGCATTGACAGAAAAACCTCCAAAGAATTGTATGATTGTTTCTTTTCATTTTTTGCTTCTAAGAGTAAATCAGATTCTCAGAAAGTAAGATTCTAACTTCAATATCTTCTGAACTTTAAAGGTGGTCAGCCGTCATCTTAGAGAGATTGAGTGACAGTAAAGTTAAGTGTCTCCTAACCACAACACCTGACAGGGAGACCCATTTGCATTCTAGCGGGTATTGCATGTTAGTTTAGTTCAACACGTTTCCAGCCTGCAAATGGATCATAAGATATTCTTAAGATGACCCTAAGATGACCCATTTTTAGAGATATTTTGAGAACTGACTTGAAAATATTCTTGGAGCTCCTTGACTTTTATCTCAAGAATTGTTTTGGACTCAAATCAATATTCTCTAATTGTTGTGTCTACATGCTGAATCTCAAATTCATGTATCGGAGCCCTTCAGTAAAGTATTTATAGAACCAACTTGGACTCATAAGACGATGAGAAGCTACGTCTGAGGCCTGATTCCCGTTTCTTACCTCGAGCACCTTCCCTGTGATGAACTGATGACACGCCTCACACTGAACTCCAAAATGGATCTGGTAGTCCTTCTCACAGTAGGGGGCGCCATCTCTGAGAGGAGAGGAAGGGAATGTATGTATGCATGAACCTGTGGGTGACCAGGTGTTTAGAGGGGACCCAAGCTGCTTACTTGCTGATGTACTCCCCGGTCAGGACTTTGTTGCAGGCCTTGCACTTGAAGCAGCCCAGGTGCCACTGTCTGTCCAAAGCCAGGAGGGCCTGCCCATTCTTAATGTCTCGACCGCAGCCTGCACAATCTGAAAAAGAAAATTGTTCTTTCTGTAAAAAAATGTGCAGGGAAGGCTCAGTTCTTTCAACAGGATCGCACCTTTTACCGAGGAGAGGGGACAACATGCTGTGAGTGAGAGATCTTGTCATTTCTGACACTAGATGGTGACAGAGGGTAGCCGGCAATGTTCTGACAGCTGCCTCTTCCTATCATCTCATATGGCAGGACTGTAAAAGCTCCATCCATACCCAAGAAGCATCCGGATGGTCGGAAAGTGTATGAGGTCGCTTTCTTAACGAACAAACTCCTTGTCATTTCCTCTTTAATGAACAGAGGATGAAAGCCTCACAGCAACCACAGGGGACGATAACTACGCCCAGCATAACAGGGTTGTGATGATGACGTGAAGAGAATCAGCATGTCTTATTTATAGGTGACCTTGTCTAAAAGCTCTTCAAGTGCCGACAGAGGGACCAGTGGGGGTGAGAGAGAGAAGGCGAGGACGAGAAGAGAGAGAGAGGAAAGAAAAGGGGTGAGAGGAGTTAGAGGAGAAGGGATCAAGGGTTGCAAATTCACTTTTCCTGAGGAAAGGAAATGCACTGTCTTGCATAATTTAGTAGGGCCTGTCTTGGTGTTATTCATAAAGGAGCAGCGGTGGAGGAGAACGGGGAGATGGATAAACTCCCTCCATCATTCAGTACTCAGCATAATCTGCTGCGCTTGTGTTCTTATGTGGAACTGTTGTATGCTGCTCTTTCCTCTTTTTCTTTCACTTTGGTAGAACGATGCATTTTAACCTTCAGTGCAGAGAACGAGCCAGATTTACTAAATAGAGTTTGTAGCTATTCAAGCTTTTAGCTCATTTTTAACACTTGTCTGTTGTTGGGCTTTTCAATATAAAACCACAATATACTGAAATTATGAGAAAGCACAATAATTATTCATGACTGCATGCACTAACTTAGAAGACAGGTAACACTCTTTGCTTCTAGCTTGCACTTAACCTGTTTTATATCTGGAATCAATTAATTGGTAATACCACTGACAGACTATTTCATGCATCTCAGTAAAGCCCTAAAATACAGTTGTAAAAAAACAGATGTGTCTTGTACGTCTCCAGTAAATATAATTCTCAATGTTTCTTGTAACGCAGTGGCGCATTTTCTCCAAATTCAGCTTGACCTTCACGGGAGTGTTAAATAAAGTTTTATGGGTTTGAATTCTGTTTGGCTGACTTACAAACTGGCAGTGTCTTCACAGTTCCTCGTTTATTACAGTTTTTGATACCTTGAACAGATTTATTAAGTGTGGTCACTTGAATTTATACCAGTAATGTGCGGGTCGAAGTGATGAAGCTTGACATACTAGTTCACAGCTAACAAGACCGGTCAACGTTAAACATCATACATGAATCATTCCTGAACGCAAGCTTTTCACACACCCTTTTTCCAAGAAACCCCCCTTCCACTCTGAGGTCTTTGGCAGCTTTCCTAACCGTGACTAAAATACCATCTGTGCATTGAAACTGATTGCATTTGTTCATTAGACAATAAACACTTACTGCTGGAGCCCAGGATGTCCTTCGGTCCTGGAGACATGGGCTCAACACAGTACTGACACAGACAGTCCTTCCCGTTGAAGGTCACCCTGTCCCCTGCTGGAAAAGGTCGTCTGGAAACGTGGTGACATCAACAATTAGTCAAAGTGTAACAACAGGACGTGAGGTGCTGCCTGGTGGTACAGAAAGAGTTGACTGCAGGTTCTCTGACGGGGTTTAAGACGACAGAGCGGGATGGTGTGGAGGCATGTTTGATGACTCAGACGGTTTGATGCAGGCATGACACACCGCTCGCTACTGTACACCGTCTCAGCTTGCTTTTGGATTTTGTTTTTTTGTTGTTGTTGTTGTTTTTTGTTTTACTGTTGGACATCTGAGCAGAACTTGTGGTGGTTTTGAGTTATATGATCCGGTTTAAGATCAGCCGAAAGTGCAACTTCAATCAGGGAGGCTGAAACGTTCGGACCCTGTTTGCTTTCTTAACCTCCAGTTTCATTATCACAGAAATACGGCCAACACTTGAGTGTACTGGTCATCGCGTTCACTCTGACAGAGAGCACAAACAGGTGTTTTGCCTGGGACTTGTAGTATTTCTATAATTCATGAATCTCTCTGGGATGATATGTGGTTTCAATCTAAAAAGGGTCACAAGCAAAGACGAGTGTTCTTACTTGCAGATGGTGCAGACGAAGCAGGCGGGGTGATAAGTCTTGCCCAGGGCGGTGACCACTTCCCCCTCCACGAAATCCCCGCAGCCATTGCAGCGGGTGCCATGCATGCGTTGGTAGTCCAGTGTGCACAGATACTCTCCATTCTTCATGAAGAAGCCCCCCTGGGCGAGATCACATCCGCACACTGTACAGCACACACACACACACACACACACACACACACACACACACACACACACACACACACACACACACACACACACACACACACACATCAGCACTCTGCAAGTCAGGTCAGTTAGTGCTCTGCTCGTGTAACACAGATAACATCCAACCATCAAGTAACCACAATCCTCCTCGCATCAATGGTTTGTTAAGACTCCCTCGGCGGCGTAATCCTGAGAGTATCACTGAATGCATGAAATGACTACAAAAATCAGTGAAAACCCAGGGAGAACCCGAATGTGAAATCCTTTCACAAGAAGCGTTCCTGGTCATAAAAGAGAAAAAGACGCCACACTGAGAGTTTGTGTAAATTAAATCAGCAGCAACACTTCAAGGTCTTCTCACTTGAAGCGCTGAGGTAGAATGTTCAATGTAACACTTCTGCAATTGTCTAGTTGAGGAAATGGCCTTGATCCCTTTCTGAGGCTCCAAGTATTTCATCAAGCTTCCTTGTACTGAAGTCAGAACTCGTTCCTTCCACCAACATGAAAGGCTGCAGGGGGACGAATGCTAATTAGCCAACCCATTTGGGGTCGTCGCACTGTACTTGGAAACATGATTTTCTGAGAAATAACATTATTTTCCCCTGATGTATCAAGCAGGTCAGCAACAATAATCAATTCACTGGTTAATAGATCAAAAAAATGTTATCACTACTTTTCGATAAGTGATGTGAAACATTTGCTGGAACCAGACTCTTAAATATGAGGATTTGTTGCTCGTTATTTATGACAGGAAGTGAAGAGTGTGTTGGATTTTTGGACGGAACAAAGACGCCATTTGAGCACATCACTTTGGGACCTTAGAAACTGTGATGATGTTCAAAATTTTCTTAAAATGTTGACCCTCAAGGATTCATAAATAACGAAACCCTCAGGAAATTTATCGATCATGAAAACAATCATTATTTGCAGCCTTAATATGAACTAAACTTTCACACAACCATTTCAAATGGAATTTCGATGCATCTTTGAAGTTAATCATCACATGACCCCTTCTGACATTCTCAAAGACTGACATCAGCTATTACAGAAAATCCAAAATATCATCTTGTTTTTTTTTTTCTTCCATTATGCAGGCTAAATATTCAATATGGATTGTAAGATAATAAATATTGCAATGTCATAGAACTGTATGAGCTCAAGCGGTCACATAACGGTTCAGACATGAGGACATGACGATCACATGAAGCCTGCGGCACCACTCATCTGAACCTGGGAATGTGATAGTCTGTAGAAATGTCACGGCCGAGCGGGGAAATATTTTGATGTTCGAGATAACTTCACCTAATCATTCTTACGCAATGAGCCCGGCTAAATCCCGAGGATGAATGGGAGCGAGTGAAGGGGGGAATCTGATTTAATTGCATTAGGGCTCAGGGATGATGAGATTAACTTGTAAGCTAACTGATTTGAGGGAAAACCAGCAGCGGCGATTTGGTGGCCTTTGACTGTCCAAGCACCTCGGCTTTTGAAGGGATCTTATTATAAAAGGACTTTCCTTTTTTTGAAATTTAAAGGTCATCTTGGCAAATTGGAATGCAAGTGAATTTAGGGAAATTTATTCTTGTAATGAGACAAATTCATGCTGTGAAGAGTGTGCCCGCTGTAGTTTAGTATCCCGTATCAACACTGCCGGTCAATATTACTCCACTATAAGTAGAAGTTGCTCAGTCAAATGTTTACATGTGATTAAAAAGTAGTCAGAAGTACATTTTTCTTCAATAAAACACTTCTCTTTTGTATTTACAGAGCCGTGGTGCTCCCTGAAACCATCTCAACCTGCCTTCTCAGGTTAAAGGCAGAAATGTAAAAAAGTACCTTTTTGACTCAATGTGAATATTCATCATTAAATATTCACATTCAATCTTTTTTTTTGGGGGGGGGGGTTGGCTTTGAATTGAATGGCTTTTAAATTTTTGAAAACTGAGATCTGGTCATAGGCGCTCCGTTTCAGAGTAATCGCGATTTACTGCAGCCACCATTTTCTCTGCTGGCGTGCTTTGAAAGAGGATGAAGTTTCTAAGGCTTGTTGTCTATCACATAAAGTAGCTGTATAAGGTTTCGCTGAGCCTGTTGGCACAATTACCAGCATATTTTCAATTAAAACCATTTAAGAGTTGGGTGCTCTGTTTGTTTGTATTTTCTTAATCCTGCGACGAACAGCTTGTGGCCAATTGCTCTAAAGAAGGAAAGAAAAAAAAATCAAAAGCTGGCTTATGAGCTGCGTGCCTAAATGAAACGGCACCTTTCATAGAAATGTATGAAGTCATAGGAATGTGGTTGAGTCATTAGTTTCCAATAAAGAGCACAGATACTCAACAAAAATGTCCTTAATTACAGTACTCGAGTAAATGTACCTCATTACTCTTCATTCCTGATAGTGTTTGCTAATCACATTTAAGGGTTAATAAGTTCAGCCTAGCTGGCATGACCACAGTGTGAATGGGACAGTGTGACTTATGGCTAAATCTGTTCTCATGTGCCACCACACTATTGCCCTCTGTCCTTGTCTTGGCAGATAGTAGACTCTCTCTCTCTCTCTCACACACACACACACACATTTTTAGGTACATCACCACCATGTGTCTACAGACATGTACATCCACTTGGAGAGGCCAGAATTAGGGACTAATCTCAGAGTATGCTTGTGTTATTCTGGGCTCTTGGTGAACTAAGATAGCTCTGTAACAGTGCTCCAGTCACAGATTAACTACAAAGGCTTCAGCCAGGCAGGGTGAGCCTTCAAGAGTGAGGCGGATCGACCCGTTGTGGGCGGCTGAATCATAATCACGCCTGAATGTCATAACTCCATCAGTAATAAGGCTAAACGCTGGTGGATTTGCGCCGTCATTTATCGTAGAGGCGACTTAATTGAGGTACGTGAAGTGAAGATGAGTCATGTCTCGTTAAGGATGAAACTGACGTGCAGCCCTCTTATGATGCTTTGTGTGATCGGGATGCGTTTTTGTAGAATCACAGAGGAAAGAACAGTTGTTACCCATCCCTCCTCTGCAAGTGAGTGTATTTCAGCCATAAGGACTCAGGAGAAGCATATTGTAAAAAAAAAAAATACTATCATCAGGTTGCAAGTAGTCAATGAAAGGACGCAAATACCCTCTGAACGGGACAGCAAATAATAATAATAATGCATTGAAAAACTTCACACCTTTGCTGCCAGTTTTCACACAACTCCCACATTCTTCTGCTATTCAGAAAAACAAATACTCGGCTAATATCTGAGAGATCGTATCTGCAAAGAAGAGATGTGAAAAAAATCACGAACCAAAATGCAGGTCTGTCTGTTTATGATGCTATAGTTTCTGTCTAGATGATCACTAGCAACTACTACCTATCAAAGTGATACTTCAACCAAAATTAGTATTCTGCATTTCAAGTACTCAGAAATAGCTGTCTCAAGCTGATCAAGACATTTCTTGTAGCTCCTGCATCGCCTCATTGTCACTGCAGAATGCAGAAAGAACCAGCAACATATATATTTAGCTTGATGCTAGTGGCGACTGACAGCTAACAGCTAAAAAACAAAACAAAAACAAAAAAAAACAACAACAGCACAACAAAACTGTTTAAAATCTCCCAAGATCATTGTTCGGTATAATCCTCACCTTTCTTTTCACCAAGATTTGAGCTTTAAACAAGCGCTAACCCTTTTGCTGTCACCAAAGTCCGTGTGACCAGCTGACGCATTCAGCTGATGATGGCTGCGCCAAACCAGGAGCGTGGCACTTTGTTAGTTTTTAGCTAAAATGAAAGTGTTTGTGGATTACTGATCATACAGCTGCTCCAGAGTGTTTCAAGAGGCGTGTTTTTTGGGCAGTTGTACCGTTGTTTCCTGACTGTAGTTGTTGTTAGCTGTCAGTCACCATTCATCCATCAGCCACCATTTTCCTCTGCTTATTAATGCTTATTAATGTTAAGGGGCGCAGGGGGGTGGAGCCTATCCCAGCGGCTTTCGGCCGAGAGGCAGGGTTCACCCTGGACGGGTCACCAGTCCATGGCAGGGCCAACACATAGAGACAGACAACCATTGGCTCTCCCAGCCACGCCTACAGTCAATTTAGAGTCTGGATTAACCTGGTCCCCTCTTGATGTCTTTGGACTGTGGGAGGAAGCCGGAGTACCAGAGAGAACCCACACAGGAACAGGGAGAACATGGAGTCTCCACACAGAAAAATCCCATGCCCAAGACGGGACTCGAACCTGGAACCTTCTTGCTGTGAGGCAACAGTGCTGACCACTGCACCACTGTGCCGCCCCCAGTCACCATTAGCCTCTAGCTAAATATATATGTTGCTGGCTCTTTCTGCACGCTGGAGTCACAATGAAGTGTTGCAAGAAGTACAAAAAACATCTAAGTGAGCTCAGAACACCAATTTGTGAGTACTTGAAAGGTAAAATACAGTTTTTTGGGTGCGGACCAAAACGAAATGAATACCCAACTATCTAGATTCCCAGGCAGTTGTGGTTCTTTGTGTGTTATCATTCATCTGTGAGCAACAGTACCTTTACAGGTGAAGCACTTGAGGTGGAAGTGTTTGTTCTGCACACGCAGCACCTCGCCCTTGCATGGCTCCCCACACTTACAGCACTGAATCAGGGGCTTCTCTGTGGAGTGGTGGTGTGTGTCCTGCGCATGAGCCACTGCAAAAGAGGAGACATTAGCATTACTACCGGACTGTAATGTTGATGAGTCATCCTGGTCGCTCGCTTGGTGTGATAGTCAGCAGCTTCTGTTTCATAGCTTTCGAGAGGTTTTTTTTCTTCTTCTTCTTCTTCTTCTTCTTCTCTGCGTTCATCTGAGGACACACTCTGCATGGCGAGTGACAAAACACAGATGAAGACCAACTGCTGAGAGCTTGTCAGGGTAAAACGTTAAGCGGGGCAACACATCCTGGGGTTCCTCGATAGGCTCCCTTCAAACACAGCAGCCTAAATATAGTCTGTCCTGATCAATGGAGGAGGTGGGGAGCGGGGCTGGAAAAGGCAAAGAGTATTGATGAAATCCCTCTGTACTTTCAACCTCAAAGGAAAACATATTAGCATAACAGGCTGTAAACCTGCTCTATGTTCCATGAAATTATTTTAGCATGCACGATTTGTCAGATAAATTGTTCACTGAAAGAAAAGGAGGCAAAAATTGATTTTTAAAGATTTAGATATCACTTTCGTAATGTGCGTGTTTTTGACAGCCATTGCAATTAAAGAAGTGTTATCAACACGGCAGACTTATCTTCACATCTATGATATGTCAGCCTGTGGGTCTCTTCAGGAAGTTAGGCCAGACGCTATTCTGCACAACACATGAACACATGCACACATTTCCTAAGCTGCTCTGAAAGTAGCACAACACAGCCCCTCTCTCTCTCTCTCTCTCTCTACCTCTCTTTTCTCAGCCTTTTTCAAACAAAGATATATCAAACACAAACACTAAGAATACACATGAAAGGGTCCTTTCCTTTTTATGCTCTGCAATGAATCATTAGTCTGCCGGGCTAAAATAAAACCCCGCCAAAGGCACAGAAATAGACTCATGACCAATCGATGGTCTACCAAAGAGAGAGTCTGGATTATTGATGACTTTGCACACCTTGCGTCGCTCTCCGACTGTTGTGGTGGCTTTCTGATATTGTGAGATGGTTTAATTGCAGTAAAATCGAACCAATAAAAGGGCCTCGTCTTAATGAGGCACTTCAGGCTGCTTTTATTGACACGCAAACCTTTGCTGTATTTGTGATTAGCACTGGAAGGGGATTTAAAGCCGATGTGAGACAGTGAAAACAGCAGGAGGATGGAGGGATTTTGGGAGGAGGAGGAGCGGCGGTGTGTGGTCATGTGATCACGCTCAGCAGGACAATGGTTCAGTTTGGACCCAGCATTTAAAAGTGTACAGGATGAGCACGCCACTTCACACCTGGCAGGAGCCTGTGTGGTCACATGCGTGTCCGGTGACGCCCGCTCCAGATGCTAGGCGATCTTTCATATTCAGGCTCTCTGTAAAACCGAGACACACGCCTCACAGCGTGACGTCAATCAAATGATGCCGCATCACGCGTACTTCCTGTAACCTCTTGGTTGCACTATGACTTCGCTGTTTAAAAAAAGAATTTATGGTGCGGCGGAAGTGATATCATGGACACTGTGACTTAACACAGGAAATGGAGAGAACTAGACTCAAATGCGCGCACACATAAACGGGGACATGGAAAACTATGCAAAAACGGAAAAGTATTAAAAAAAATCTAAATTTAAACAAAAACTGAAATAATTCATGCTTTCATTCATCCATTTGATGTTCGCAACACGTCAGGGTGGCAGGTGGGACGGGCAGTTGTGCCCACTGTAGGAGAGAGGAAGTGCTGTCCAGCTTGCAATCATCTCATCATCTTTTGTTCCAGAGCATCTTCGGGGGTTTTCAAGCAGAGACGGAGGCGACGGTGCTCTCAGTCATTTCCTGTATCTGTGTCACATAAATTTTCGACCCTTTAGGAGGCATTCGGCGAACGTGACCTTCGTTTACGATGACAGATCCTGTCTCCCCATTGTCGCTGAGGTGAATTTTGCATCATCCTTGAATAGAGCATCTCTGATTACACCACAGAGCCTTTAATGATTATGTATCTGTGAATCGGTTGGTCTGGAACGTGGAAGAGACCCAGTGGGATTTCGTTTGGTTTGAAACCAACAAACAAACAACTGTGTGCGTACCAGTAGAACTGGGATAAGAGCAAACCAACGACTGCAGCAGTGATATAATATCCGTGTTAATCGTGTTCTGGTTGAAACATCTGCATGTTTTTAATAATAAAGTGAAATGTTACTTTGTGTTATCAGGTATTTTATTATGTAAATGTACTTAATCTGAAGAGATCAATATGGACAACGGAAAGATGACACTAGTTTAAAATAGTGAATTACTTGTTTTGCTTGATTTCAAAAAATGCTAATTTCTTCTGGAGATGACATCAGTTTGATTGTGATAGATTTGGTTTTCTTTACATGTTGGGTTGTTGTTGTTTTATTTTTGGAAGTAAGAGGAATGAACTATTTCTGACAAGTCAATGAGTGATCAATAACTGAAGGTCCAGTCTGTTCAAGTGGCTTGAAGTCGAGGGCAAGCTTACCCAGGCATGACCTCTAGACCTTTGGATTCCCGTACAAGAGCGGGTTCCTGCTGAAGAACACAACCAAAACTATCCAAGGTACTGCAAGACTCCACTGAAGCATTGACTGATGGGAACACACTCGCCGAGTGTACGGGGGAACTCTGTTGCATGTACATTATTGATGTGGTGGTTTATTGCATCTTGGTTACAGTGAGTTTGTTGTTGCTGATACTTCAAACACGGCGCTCGTTGAAGGATTTGTTGAAATGTTCATGTACAGGCTTGCAAAACACACTGAACTGGTTCTTCATTTTAACTCATTTAACATTAGATCCAAACAATAATTTAAATGTGAACATTAACTGATTCGTGCGGTGAGAATAAACCAAACTGAAGTAAAATTGCAGGCCGTACGAGCCTGCGATGACCAGCAGAAACACTGAAATTCTCCTCATGGGAACATCAGAGCTGGCTGTTAATTCATGTTGAAACCCAAACACTTTATCTATGTTCATTTTTGTCTCGTTTTTATTGAAAATATTTACCAGAGCAACTTTGAGCCCCCAAACCCTCTGATGGTTCGAGAGGAATTTTTCATAAAATAAATCCTAAAAATCTGCTGTAGTTGTAAAAACAAAAATGGATTTAAAGCTTCCCGACGGTCCTTGACTGACTTACATGTGGGCTATAAGTCCATTCGGAAAAATAACCAAATCTAAGCACAAATTTCAATTCATCACCAAAATCACTTCAACAAAATCATGCAACATCAAAGTTGAGCCAAAACAAATGGCAGCAACACACAAAAAAAAAAAAACCAACTAAAATTCTGCAAGAATCTGCTCAGCTCAACTGGAATGAAACAAATATTCAGTGAAAAGCATGTGAAAATTTACTGTACTTTCAACCACGCCTTTCTTTTTTTTCAATTTCAATTATCACAATGCACTTATCGCTGCTACATTTTACAAAATACATTTTTGTTTTCTTCCTCCACCTGCCATCATTTGTGACACTTCTTAGGGCTAAGAGGGTTAAAGTAAAAATGATTGTTGTTTAGCCTGTTTGTATTACTGACTTGACTATTTTTAACATTTAATAGCGTGTTGCGTTGACAGCAGAGACAGCCCAGCGTGGAAAAGTCAACACTGCTTACGTCATAACAGTTTGACAACAATCCAAGACAGATGTTTCATTCAATCCCATGCGCAGACGATCTAAAACCTGAGGTTTGGATGGGAATGAGTGAGCTGTGTTTTTCCAGCTTAACTCGGCCTGCTCCACTATGAAGTGCTGCGTTTGCTTCAGCTGCAAGAGAGAGAGAGAGAGAGGGAGACTGTGGCAACCCAGATGAGTAATCTACATGGTGTTTCATAAAAAATGAAGAACATAAAAAGGGCTTTTAAATTCACTAGAGGAAGAAGGTTTGTTTGGATGTGGAATCTTATTAACTGTTTAGCAGCAGGCCTCCATTCTTACAACCGCATTTACTTCAACAACACAGATTTAAAATGAAAACTTCTAATGAGTTCTAGTGGTTCTTACGATCACAGCAAAATGGTGCTTCATTTTCTAGAATGTATATTATATAACACTATAAATAAGTAAGCATGTGGTACATGAGGCAACCTCAGCACGAAGCAACTTGCTGTGAAATATACAGTTGTACAATTTTTCCGACTGGTGTACACATTCCTGATTCTTGGCTGGAAGTGTTGGCTCTGCTGACAGAGTGATCTGTCCTGCCTCATCACCGAGGGATAAAGTGACTGATAAGAGCCTAAACACACAATGCATCCCCACACATACACACACACACACACACACACAGACACATCCACGGTGCTGAGGGAACAATAACCGGCAGAGCATCGTAAAGCCTGGTGCAGAGGAAAGGGGGCTGCACTCCCACCCACCCATAACCTATTTAAGCAGAGTCTCGCTGAATTGGCAATAACAAAGGTTGCAGATGATACTCAGGAGGGAAGTGAGGCAAGCCATTGAGAATCCCCCAAAGACAGATTCCCTCTGGCCTCATCGGTGGACAACAATAGATTGGGGGGGTATCGATGGAGAAAGTGGGATTTGCTGGAAAAGATTCAGACTTTGTTTCTTACCTTGAAGTCTGATGATTCGTTAGGAGCAGAAGCTTCAATTAAACAAAAGATGAGAGAGGGAGAATAAAAAGATCTATAAAATATTCAGTTGCTCAATGCCTTTGTTACCGTAAGATGTGCAGACAGTTTCCAGTATACGCAGACAAGACAGCATCCTAAACAGTGTGTCTGTACAATAAGTGTGTGTGTGTATGTATGTGTGTGTGTGTGTGTGTATGCGCGTGCATGCGTGCATGGTTTCAACAGAGAACCAGTGACAAACACAGGGGAGTCAGACAGCAGCAGTCCTTCTCCAACACATCCAACACAATATTTATGACCCAGATGTGCCTGGTTCCTGTGCACAACACACTTGTCCCCTCCCACATCTATCTAATCTGGTCCGTAGGGTCACGGTGCTCGCCGTGCCCTCGTTTCGTAAAGAGACGTTGAAGAATATGTGATTTGAAGGCTTGGGTCAAAAGAACACAAGCCATGGCTGTGGAGGCTGCTGTGACAGATTGACATCTACGTTAACGTCTCACGAGGAAGCAGGAGTCAAATGCTACGCTGGTTCCTTCAAACCAATTTGGATTTGGTTAAGATGGTTCAGCAAATTATACCTCCAGTCAGGCCGACACCAGAAACCCATAGTTGTAGACCCACCCAGGCTCAGTCAGACAGTAAAGCTCAGCTTGTTTTTCACAACTGTGATGAGGGAGGTCCTACTCGTTCTTCTTGCCCACTGAAAAAGATCAGCAGTACCAGTAAATTCTGGATTCCGCACAGAGAACACAGACCAGCGTGTGAGCCACCCACGAGAGGCTCACTCAGGGTCTCATGCAGACCAAAGTCTCTACCCCTTTCACTCAAGAGAAATCCCAATGAAGACCAATGGTGTTTGAATAGCAAGATCCTTGCAAAAGCAGGGCCAACGCATGTAATGTAGCGTCACAACAAAAACGTGTGCTAAGCTAGTGCTGCAAACACATGGCTCTACAGAGACTCTCCAGCCTGGGGAAGAGCTAAGTGGTTCTTCAGAGGTTCACAAGTTCAACCAACTCTGAACCAGCACCAGCATCAGCCCAGAACTACCTCTTGGTTGGTGTTAGTGGAGATGCGGACAGTTTTTTCTCCCTGAATAGCCAAAGGTAGAAGAAGAATAAAGACGTAACATGTAATGATCTAATTTGTGGTGCTCACTGATGAAAACAACCACCAGGTCCAGGAAAAGGTCTGGTAGGACCAAGCTTGAGGTCTGGTGAGCAGCAGGTCCTGTCAGTAACACCTGAGAACAAACGGTTGGCGAGGAAGGTGACTTACCAGATCCTCACTCCAAACCGTAAACAAAGACGTGTCCCCAAGAAAGACGTCCCGCTGAGGCTCTGTCTGGATATGAGGGAAGTCAGTGGAGTGAGTTACACAGGGTTGATAGTCGTTGCATCATACCCTAGATTTATGCAGGGGTGCTAGCAGCCTCCCCTACAGAGAAGAGCATGCAGATAACAGTTTCTTTTGTTAATTTCCAGGTCACCATCCTACAGTTGGGCTTTGTTGGAATTCCAGCAACATTCCAAAAGATGATGGACAAGCGGAGAATTATGCGCTGCTGCTTACGCTGATGATGTCGACGTCTACGGTTCAAGCTGAGAGGAAAGTCGGGCTCCTCTGAAATAAGCGTCTCAGTAGATTAAGGATGTAGGCCCTAATGTCCGCCCTGACAAGAGTGCTCTCACCCTTGGATTTCAATTACCTGACCTGGACAGTGGAGCGGCGACCCGCTGTGGAGGGAACCAAGAGATCTGTACTGTGCGTTATTAGCACAAATTTCAACAGACATGTTGATGTGAACTGTTCAGTGGTGGAAAAAGAAGTTTTCCATCTTTGTTACCAACATCTGGGAAGGAAGTTCAGCTTTGAAACAGACCACAGAGCCCTGTCATGATTGAAGAATATGTGGGACACTAATTCCAGGATAACTGAGTGGGTCCTCGCCAAGAAGTCCTTTGATTTTGACACTGAGAAATTCCAATCCATATCATCTCCCGCTCATGCATCCCAACCACCATCCAGAGAGGAGCAGAGCATCAAACTGACTCTACCGAGGAGGGAATGCAGACTCTACCACATGGGCTTCAGTGGGAATTTGCACTGTTACAAGGGATTGTTTGTCTAAATGACCCCGAACAGCACGTAAAGGAATATTTTACACAAAAGTAAAACCGGACTACTAGATGATACTGTGGATTTGTATTCCTTTAATAGAATGAATGAATGAATGCTTTTATCACTTAATTGAACGGAATTATTTGACTGATTAACTGAGCTGGAGTTGAATCATGCTCGGTCCAATAGCAGCAGTTAAAGTTTTGTTTTATTACTTACATTTATTTACATTTTTTCTCTATAACCTAACCCAAGAATCTGGAAGATACTCCAAATAAACCATAAACAAACTGAGAATATTCCCTCTGCCATCACCTCTCAGCTGATCTTTACATGTCTGATCGATGATGTGTATCAAAGGGCCCAAAATATGGCCAACACGAAATCTAAAAACATGATCTGATGTGTGTGTTTGTGTGTGTGGCCTCATTTAATGAGGGAGGCAACTCGCTATACTTGTGGGGTCTGATCTACTTTGTGGTGCCAAAATGCTGAATGGCTCTTTGAGGGTTCAGACTTGGTTTTAGAGTTGGGTCCAGGCTTTCACTTCATGATGGTTCGGGTTCAGGTTAAGGGCAAGTGAATGCATGTAGATAATTGAATATCAATGACAGGTCCCCAAGAAGATAGTAACATGTGTGTGTGTGTGTGTGTGTGTGTGTGTGTGTGTGTGTGTAAGCGTGTTTGGGGGAGGGCGTGCTGGGTTCTTCATCACCCAGACATAAAAGGAAGCTCTTAACCCTCCCCTCCATGAATATGTATGGCTGTATTCACTGCCACCAGCGTCCCACACAAAGCACTTCAAACAAGGGGCAAAATTTGTGCATGTGCACCGCCCTATCGCCCTCCACCAGCCCCCCCTCCCAACCTTGAACAACTAATCCTCAGGGACCTGGGCTTAGAATAATGATCAGCTCTAAATAGCTGAATGCTACAGTGCAAACCGTTTGTTTTGGGGCAGGTACACAATAATAATTCACTGATAAAGACCGAGAGAGACTTCCAGTCCAGCCACTTATCTGAGAGGAGACAATGGTGACTTCATGAGCTGCAGAAGCCATTGTGTTTGCAGAAGTGGAGCTGATGAAGGCCTTGGCTCTTCGCCTCAGAATAGCAGCCCATTCTTTCTCCACTGTCCTGTCAAACTGATAGATGCCAGACAGGGAGGGTGATTGGCATGATGTATGGCTGCAGCCTGGTTCTTTCTTCTGGTTCTCATGTTGTTCGTGTTGATTTAGTCTGTATGTTTTAGGTCAGTGGCTGTCACTTCCCGACCGAGCACTTATCTCATCTGTATATTCTGGTCCAGTGTACCAGCTGCACAAACAGTATGTGTCTATGTGTGTGTGTGTGTGTGTGTGTGTGTGTGTGTGTGTGTGTGTGTGTGTGTGTGTGAGCCTGTGATGCATTGATGTCTGTGAAAGGGTTTATCTTCTCTTTCAGGGAGTAGACACTGGCAAGCTTCAAAGATGAGACACCACTGCAGTTGTCTGCAGCACTTTGCAAAATCAGGGGAGGCAGCTACAGAGGCGCACTGACATTGGACTTTTCATGTTAAGAGAAAACATTCCGATTATTGACAGAGAGAATTCTGGGAATTGATGCTTACTTGCAGGGATGTAACAATTATCGATGTCACTGAAGCATGGTCAGCAGAGCTGCTTACTGTACGCAATAAATGCAGAGAACAGAGGAGGGACGAATCAGATGCACATGGCCCAAATAAATTACAAACTATTTCAAAGGTATTCTTGGCTTTGGAAATAGGACAACCACCTGCTAGCAGTCAAAACGCTAACACTGCAGTCCCTTGATTAAGATTAATCATTCTAAGCACGCAGAATATTTTATTTTATTGTATCATATTTGACCTGGTTCTGCTCAGGTTAAGATCCATCTATCCATCCCTTTTCTATACTACTTATTTGATAAAAATTTTGTGTGTGTGTGTGTGTGTGTGGGGGGGGGGGGGCTGGACCCTATCCAAGCCGACATTGGGGGAGAGGCAGGGTTCACCCTGAACGGGTCGCCAGTCCTCAGGGCCACCAGGAGCAATTAGGGGCTCAGTATCTTGCTCAAGGATACTTGGACATGGTCACGAGGGAAAGTGAGAATCAAGCTAGTGACCATTCGATTGCTTGACGGCCACTCTACCTCCGGGCCATGCCGCCCCGCCACATTGAGGTCTCATCTCTATTTAAGTTGAAACAAAGTAAAAACCTTCCCATTGGCCTCTACTTGGACCCAGAGAAGCCTCCTGCCACTGACACATGCCAGGCGTCGGCAGGCAAGAGAGTGAGTTATAAGTGCACGGAAAACTTTCAGGGGCATTGTGGGAGATGAACATGTGGCAGCCAGAGGTTATGGGTGTTCTGCCAGCAAAGGGACCCAATGGCAAAGGCCTTTATTTGTGGCCACGAGTCAAGTCCACATCAAGAGAACACTTCTTGGGCCGGACGCCACCTCCGGCCATCAGCACGCTGTCAGATAGATAAACAAACCTACATATCTGTCCAAGAAATCTGTAAACATGTTTTTTCGTGAGAAAAATATTTTCAGACCAAGCACAGAAATATCTCATGCCCACACATAGAACACAAACTCTGTCTGCAAGAGCTGGAAGATGAAGCGAAGCACAGGAGGGAAATATATCACTTTAACTCAAGACAGTATTACGGGAATGTAATATCTGCTGGTGATAACGTATAATGACTCACTATTGTGATTAATTACATCATAGTCATTTCCAGTCCACTGGTCTAAATGGAAAGGTGATCTAATGGTTTCCTCCTCCCATCACAGCCATTAATGTGTCAGATTACAGATTCACTTTTATTACCTTTACAAAATCAGTTCCACGTCAGTTTTTAGATCATTTATTTGTCCGTAGCGGCATTGAATCATTGCTGTCATTTCTTTTAACAGGAGACTGAGACCTATGTTGCTGCTTGCTGTGACTCATCCTGACAACAGTCCACCTCACGGTAACCACGTCCCCACAAATGACCAGGAATGTTAACATCGGCGAGCCGCGCTCCTCAACCTCCTGCCTAATTCATCCTACACGGCTGACTGACCTCCGTTATAGGAGGAAACAACCACCGTTTTTTCTTTTATCAGGACACTATGAATGAGGCCACAGCTGACAACAATGGAGTGTACCTTGTAGATGGTCACCATGGCAACGGCTGCAGACAGACTGAGAGAGAGAGAGAGAGAGAGAGAGAGAGAGAGAGAGAGGGAGAGGGAGAGGGAGAGTGCAAGAGAGATAGAAGTCCATAGCTCTGCGCAGTGTGGATCTCTACACAAGTGCTCCACTTTTCTCTGTATATTGAACACTTTTAGTCCGACCTCATCAAAAGGTGCATCATTTTAAACAAAAACTGCGTGAATGTAGTGACGTTTGATATTTGTTGTCAAGCTGCTGTACAACATGACAGATGCTTTGTTCCACCAGACACATTTACATAAAGCCTGACGCTGCCAAATTAAACAGACTTCTACCCGAGCATCAGCTGCTCGAGTGCATCCGAGTCTTAGGACGGTCAATCGGATCCTTAGAAGTTGCAGGACAGACAATCATGTGGTCTTTTTGTTCTGCTTCACACCCACATAAAGAAAACCATATCACCATGACTCTGTCGTACAGCTGCATGTCCAATATCAAATCAAAATGGATCAAACTGAGCAGTTGAAACAACCAGACGCACGTTTGAGCCAATCTAACCAGACACAACATAGTCAACAACACGGCTGACAAAACAAACGCCATGAAAACACACACATCAGACACACATGTGTATACACACTCCCTGACTGTTAGAATACCTTTTTCTTTGACCATGACCATTGGAATCCAGGTAAATCTGCACCAGAAATGCCTCTGAGTCCTGTTCACCAGCAACACAGGAGCTGCTAGATCCTTTTTTTAAGTCAAGCCTGAAGAGCAAAAAAAAAAGAAAAAAAAAAAAAGAGCCAAGACACCAGAGAGAGGGGGGGAGAGAGAGACAGAGAAGGAGGAGAGAGAGGGGGAGGTGTAGGCACGAAGCTCTCCTCCTGAAAACACCGCTACAGTGTGGGGTTTGCCTCCCGACTGGCTGTTTTCCTCCCATCCCTCTCCTCCTCCCTCTTCCCCTCCTGCTTTCTCTTCCTCTCTCTCTCTCTCTCTCTCTCTCTCTTGCTCAGTCTGTTGTGTCAGCCACCTCCTCACTGCAGCAACCAGGTGGCTACCGCTAATATGTCACAAAAAAAACCCCAGAAAATTCCCAAAACACACTCCAGAAGTGTAAGATATACACCATTCAGAAATATGCAATATATAACATATCGTGTGCATTTATGATATGAAATATTCAATATACAGTGAACTCAGAAACGTGGCAAAAGTAAGATCTATTCTTACGTTCAGACGCAGAGAGAGCATCCTCTTATTTCCACATGACTTGATTACTGTACGGAAAATCATCTCACCAAAAAGCACTTTGACCAGAGGGCACTTGCTCCAAATCGCTTTTACTGTTTTAAGTGTTGATCCGTCTAAAACCCTGTGTTTTAAATTGTTCTGGTTTATAACTGTCAAGCCCTGTGTAACTATGTTTTGAAAGGCGCTATATGAACAGCTTATAATACCACGAATATTACTTCTTACAAGAAGAAGAAGAAGAAGAGGAAGAAGTAGAAGAAGAAGACATTGCTGGAGTTATAAAATGAAAAATCAGAATTACAATAACTTTAAAAATGCCACTCTACTGCTTATAAGCCATGTAGGATATAACATTGCTGGATAACTCTGTACTAGCAGGAGAAGGCACCAGGCTGAGCTCCATTTATCTTTAATTGGAGTATTAACCATGCCGCTCATTGGTTCAGCTCAGCAGAGATAACCGCGTTTGCCAAATATTAAAAGCACCAACTACAAGCTCCCCAGAGTAACGAAGAGTAAAGCTGCTGATTTCTTTTGTCTTATGTGGCAGACACAGGAGGTGGTGATACCACCATGTTACCACAGCTAATACTTCACGTGAAGTCAAAGATGTGTGATACACCTGATCCACAGACAGCGAAATTAAATTCTAAATTAGGAACCTCCAAAAAGTGACACATGTAAAAATCAGTTGAAATCACATAAACAAATGTACTCATGTACAAATGTAGAGGATTAAGAAATTAGGGATAATCAAACCAGGTCCAATTTACACTGTCCTACCAATCATGGTGCAGTGAAGTTGTTCTAGGCATGTGCAGGAGGGCAAGATGTGCCGTTAAAGGTCGAAGGTCAGACTTGCCGTGATCTCTTGTGTGAGCTTTGTATTAGTAACTTCAGGGTATCCTGTAGAATCCAATTACAGAGAGCACGGGAGAGCGGGTTTCTGGCGGAGCTCTTATATCATACGCTTCTAAAATGGACATATTACATACAGGATATCCTGTTCTAATTCAGAAGCCATTCTCTGTCATCAAGTGCACAATAACCAAGACCCCCGAAGCAACGGTGACGGTAACTGTAAAACTGCAGGCATCAAAATGACCGAGGCACTTTTTGCACATGTTGTTTATGGTGGTCTGCTTCTTTTATGATCCCACAATGTGAAAATAACCTTTAAATCACCAAATCTGACCTGCTCTCACACACATAAAGTTTTTATTACATCATCCTGACAATTTCAATCAAGCTGCACAACTTCAATTACACTCGACAGTATACCGTGTTAATAAAGTTCCTTATTCCCCACTTGAGAATCAAATAAATTCACAGAGACACCATTAGAGACACAGCAGGGCATCATTAACCAGTCACCTATACTTGGATTGACATTTAAATGTGCAGACAGGAGGAAATAATATTGATAATTTGGCCATGAAACATCAGCTGGGGGGGGGGGGTGTGCATCATTTTGCATCACATCTGGATTTGCTGATGCAAGCATGGCATTAAGATTGCATTTATCCACAGCAGCACCAACTGTGCCACCTGCTGGACACCCGACACTCTGTCTCTACAGGGGAGTTTTCCTCTAATCAGGCGATGCAGACCTGCAGAGGGGAAAATAGTTAGCAAACATGTTTTCAGTGCTCCACCCTTTTATTTATTGTGGAGGCAGACTGACACACACACACACACACACACACACACACACACACACACACACACACACACACACACACACACACACACTTTAAAAACACCCCTTTCCAAGGTTGGCTCAACACCATCTCCTCTGACAAAAGCAGAGGTTTATGCTGCCGCTAACTAATTGCTACCAACAGGAAAAATGTCCTATAACTATTGCCTGTTACTGCCTCTTTGCAACACCAGAGCCGTGATCACGTCTCCTCTTATTATCACGTCTGCATACGAGCTGCCGGACATCCATGCCACGAGGCTCGCCAAGAGCCATTCCTGAGTGGCAAAGCCTATTATCCATGGATGAAAGGTTACTGTATTTGGCTCACCTTTGGCTGATCCATGTCTAACTATCCATTAATAACCTGGCCGGGGAACTTTGCACTGCATAGCCATCAGATCATGAAGCCAAAGGGCTGTTATCATATGGCAAATGCATTTCATAGACAATAATAACCATCATTTGATGTGCTATTATAGAATTGGGCAGTCAATGTAGAATGCAAGCATCTGCTCTCGTATCTACACGTCCTGTGTTGAGAGACGATTTCTCGATTTCTGCAGCACTTTTGGAGAATAGACAGACTCTCCCCTCTTCATGTGGATGACAGCACTTGACAAGCTTGTTTCCATTTTAAAAAGGAGTTACAAAACAGTGAGCAACCACGTTCACTTCCTCTTCACTCATGCTACATTAATATTCCTGCTCTGCAGCTACCCTTGCATGCTACAAACCACTCATGCCTCAACCTTCATTAGTAACAGATAATTTCTCTTTGTAACTCAATATTTTGCTCAGCTGTTCCTGACTGAGCCCCACTGAGGATTAGCCAACGGATTCCTTTTTGTGTCACAAAATGATTCCAGGTTTCATCGAACAAACTGTGACATCTGGATGATGCCATTCTGGGAGGAGAATGACTTGCACTTTCAATAAAAAGCCCTCAACTGATAATATAATGCAGATTTGTTTGGAGTCCATTATACAGAGTGAATGCAGTTTTTCAGTTTGGGGGGTTTCCACTCTTAATTTCAGGTTAAAGCAATTATGTCACCTAAAAAAAGAAGAAGCATATTTTACCTTCCAAAAACTCACAAATAAAGAGATCACTAAGATGCTTTTTCACTGCTACATCGCTTCTTTGGTGAGAGGAAAGAAAGCAGAAAAAGCTGGCCACGTTTAGCTTGAAGCTTACAGTGACTGATGGCTAACAGCAACACCAACAAATCTACAACAAAAGCATCCTTTTACCATCACTCAAGCACATCTTCTGTATCCAGCGCTACGATCAGTAGTCCACAAACGCTTAGATCTAGCTGTAAACCAACTGCAACCAAATCACATCAAAGTGATTGTGGATTGCTGAGTGTTCAGGTGGATAAATTAACATTTTTTGGGATAATTTTGCTGCTTTTTTTGTTGCTGCAGCAGTTGTCAGCCATCAGTCACTTTAAGCAGTATCACTTTAAACTTTAAGAGAGGGGAATTTGTTTATTTCAGAGTTCATTCATGATGGAAGACTCCACTGAAACTACAGACAATCGCTGATGATTTCACTGAATAAATGTCATGTCTTCCATTAGTCCCGACCCTCTGTGACCTTTCACTATCGGGTCAATTTGCATCAATGAACCTGTTCTTGCTGTCAATATCTACCCCTGACATATGACTTCAACCATGAAGAAAAAAGGAGCTGATGGTGTCTTTGATATTTGCAAACAACTTAGAGCCAAGCAATGATGAATGTACTACTGTGTCTGGCATAAAGTCAGAGAATACATAAGGTCTGGAAATCTCGATTTGTTCTCATGCCCATGTTGTAATCCTGATGTAAGCCACCATGTCGCCTGGTCATGTGCTTGGCAAAACACAGCAGGTCGGCCTTGCGTTATGATGCGTTTACATTATATAACTAGGTCTGTGATTAATTTCTGGAGAGTTTTTTTTATCATTTGCAGTGACAATGTTTGGTGTCATGGAGTTGCGATTGCGTAAGGAAGGAGCCATCACACGTACGCCCGGGTCAAGTGTGAGAAGCCCCATGAGGTGTAATCACTCACTGTCATCCAATTACAATAAAGTAATCTCCAAGCATCGACTAATCAATTCACTTGCAAAGACGGCGCGAAGCAGCAGCAAAACGGACCTGCAGGACTGGTGGATGAACCAACAGCCACTAAAGAATGAGCACGGCTGAAGGAAACATTTTCAATTATCTCTCATTGATTTCGTTATCTTCATCAACGCGGGAGATAAATCAGTCACAGCGAGTCAGAGGAAGAATAAAAGTCTCAGATCAACTCTGGTGTCCTACCTGTAGCAACATCGTTCAGCCTCTCACTGAGGTAGTAGTCCTTGGGGTTCAGGTAGGGCAGCTGCTCCATGTACTGTTTAGGAATGAGGTACAGGACCTCAGCAACATGCCCGTCCTCAATGATGGACATACGCTTGACTGAACTCTTGCGTTTCACCCGCACGCGGTCCACGTTGTGGCTGCGGCTGGAGCTGCACAGTTTGCCCAGGGTGTTGAGGTTGGGTAGAGTGGGCATGGTGCCCTGCTCCCTTTCTACCGTCCCACTGACAAGGGTGAAGCACTGCAGGTAGATGTCTGCCAGCCTCCAGAGGGGTCAGACTCAGACCCGCTCTAAGGTGCAGTCCCCTTCAGACATGAAGAACGGGTGGCGTTCATAGAGGCACAAATCAGAAGCCGGAGCTTGATGGCAAGATGCGCAGCAGCACATGCTAAAAATCGCGGCGATATCCAGGGAGATGATGAGCAGCAACGCCTCCACCTGTCAAATCAGGTCTGCAGCCGTGGCGTGCTGGTATCCACCTGGAGGTGGGGGCTCAGGCAGCAGGTATGACAAAGCAGTCTCCCGCAGGTGGAGCGGAGTGAGACACAGGGAAAGAAGCTTATAATATGAGTGTCTTCAGCCCAACCAGACTGGTGCCTTAAGCAGCTTAGAGCTGACGTCGAGCCTATGATTATCTTCTGGGTGGGGTTAGGTAGTTCCACATCAGGTTAGCTTGATGGAAGTGTCACCGCTTGAGGGAACCTGGCATGCATCGCCACACATCTGGAAGAGACCCCTGTTTCCCGCGTTCACATTTAAGAGAGTCTAAACAACAAAAATTCATTGGGAAAATGTTTTACGACTGATGTTACTTCAGCGTATGGGAATATTTCTGCGTGACTGGTTGAAAGTCACGCAGCATCGCAATGATCTAAGACACACGTAGAGGACAGATGACTCTGGGAGTTTGCCAGACCTTTGCAAGGTCAGAAGCAGCAGCCAACAATGCACATGCCCTCTGTTTATCATCAGCATGTTCCTTCAGAACAGAGAGGATACTGTAACTACATCAGCAGCCAGGTGGAAACATCACTATCATCCAATAAAATCACCGTCAAGTAAGATTTAGTACTGAGTGAGAAGACAAGTTCTGTGTTTTTAATCTCCTAACCATCTAACGTTTGTCTCAAGACAGATATCCGCAAAGAAATGTACTGATAAACTTCCCTTCTTTCACATTTTTATAAAAATTCCTCACATTCACCGTCTTGGAGGATCAGTGAGAGGTACGCTTTGCGTCATCGCCGTGTCCTGGTGGGAGGTGAAATGATAGACGATGGCGAGGGAGAATCAGAGCAAACTCAACAAAAACAAGATAAGCCCCCTCGGCTCTGATGTGGTTAAACCCAAATCAAGAGTTTTTCTTTTTTTCTTTTTTTGCTGCAGAACGCTTCCACACAGAACAGCCATCTAAATATGCAGCGATTCAAAAGCAAATAAACAGAAAAACTCCCTCCACCAAAAGAAAGAAATCACTGAGTAACGTATTCATGATCAGCAGACAATGACTATGCATAAAATATCCTGGCAGTCTGGAGAGGTCGGGCTTGGCCTGCACTTCAAATGTAATGAATTTCCTCTTTGTCTGAGAGGGTGAACAGAGATGGGATGTCTGGAGCTCCCTCCTAAACATTTATCAGGACACATTATCAGTTACTGAGACAGATGCATCTTCATTCACCAGACTTTCTTTCCAGATAAAAGGGAAAGTGTGACTCCTCCACCCACACATGCAGACACATGGACCAGAGTGGAGCTGAGGACATGCTACTGTGCTGCAGTGAGCCACTGCCCTCCAGTTGTCATCCACTCTGTGTTAGCTATGATACAGCGACCCGCACACTCACATGTCAACACATACGTGCTGGAATACAAGTTAGCACGCAGGAAGAAAAAAAAAAAAAACAGCATCGCACAGAAAACATTTTCAGAGAAGCAAAGAATCCCCCTCCTTCTCTCCTCCCTCCCCCTTCAGTCTTACCATCCAGTCCGAAGCAGGAGGTGATTTTTTGGGCGTAGTTGCAGAGCCCATCGTAGCCAGGCTCCTGCCTGACTGTATTCCTCTCCCCCATCTCTACACACTCCTACACACACCGTCCCGTCCGGCAATGCTTCCACTCCTTCCCTCGCTCATCAATTATTCAGTCTTTCGCCGGGACACATGCATGCGCGCGCACACAGAAACACTCACACACACTAACAGACACACACAAAAACACACGCACACACACAGAAAAGTGCTGATGCTGAGGGTCGTGCTGGTGGAGCAGCCCTCTCCAGCGGTCAGATAGGGAGGAGGAGGCATCAGATTGGGTTACTGCAGAGTGGAGCCGTTCCTCCTTTTTCACCCACCATTGATCAGCCGACTCACACCGCAGTGTAACAGGTACAGATGTGCTAACCCTGCTGTGGGTGAGGGCGGGGCAGCGGAGGGAGGTAGAGCAGGTCCCAGGAGGGCTTTGTCTGCTGCGAATCACTTGATGGTAGCACGATACCCAGACTATTAAATTTAGATCTTAGCATGGAAAAAGTACATGGCTGGTCTTTTTAAAATGGGAATAAAACAGATTTAAACGTCACCCCCATATGTGGTACTCTCAGCCATGGAAACCACAGTATAATAGAACTGCTCAGCTTGAGTTTGTTGTTTTCTAATTATCTAATTACTTTTTCACTCATTTCTCCAATCCCTCATTTCTGCATCATCTGTTTTGGTTCTTTTCTCTGTCTTTTTTTTTTCCCACACCAGCCCTGGCACATGTCTGCTTGTATTCGTAAACGGAAGAGATGGCGTAACGTTCAGCTGATCATATGAGTACAATATTGATATATTGGCTGTGTGTATCGAAATCTTTCCATAGGTCCCAACTACCCACAACAGAAAACTCGCTAACAAACTCTCAGTTGGTGTGGGGGCAAACGCAGCAGTCTCAGGGAGGTAAGAGAGACCTGGATGGATTTCATGAAAAACAAAACAATCTACAAAACAGGTTCAAGGCAGCAAGCAGGTAGAGAAAATCAGGTGAGGTGAACTACAGGATCTGGCAATGCAGGGAATGAGAAACTGAACTACAAATGACAAATGTCACAACAAGAAACAGGTGTGAGAGCGGGAGGGCGGGGCGGGAGCTGATTTGATGAGGAAGACTGGGAACAGAGCTGTGACTGGTGCAAATGAATGCACCAGCTGGTCACGCTCTGCCCTACCGTGAACAAGTGTGGAGGGGTTATAGTGTTTGTCTCCAGCCCAGTTCAGAGGGTTTCTGGATTAGTGAGCGTAGGACTGGATGGTGAAGGCGTGGCTTATTCTGGATGCTGCGCTTTTGTTTATAAAACAGACTTTTATGGACAGGTTTCCTGTAGTTATTAGCCATTAGCTTTGAGCTAAATATGCATGGCTGGGTCTTTCTTCATTTTGGAGTCACAAAGAAGTGATGCAATGGTGAGCAAAACATCTTTGTGAGCTTAAAAATGTTTCCTGGGTACTTGAAAGGGGAAAAACATTCAATGAGTAACTGTCTTGTGCTTGGCAATACTCCCAAAAGAGAGCAAGGAAAACAGAGTCCCCACTTTCTCTGGGCTGACATAAGTCCTCATGACTTCCATTCATACAGAAACAAAACAGTAAAGAGTGCAATCTACTGTACACTAAAACTGGATTTAGTTGAAAAGACGAAAAACATTAAATGCCTTGAAAAAGCCAATAAAGTCAGGACTGAAATATGACGAGTCGACTTAAGTAGTGGAAGAGAACTGAACAAAAACATGACCTCTGCCATGTTTAAGATTCTGCGGTGGAGTTGAGAAGAATTACCAATAAATCCATCCACATACGAACAGCCAACTAAAAGAATCAGTGGCAGTAAAACAGCTGCCTGTGAAAAAAAAAAAAACAAGTGGAAAGATTATTTAAAATGGCACAACCGCGGAAATTTTTTAGGTGAATTCCCACATTATGATGGAAAATGTAAATGAGGGATGAGAAACACTCAGCTGTCCCTAAAATGAGTTCATGTGACCCCCAACTCAAATTCATAGGCGGTTGCTCCCAGGTTGAGACGGCATTTCTTGAAATAATACACAGTCGACACCAGCAGAATAACAACTGAAAGAGGTTGGAGACAAAAGTAAACAGCCATGGAAACATGATGAGGCTGAGAGGCCCAGCCAGCAGCAGCCAGGCCCGCCAGTGCGTATTTAAGGTGGGGTCACTAATGGAAGCGAATCGGTGCCAAGGTAAAAGATGAGGCTGAGAGCACAGCGCTGGCTGATGCTCGCCGACACACTCAAGGAGCTCCATCCACCCCACCATCTCCTATACCGCTTATTCATGAAGGGTCATGGGGGGGGGCTGGGGGGCTGGAGCCTGTCCCAGCTGACATTGGGCATCAGGAGCAGTTAGGGGTTCAGTATCTTGCTCAAGGATACTTGGACATGGTTCTTGGGGGAAGTGAGGATGGAACCAGCGACCCTTCAGTTGCTAGACAGCCACTCTACCTCTGAGCCATGCTGCCCCCCTCAAGGAGCTCCTGGAAGGGACGGAAATGTTTCAACTGCCCAACAAGTTTCAGCTCTTAGTCGTCTTACTTCAAGATATTTACAACAACACCACAAAAGTCTTGAGAGATGATATCCTACCCTGGAATGGCTTCCAAAGCAATGTGGTATTTTTGCCATGGTGACCGAGGTCAGGAACAGAGACAGGAAGAGTCACTGAGCCTCCCACGAACTCACGGGGGCGACGCTAGGTGACGTAGCGCTGTGGCTGGATGATGTCAGTGATAATGACAGCCAGCTCATGATATCTGAATGATTGAGAAGACAGACTGAGATGGACTACTGCTGCCAGAAATCTCTGTTTGTCAGGTTTGAAGTGTGGCAACCCAGGGGGCCTGAGCTCTGAGGGTCTAGGGTGTGAACTGGGGGGGAGGGAGGATAGCATGACCTTGGCACAAGCTACATCCTCCTGGTGAAACTCCTCATCATCAGGCGAAAGGATGCACAAGTAGTCAGTGGTGCTCCATGGAGCAGCAAGAGGGCCAGGACAGCTCTGAACTGCTGAAGTGCAACTGGGGAGGAAAATAGCAAAACCAAGCCCTTCTAGTTGTTTATGACATCGTTCGTGTGTTAACAGCCTGTTTTGGCTCTCAAATACCTCAAAATACAAAATACAAAACGTATCACATTATAAATATTATATTTACTATCCTATGATAAAAGCTCACCAACTCTGGAAAATGTTTGACATACTGCTTTAAAAATGAACTTCAGCTGTTAATTAATCACATCTGCGCCGATTCTTTTTCTCTAAAAACAGCATTATTTAATGAGTTTTGCAGTGTTTTGTTTGATTTGAAATCATGTTATGTGTTATACAGATTATTGTATAACATACATACATAAATAAATAAATATATATAAATATATATATATATATATATATATATATATATATATGAATATTGGTGCCTGAATTAGCAGAAATAACAGACTGATGACATCCCACTGGTGTAATCGGTGAGAGGGATAATGGAGACCTGACTAGAGTGTGTAAAGCTACTTCTCATGAATAATGAGTGGCTGCTTGCAGGGGCTTAAGCCTGCTAATCAGGTCTGTGTAGGGGGGCTGACGGGCGGTGGACCCTGCTCCATCGATCCCCACCAGCAGCCTGAGAGGTCAGATGCAGTAGGGCACATCCGTGATGGGGAGAGGTCAAAGTCAACGGACAGTGACACAGAAAACAGGCTTTGAGCTTTCAGATCAGACCCATGATAACACACCAACCTTGAGGTCAATATCGCTTCTATCTCCAGCTCCTGGTCTGCCAGGCACACCAATAACCTGCAGCAGCAACAGCTGGAGGCTCTTGATCACCTGACACAAATCCAGGCCACTGTGATGGGAACAAACATCCTCCACCTGCAGCTTTCAGCTGCATTATGCTCAAAAGACAATCTAAAAAAAAAAAAAAAATTCATCTTTTTCCAATGGCAGGCATCTCAAACGCCACAATCCAAATGTTTCACAACCAGTCAGTTATCAGGCTGTGTAGCTTTTAAATAATATGCACCATCCCTAATATAAAAGATGATATTCACATGATTATGGGTGACATGAGAGTATCATCAAAGTAAGTTACAGGCTGACGACAGGAGGCTGCAGCAAGAGTTTCAGGCAGCTCTGCACCGGTGTAACCTACTTACAGTATCAGTGTCATGATCACAGCCTGATCCCTCCGAAAGACGACGCAAATGGGCTCCGTTCATCATCCATCCTTGAACCGAGATCCCCCTCCTACACACATTTAGAAGACTTTTCTCCCATCTATGATATGAAGGCTTCTGCGGCAAAAGATACTCACCTCTAGCAGCAGACATGCCCGGTAGGTAGTCTCTCTCTTTTCTCCGCCGAGATTCACGGGACCAGATGCTCCGTTGCAGCGTGGAAGCAGGGCAGAAGACAGCCTGACAGCCCGGTTCTATCTGAGGACGACTGGAAGTTTTCGTGTACCGCCATAAAACGCAGGAGAACCGGGGTTTGGTAGACTAGACTAGTCTGCGCGATGGAGAGAGCACTTTCTAGCGGCAGGGCGTGTCCTGGAACACACAGCATCCTTCTGATTTTCCAAGTTTTTGTCCATATTTGAACATACTAGCACAGTATGGCGGAGTTCTATAAAATTAAATAATTCCTGTAATTCCTTTTCTGCAGCTTACTTTACCGTTAAAGCGGCGACTAGTGCCGAGGATGACGGTGCTATTCTGGACGCGGTAGTTGGTAAATCAACTTGACAGCCTCTCCAAGTGCCATTCTGTCACATTTTATCCACCAATTTGACAAATATTTACGAAATTTAAATCCTCAACCACTTCGTATGGAAGAGAGCATATTAAAAAAGCATCACCTCAGCCCAATGTATGAAAAATCTTCTCATTTTAATTAATCGTTTACTTATGTCCACATATAATTGACTTTTTTTCGGTTTGGATTTGCTTTTCTTAAAATGCCGTAACCTATATTGCTCAATAACTTGCTTTTGGCTCATTGATTTCCAAGTTGAAAACATTGATTACTCATTGAATGAATTGGCCGCCTGTCCCATTTGTATGCATTGATCGTTTCCACTAATTACACGTCAGTGTCGTGTATTCCTGCGCCCCCTAGTGGTTAAAACCAGTAGTGTTTGGAGAGGGAAGTGCCACCGTGTCCAAAGTGAGCTCAGGAGGAGGATACGTTACTTGTAGACGTCTTGTTTACAGCGGTTGTGCCTATGGCCTGTGAAATCCTGTGGCCAGTAAAGTGTTAAAAAGGGTTTTTTATTGCTTACAATTATTCTTTCGTTACAAGGGTCATTGTATGAAGCATCCAATCTGGATCGAGGCGGTAGCAACAGGAAGAAGAAGATAGAGGAATTCTCTAGGTCTTCTCGGGAGAAAATAGTCCAGTCGAAGAACAAAATGTTCTCCAAATTTACGTCCATTCTCCAGCATGCCGTGGAAGCGGTGAGTCCCGGACAAAAGCACACTCTTATACCTTATTTATTGTCTTTGTGTTATGTTTACTTCACCTGAAATGGGCCTTTGGTCGTCTAGACATCAGATATCATAACGTCAGCATTAGAGATACGTTGCTAACCAGCAGGCTAACTAGCCTAAGCTAATATTAGCACTGTGTTTGTTGTGCTGGTAACATATTTGTCTTGATTGGCTACAGAACGCATATATGTGTTTATTCGTAAACATAACCAACATTTTCCCCCCGGTTATCCCTGGATATCGTCCCTAATCGGTTTTAAATGTACCTTGCCAAGCTGAGCTGCTAGCCGCTAACGGGAAGCGAATGTTGTAGCTAGCGATATTATTTCACCCAACATGATCTCATCGTAAGAAGCGATGTCGAAATGGTGGAACATACTTGTTTCAGGTTGTGTAAACGTCGTAATGGTGGTGTTAGAAGGGTAACCTGGACCCTACAGCTCGGTGAAAAGCTCAGTGTTACTCAGCCTGCTGGGTAAGTTGGCAAGAAACGGTGAGCTACCTGCCCGAAGACAGCTGTTGGCAAGCTCCTTCACGTCAAATGGTTCAAACTATGGTCTTTTGGCTTTTGGCTTTAAGGTACATATTCCAGTCAGCTACATTTAACGGTCTACTGTTGCATAATTGGCTTCATTGGTAGTTTAGATGAGAGTTGTGGATAGCCTAAACCCTGCTGGGACTTTTGGAAGAGGAGAAATTCCTAGAAGCAGCTGAGCTCCGTCTCCCATCTGAGATCTGCACCCAGTAATGAAAGTCATCTTTTCCCTGTACTTTTCCATGGTAGAGTCATTAAAACTAGAAGAAAATATCCGTGAAAATAAAAGGACTGTTCTAGAGGAGCATACATCTTCCCATCTCAACAGCAGTGACGTCAGTCTGACATTTCATTAAAACGATGCAGGTGTAGACACTTTGTCTTTGTGTTAAAACGTCTGTCTGTTGAATAATCATTAAATATGTTTGTTTACTATTTTTCTTTTTCAGCTTGCACCATCGCTTCCATTGCAGGAGGACTTTGTCTACCACTGGAAGGCCATTACACATTATTACATTGAGACTTCAGGTAAGAACAGACATTATGAACAAGAACCCCTGTTGCGGTTGTTGGGAGCGTATCAACAGAGGTCGATGGGCTTTCCAGCTTGTTGCCATCAGTACGAACAACGGCAGTCAAACATAAAGCATTTTCTTTTTGGCTTGTTTTGTTCTCGGCGGCCACAATTATGGATAAACAAGACCATCTAAGAATGGGCTTGTTTATCACCTGATACAATAGCAACACTTTATACAGAGTGAACACAGGTTTTTATAAAAGGAATGAAGACAGTCCAGACAGAAATGCACTCTTGGGAAATATGCGGGGAATGCCATGCTGGTTGAGTTAGCCCTGGATTTCACCAACGCTAAGCAGCTCTAGAGGAAAGCAGTGCTTCGCTCACGCTTGCCTGTGGGATCAGTGCAAGTAGCACTTTAACACTGTGCACTTGTGTCAGGTTACATAAATACTTAGTGGTTAGGCACCGCCATCTATGTTATCGACTCAGTGCTCTTTAAGTCCACCTTCCAGCTTTCCATCTCATCCCCGTTCATTTTGGCGTCGGAAAATCTTGATTCTTTATGACGAATGTTGATGTTGATCAGAGTCTGTGGTTTTACAGAGTTTTGTCTGACTCGTAATTGACATGTGATTTTTGAGCAGGGTGACCTTCATGACTCCACACATTTACTAATCTGATCTGCCTGGACAAGAGTTAACAATAGAGTTGATCAATGTAAACAAAAGTAGCTTTGGCTCTCTGCAGAAAGGAGAAAAGTGTGATTTGTAATTAAAAGAGCCGCTGTGGAGTGTGTTTGAAGACCATAACAACACCTGAACTGGTTCCACATTCTCATTGAATGAACAATTACTTTCCTAGCATAGACTGAAGAGGAGCTGTTGCTAGGAGAGTGAGCTTGCGCAGAAGGTGACATTGGCCCACAGGAAGCAGCCTCCATTGAAGTCGGAGCAGTGTGATGCAAATTATTGCCAAAATTGTATTATTCTTATATTGACTGCCCAGTAATAAAATCTCAAATATGGCAGAGCTTCTCCTGCCAGCTTCTCAGGTCTCTGTAAGAATTACTTGCCAATCCTTGGTGTGTTTCCATTTCTAATGAATCTGAAAATCATGGCATCAATTTTATAAAGAGGAATTTTAATTTTTAAATCTCTTAACAACGCTCAGCGGAGGCTTAGAAAACAGATTTTGCATCTTAGAAACGTTGAGCAGCTGGATTTGAGAGGACTGCTCACCGCAGCTTTGAGGTGTAGCAGCTTTGCTTTTGTTTTTTGAGTTGAACAAAGACGCCTAGCAAGGTGAAATAACTTCAGCCAAGCCTTAATTTTCAACGTGTGATGAAGATGTGCACGTCTCGTGTGTCTGTCCGCCAACATGCTGAAGCTGTGATTGCTTCTTTCTCGGTGTTAGATGACAAAGCCCCAGTTACAGACACGAACATCCCATCCCACCTGGAACAGATGCTGGACATCCTGACTCAGGAGGAAGGGGAACGTGAGTCTGGAGAGACTGGACCCTGCATGGAGTATCTCCTGCACCATAAGATCCTGGAGACTCTCTACACTTTGGGCAAGGCAGATGTAAGGCAGTCATGTGTTGGTAACTTCAGGAATGATGCATCATGTTCCACACGATGTTGAATATAATTCAGTGTCAGGACTCTTAAAAGGTTTCAGCGACAGATATCAGTCACACCCGCTGTAGCATGATGCGTGTGTCTGGTTTCCTCTCAGTGTCCCCCAGGGATGAAGCAGCAGGTGCTCACCTTCTACACAAAGCTGCTAGCGCACATTCGCCAGCCTCTCCTGCCACACATCAATGTCCACAGACCTGTACAGGTGAATCAGGATTTCACTCTTCCTCAGAGCACTTTAGTGCCAGAGAGGTTGTGTAACTGACTTGTAGCATATTCTCCTCCGTCAGAAACTGATCCGCCTGTGTGGGGAGGTGCTAGCTGCTCCGACAGAAAACGAAGAGATCCAGTTCCTTTGTATAGTCTGTGCCAAACTGAAGCAAGATCCATATCTTGTCAACTTCTTCCTCGAGGTGGGTTGCTATGCCATCATAGCGAGCACATTGATGAATATTCATCGTTTGCAGTATTAGAAACTGTAGGAACCTTGCGCCAAACATAGCTAAGCTACTATCTCCTTGTCTGTCGTGTTTCCTGTAGAACAAGTCAAAGAGACCTGAGACAAAGCATCCTGGAGAGGGAGGGGGGGTGAAGGAGAATGCTTTGGCTCCAGATACGGGTCAGACTTCAGTAGAGGAGCAGGCTGACAGCCCAGCAGAGCCACAGGCTGCTGCCACTGCCGCCTCCAGCTGTAGTCCAGTCGGCAACAACAATAACAGCAACAATTACAATCTGGTTTCCTCCCTGCTCAACCTCACAAAGAGCCCGGTGAGGAACCTGAAGACTTCCGGGTCACGTGTTTGTCGTCCCTCTCGCTGTGTGGTGAGGTCGTAATCGTGAGATGTCTGTTTCTTCTTCCCTCAGGATGGCAGGATCGTGGTGAAGGCCTGCGAGGGCCTCATGCTGCTGGTCAGTCTCCCGGAGCCAGCAGCTGCCAAGTGTTTGACTGAAAACACTGAGCTCTGTGAGCTTCTGACTGACAGGCTGGTTGCCTTCTATAAAGCCCTCCCCCAGTCCATAGACCCCCTGGACATCGAGACGGTGGAGTCTGTCAACTGGGGGTAAGTTAATTGAAATTAAGACACCTTATTCAGAACACATCAATAGCATTATTGGAAAAAATAGTCCAAATTTCCTCCGCTACTTTGTTGCCCTGTGATGCTGCTGCTGTTCACTTGTGTTTGATGCCTGTAAATAGCATCAGGATTGTAATAACTTGTTCTCCTTTCTTTCCTTTCAGCCTGGATGTTTATAACCTGAAGGAGGATGCTGCCATCTTCACAGGGAAGAGGGCTCTCATCTCCTTCCTGTCTTGGCTCGATTACTGCGACCAACTCATCAAAGAGGCTCAGAAGGTCTTTAACTAAGCTGAGTCACTGTGTTTTCATGTGTCATATTCTTGACAGCATCTCCACCAACTCAGTGGTTTGTTGCTTTTTTTCTTTTTGGTGTCCTCCAGTCAGCAGCCTCAGTCATGGCAAAAGCGGTGAGAGAAAGATTCTTTGTCTCTGTGATGGAACCACAGCTCATGCAGACGTGAGTCTTGTCTTGACTCATCCATCAATCCTCTTCTCCTGGAGTGTCAGCGTTGTTGGTGTGTTATCAGTGTCAGGACATAAACACCCCTGGTGTGTTTATTTTGTGTTTGCACGTAGGTCGGAGGTGGGCATCCTGACCTCCACGGCTCTGCTGAACAGGATCATCCGGCAGGTGACGTCCGAGGCTCTGCTGCAGGAGATGGTTTACTTCCTGCTGGGAGAGGAGAGAGAGGCAGAGACTCCTGCTACGATTGCCCAGAACCCCCTCAGACATCGACTCATCGAGCACTGTGACCACCTGTCAGATGAGGTCTTTATCATTGTTACCATCCAGGTCACTTGTTCATGGGCTGATGAGGTTCATGGAGGCTCTCTTGTTGCAACCTTTCTTCATCATTGTGTTTTCAAGAATCAGAAATTCTTTCTTGTTAAAAGTGCAGCTCACCATCTCCCTCTCAAAGATTCTGGTTCCACTAATCACATGACGCAGCAAAAGCCATGAATTTTAATTAGTATCTGACGGAGCCGTTGCACACATTTTCATCACAAAAACGTGGGGATTAGTCACCTCTTTGATGCTTCTGTGAGTGAGCAAATGCTCGCCGTGATTCTGTGGGTTTCTAGTGAGCGCTAAGCCGGATTCCTCTGCCTCTGTCCTCAGATCAGCATCATGACGCTGCGACTGTTCGAGCAGCTCATCCAGAAACCCAACCAGCACATCCTGCACAGCTTAGTGCTGCGCAACCTGGAGGAGAGGAACTACCTGGAGAACAAGCCGCAGGAGGAGAGAGAGCCCCTCGAGAACGGCCAGCCGCACGACGCCGTGTAAGGACCCGCCACCGCACTTTGAACCCCCTCAGGAAACTCATTGAGCCTGATACACAGTTGCTGTTGAAATAAAGAGAATGCATCGGAAAATGTTGTGTTGTTCAGACGTGCCACACTTCAGCTTCTCTGATTGATTTGAAGGAAATCTTGTAGCCATAATTGATGCCACTGATGACTGAGAATGAAGTTCATGAGCAGTAATTAGCTTCTGTATTCTTCTCACTGCTTCACTGTGGAATGTGAAAAATCAAAACCAAGACCAACTTGATTGAACACGCAGTCACTGAATGCACCACTGTGGCTCCGGGATTGTCGTCATCAGAGAGGAGAGCTGAAGAGTGTCAAGAGGATTAATATTTAATGGTCCTTTCAGTCATTGTTAGGTTGTAATAGTCAAGTAAATCCATATTTGGAACACCAGGTCGGTTCCACGGCAGAACTCTGATGGCGTGGAGGCTGGTAGATGATGCTTTTCCCCTTTCAGTTGCAGACTTTCATGGCAAACTGAGAATATCGATGTCTTAAGAATTCAATTTATGCATCACGAAGGTCTGAAGTTGATGGATGTGTTCTTCGTCAACAAGAACATCGGCCGTTGAGTGTCTGGGTCAGTTGCGAGGTTCACTGATGGTTGGTGTGTTTTTCCTGCAGAGACCTTGAGGAGGATCCACTCTTTGGCGACGACCTCTCTCCAGACAGCCGGATGTCTGGCTCTGATTGGCTGAGCTCCTCGCCTCCACTCAGTCCCGACCACTCCAAATGTGAGGGGAAGACTGAAGTCCATAAGATTGTCAACAGGTGTGTAGTTGCTGTGGTGAAACGTGTGTGTGTGTGTGCGCGGGGTTTTGTGGAGCATTGCTGTTAAACTGTGTTGCCTGCAGCTTCCTGTGTTTGGTTCCTGATGAGGCGAAGTCGTCGTATCACGTGGAGGGAACGGGCTACGACACCTACCTCAGAGACGCGCACCGACAGGTCAGCGCTCTTCTATTTTCCGTTTCTTTCACTCGTCTTTCTCATCAGTTGTGAACTCACGTTGGATGAACTGCTCTCCGTAGTTCCGGGACTACTGCGGGGTCTGTCAGCGCTGGGACTGGAGAGGAAACCCCAAGCCTTTCGAGAAGTGTAACTTGGAGCTCCCGTTCTTTGAGGGTCACTTCCTCAAGGTCCTCTTTGACAGGATGGGTCGCATCCTCGACCAGGTCCGTTTGGTTTCGCTCACATGCACTGCTTTGTTCAAGCTGTAAACATATCTAGAGTCAGTGAAAGGTCTTGAGCCAGTTTGACATGTACGACCAGATTCCTTCTGTCAGTTTAGATCAACACATTTCCTTCCCCCACCAATGAAAAATGTAGAGATAAAGAGCTGCTGAGTAAGCGGAGTCCCTGTGATGACTTGTAGAACTGATCCTGAATGGGTTTAATGAAGAACCCTGATAGAGAACCGGAGGCTGACTGCAGCTCCAGGAACCTCAGGGCTTGTTTGCACCAGTTTGGACGTCACACTAATGGGCTCATTTTACACCCTCTGTGTGTGTGTCTGTGTCCGTGTCTGTGTCTGCGTCTGTGTCCGTGTCTGTGTCCCCCGCAGCCCTACGATGTCAACCTGCAGGTGACCGCCGTTTTGTCCAAACTAGCGATGTTGCCACACCCCCACCTGCACGAGTACCAGCTGGACCCGTACATCAACCTGGCTCCTGGCTGCAGGTCTTTGTTCTCCGTCATCGTCAGGGTAAGATGGGGCTTCTCTTACCGTTACGGGGGGAGTTTTTAAAGACCTTTTGGAGTTGATTATCAGAATCTTTACATCTTCAACATCTTTGAGCCTGCTTGCTACTGGAAGACACACAGCGTTTAAGATGGAACCCACCGATCTCCTTTGTAGTCCAGTCTTCTTACAGGTCATGTGATCAGTGCAGCTCATCTGTAAACACCTAAAAACTTTCCGGTCAACTTACACCAAACTTGGTGGGTGTAGCACACGCCAAGGAAGAACCTGTAACATAGAGGGGCAGATCTGCTCAACACAGTGAAACTTTGGTGGAAGTTGTGCCCCCCCAAGCTGGTAACCATTTCCTGGTGTGGTGTATCGTACAGGGATTGATTTCTTTGTTCTGCTTCCTGTTCTTTCCTGTTTCAGGTGGTTGGCGATCTCATGTTGAGGATCCAGCGTATCCCGGACTTCACCCCCAAACTGCTGCTTGTGAGGAAGAGATTACTGGGCCTGGAGCCGGAGGGGATCACGTACGTCGCCTGTGGTTCTGTACCCTCTGACCTTACTTTTGTTGGATCAGTTTCTGATCGTTCTGCTTTTCTTCTAGTATCGACCACATGACCCTGCTGGAGGGCGTGATCGTGCTGGAGGAGTTCTGTAAAGAGCTGGCAGCCATTGCCTTCGTTAAATACCACTCGTCTGCGTCTTCCTCGCCATAATCTAGCTGCTGTTCATGCGTCTGCCTCGGCAGGACAGACGGGTCGGGAGAGAACTGGACCTCTGGGTTGTGCCGGCTTCGGTGACACAGGGTCAGCAAACATTACCACTGAGTGGTCCACCCTGAGAGACTGTTGGTGTGGCCCACGTGGTGTCTCACAACCTCTCTGACATCATCATCACAAAACATCTGGTCAGAGAGCACAAACACTGCCCCCCGACCCCCCCCCCCCCCACCCCCCGCCAGCAGAGGAGAAGCTGGAGCTGGAGGAGGATGGAGGTGGAGGTGCAGGGGGACCACTGCTCCTCCACCATCCGTCCCTCACCAGAAGAAAAGACGTGTGTATTTATTTGTAGTCCTGTTCCTTAACGTCATTGCCTTAGTGTGGAACCACACCTTTCAGTTACAGACGATTGTTTCCCTCTGAAAAAGTTCTCTCAGAACCCCTCACGTGTCTGACAGGAAACTTGCCCACTACCCTCCGACGCCTCACACAGTTACATCGTAGTATTTATGATACTACACTCTGGTTTTAAATGCCAAGTCGTCTTATTTATTTCTTTGCTTTCAGGTTGCCTTTTTAACCAATGTTGTATTAAGAAAAAGAAAAAAAACCTGCTTTTAAGCTAGTGACACTGACTAAACTGTCGCTATCTACTTCACGTCTCTCTTTCTTTGTGTCGTCATCACCCAAAGATGTCACCATCCAACGTGTTTGTTCATGAAATGGTGAATGAAGCAAATGTATGTGATATTGCACATGGACCTCATTAAGCTGCACTCGTTTCCATTTTCAATGCTCGCTCATTTATTATTTTTCTAGGAAGCGTCGCGTTGGTGAAAAGACTTTGTGATTTCAACATGTAAATGTTCTCATGACCCAGTGTTCTGTTGCTGGGTGGGGGGTCCTGACCCTGTTGGGGACGCCCTCCAGTGAGGGCTGGTATTTAATAGCAGTATTGGTTTTCCTCTGGGACGGTGCAGACATGTTTGCTGTGTATTATTGCTTCTTTAATCCTGGTCGGGTGTTTATAACTTAAAAATCAGTTTGTACAAGATTTAAATGAGTCTAAATTAAGATGCTTTTCAATGTTACACGTGTGTGTGTGTGTGTGTGTGTGTGTGAGCGTGTGAGAGAGAAAATGTAAAGTCATTCAAAGTTATTTTTTTCCATCACATCCCTCGAGCGCCTGAGCTACATATGCAACTTGCATGGAATCAAATTTGCACAATTCTTTCTTCATCTTTGTTCATAATGTAAATAGTCACATTTTCCAAATGTTTTCTTTCATAAACCAAAAAAAAAAAAAAAAAGAAAAAGAAAAAGAGAAAAGATCTGATGTACCAGGAGTAACATTTCTATTTTAATGGATTGTTTTTAAAAGTCTCGATCATGCACATTTTTAATCGGCTATCTTTCCAACTTGTGTGTACAGTTGTATATTGTGTGTGTACAATAGCAATAGAGATATGCTACCTGGTGTAAATGCATGCTTCTACTTTATTTTTCATTGTTGGACGAAAGAAAAAGGCGGTCGGGCCACCCGAGGGGTCGAGACGTCATGCCTTATTCACTGTGGATCTCCTGGACTCACTCGGTATTTGGGGAGTTTCAGCTTCACTGGGGATTTCTTGTGATCTTGTGTTACTTTGTCGGTTTGTGAAGACGTATAAGACTCTCAGTCTAAATCTGATGCCAATTGATTTTCTTTCTTCAGCTTAGACCAATCACTGTTGCTGCATTTAATCATGTCTCCTCTTCATCGCTGCTTTCCTCCGATCGGTGTGGAATGGGATTCTCTGTCATGGTCATAATTGTGTTGAGGTGCGCGCTCGTTCCCTCTGCCGCCCGGTGCCTCGCTGAGTCATCGGCGTGCCATCACAGCCGTCTCTTGTACTCGGAGGCGAAGGGTTTATTTATTCCTTCTCAGCTGTCTTCATTTCTGCAGATAAACAAATGTGTTCGGTTCCTTTAAGGACAACGTTTTTGTTTTTTTTTCCCCTCCATTCTGATTAAAAAAAAAAAGTTTCCTCAGCCAAAAATGTGGTCATTCTTTAAACATTTCATTATTTTTTTATTACAAAATGTCTGTACAACAAAACAAAAATACACAAAATAACCTTTCAGTTTTCAAGGGCAAAGTGAAAACCACAAATCCTATTGAATAATCCCCTTGAAAGATATTTCTAATAACCACCAGGGACTGATGACCAGGCCCACATCACATAGACGGACGTCTGGTGTGGGTCACTTTTATCCCGTGTCAGGTTCTCTTTGGTTATAAGCCGGCTATGTTCAGTCATCCAGCTAATCCGGTGTAAATTAAAACTCTGGACAGCAGTGAATCATCGTACGTGGTGTAGAAATAAATACTAAATTTCCCTTTTGCAGTGACTTGAAAAGAGGCACTATGGTGCAGAAAAAAGGCGCTCAGTCGAATAACCTGGTTCATTACTGAGGAGGTCCAAACTGCAGTCAGCAAAGGTGGCTCTGATCTACAACACGTAACACTTCCAAGCACCTGAAATGAGTTCGTACTTACAAAAATCAGATTGTGGTTCCAGACAAGGTACCAGATTACAGTCGCGTCTATACAGTGTCATCACCACTTCTCATTCACAGATGCTGCAGCTGGAGTCAGTAGCTTCGTCATCATCACATGAATCAACGTTCTGTTGGAGGCAAAGCTCCTGTGACAGTCATTCCCAACAGAACTCGTTTGTCGGCCTCGGGACTGCATCATCGTCATCGTCGATGAAGTAAACACAATATGAACTTAAATATTAAAGGAAACAAACGAGTGGCTTTTTTTTAATGCTTAAAAATGACCTGTTTGTTTCTACGCTGATGAATGGTTTTTGTTTTTGCTCAAAGTTGCACGTCATTTCCATCAGATTGTCAAGGGTTTTTAACACACATGCACGATTTCTGCACTCCAAAGAGAGTTGCACGAGGAAACAACACACTGCTGTTGCAGCAAAGTCCTAAAATCATAAATATCCTGTTTTTTTTGTGTTTTTTTTACATTTTAAGACAAAGCTCCTATTTGAAGGCTTACAAGTGTCACAATCAAAAAATACAGAAAAACATCCAGCGTTCTGTCTCCGTCCTGTAGTAAAAACCCCCGACAGTATGTCAACTTATGATGCATTAAATTAATTTACATATACATGTAAATAATTCATTTCTTTATGCAAATCTTGTAATGTACATACAAAACCACTACGTAAAAAACAACTACATGCTGATACACAAGCTAAACCAGGCCAAAAATACGAGATATCCTTAAAAAAAAAGTATGTACATTTCTAAACATCAATAAGCGTCTCGTCACCCATTTACAAACCTCAGATATACGCGCGCACACGTGCGCGCACACACACACGCACACACACACACAAGCGCGTTTGTGCACAATTAGCTCACACTGGAACATTCAGACAAACGTCTCTTTGGCTGGTGTGAAACTCTGGCACCTTGCAGTGTGTGTCATTACATTTTCAATGAAAAAAAACAGAAAACACACACACACACACACAAAAATAACACCATCTAACCGCATAGAAAATATATTTCCCATGATGGATGTAGTGATACATTTCCTATGCATTTGCGAATATATATATATTTATATATCAAAACATACTGTATAAGGGTCAGCCACACATATGCCCTTGATTTTGTGAGTATATGTATGATAAAGTCACATTCAGAAGTGTGATGTGTGTAGGAAGGCAGCAATAAATAAACAGGTCAGTCTCTGCGCGTGCGTGCTAAACAGCTGCGGCCGGCCATCAGTCACTCTTGGAGCTTTGCGCGGCGTCCAGATTGACCACCTGCAGCTCCGTCAGGTTACTGCTGCTGCCGCTCGACTGCTGGCCAATCACCATCTGGAACACAACACAGCTACGTCAGCAGGGGGTCCGGAGATCTGACAGTACAGCCAATCAGCAGCCATTCCACCAAAACACCCTGAGAACATGGCGTTGCTGACACACTGCATGCTGATGGTGAAAATGACACTCAGCAGTATTCTTAAAAAAAAAACAAAAAACAAAAAAACTACATCCTACTAATTTAAACCCAAACCTCATCTTAAAAGTTTTTGGTTTTTTTGCATTTCAATTACTCACAATTCTTGATGCTTGCATTTTTTTCATTGCTGCATGACATCTTTGTGACTCTAGAATGCAGAAAGAGCCGGTCGTGTCTTTGTCCAGTGATATATTCAGGAATCCACAAACACTTTGATTTGACCTAAAAACGAACAAACCCTTCCAGCCTGCAGCGACCGTGAACATCAACTACTCAGCGCTAACAAAGCAGCTCTAAGTGTTCGTGAATTACTGAACATACGGCTGAACAAAAACGACATGGATTATACCGAACGATTCACTCAAGTGTTTGTAAATTGACGGGTTTTTTTTTTACTGTTTTTCAGCTGACGACTCTGGGACACCATTAGCATCAAGCTAAGTATACGTGGCTGGCTCTTTCTGCGTTGTGGAGTCACAAAGAAGCTATGCAGCAGCGAAAACGTGAGCTCCATTGTACTCAAGAATACTTGACATACAAAAGATGCTTTTTGGGTGAAGTATTGCTGTAATAATTAAAAGCTACTTCCTTTATTGGAGGTTATGAGATGTATTTGATGTAACATCATGCAAAGTAGTTGCTCACCGCAATCGGTTGCACATAATCAAATATCATCATGTATGATATAATTTCTTTGATAAGACAACACTAAAAGAACATACAGGAAGTGACTTCCATGCACCACTACATGTGTGTTGTGTGTAGTCCTGTCTGTGCGTGTGCGTATAAAACAACTAGATCATCCACATTCATTCAGAGGGGCGACAAGCCTCCGTGTGAGCTGTTAGGATGCATGCGTGCACTCGCGTGGTTGCATGCCGGTTGCAGAGGGAATATGAGAGTTTCACTTGTAAAATGCAGATCTTGCCGTACTGGGTGAAGCTGCACCGCTGAGACTGGGATCTGCACCGTGCCTTGAGGTGCTGTGAGGAACACCTGAGGGACGCCACCTTGGGGGTGGGGGGGGGGGGAGACACACACAAACAAAAACATAAGCTAACATAAGCTTTGGTCATACAAATGATCAGCCAGCTGATGGCGTTACCTGTGTCCTGGGCCTGTGCGTGGGACACCTGCATGGCTGACGTGCCCTGGGAGAAGGCGTTGAGTACGGCGAGCCCCCCGTCAGCCAGCGTCGGCGTGGAGGTGTACATCACTGTGTGAGGACTGGGGTACATCATGTGACCCGCCACAGATGTTGGCATTGAGGAGGTGACGATGGTTGCTGGGAGACTCACCGTTGCTGGAGGAGAGAGGACATGTCACACTGAGGTCAGGAGGCGTGTGCAGGTGGCAGCCAGCAGATGGTGCTGTGATCTTTGAAATGGGGCGTCACTGTTCAGTATGCAGCGACACAGTAGGAACACGTTCACAAGGAACGCTGATCCTTCCTGACAGCCGCCGGATGAAAAAAAAACAACAGTTTTACAGCTTGTAACCCCCTTGTTTCTGGTGTTGGGAGTAAGAGCTGCTCTAGATTGTCCCATTACATGAACTGAGGTGCTGCTCTGCATCATTACCTACAAAACCAAATCATTCGGGGGGGCGCGCGACACACATACCGGTGGAGTTTGTGGAGGTGTGGGATATCTCGGGGCTGCTGTCGCTGTTGCAGGTGGACTGGGTGTTGGGGTGGACCTGGATGGCCTGGAGTTGCTGGGGAACGCCTGCTCCTGGAGACGCGCAGAGAACACCATCAAACAGTGGACGCAGGGACCCCCAGCGGGCCGGGCCACTGGTGGCGGCACATTAATGCAGCTAGTAGAAGTTGTCACACGAGTGACACTAGTTAGGTGCATAATTATGAGTCACAGCAGTATGAGTCATAGCAGTGGCAGCAGCTTGATAGTGATGATGATGTTGAGGATGATTAGGATTAGTAGAAGCAGGCAGTGTAGGGGGTTGGGTGGGGGGGGGGCAGACAGGCAAAGCAGATCACCTGTGAGGGAGACAGCAGCAGGGAAGCGGAAGACAGCCTGCTGTCCCTGCTGGGGCTGCGGGGCGGCGGTCAGGGCCTGACCATGCTGCCCCTGGAGGGTCAGGGAGTGCTGCTGCAGCTGGCTCAGAGGAATGGTGGGGGTGCCGGGGGGGAGAGGAGTGCCTGCTGATGGGGCACACACACACACACACACACACACACACACACACACACACACACACACACACACACACACACACACACACACACACACACACACACACAGAAGGGAAGGGAATAGGGAATAAGACTAAATGCGAAGAGATGCTGAAGCTCAGAAAAAGTGCTCACATTTTTTGCAAAAGATTAGTTTGAGGAGTCATCAACAACCTTCAGTCAGATGAATACAGACAGGTGAGAAAGCAAGCAGCGGGTTGGAGGGTTTTCTTGTGAAAGGTCAGTGCAGACTTTAATACCTTCACTCCATTCATACTCACATAGTCAAACAATCTGATGAATTTTTGGACACGATGTTGACATTTAAGTTGACTATTCAGCCTTCAACCATGTCGGCGAGGCGTTTCAGAACATAAGTACATGAATCAGCCTGTTACAGGACATGAATGTTCACATACTTCCTGCCGGTGTATCACCCACACTCAACCCTCACAATTTGTTTTACAGGTTTTGTGTCTTTGAAAACCAGGTGGTGCATCGCGATCCTGATGCGTAAACATCAATGCATGATTTCACACCAGTCCCCACAGTCTCTGAATCCTCTGTTGTGGACATTCCTACATCGTTGTAGAAGCAGGGTTTTCAATGCTCTGTGTGTGTGCGTGTGTGTGTGTGTGTGTGTGTGTGTGTGTGTGTGTGTGAGTGTCAGCAGGATTACCCAAAAACTCTGACTAAAGTCATATTTCACCAGACCTGCTGGAGTGGTTGAGCGTGGGCCAAAGGAAGAACCCATTAAATAATTGGTTAGAGCAGTTTAACGTTACAACAACTAAAAAGCATTTTTTAACATCGAGTTTGGCTTGTTGGCGTAGATTAGCACTTTCACCATATTAGAACAACATGATTTGATATTTGAGAATAAAATGTGCACTTTCTGTCAGCAGAGCAACAGACAACATAACATGATGGTCCAACATCTCATGTACGCTGGACTCTAATGAACTGAAACGCATTTGAGGAATCATTGTCCTCATTTCCTTAAGGAAGGAATTTGTCATTCATACTGCTATTTTCTAGGGGATTTATTTTCTTATCCAATTTTGAAATGAATCCGTTTCCAATATGACGCACGTGACAGCACGACACCTTCAGCGATACCCTCAGGTCTGGTCATATGCTCCACTGACAGGTGCTGCAGGCCAGCCCTTTCAAGCTGTCCACCAAGGAGCTTTTAGTGTGGGAGGGTGTGTTGTTCCACCTGGCACTGCCGCTATGTGCCAGACAGGTGGTGAGGAGGAGAGAGAGGGAGCTGGCGGGTGGGCGAGCAAGGCAGAGGGAGGGTGGGGTGTGGGGTTGTAGGAACAGAAGGATGAAGAAGGAAAATGGCAGAGACGCCGCCTGACTGTCATTAAACTGTCAGTCAAAATATCACTCGGGCTGAGCTAGCGGGCATCATGTGTCTGTTCAGCTGTGGGCTGGTGAAAGTAGCTGCCATGACACCTCGCTCTGCACAAACAATAAGAGTGGCAGCCATTTTTATAATCTCTGAATACAACGATATCGAATTAGATCCATGGTTCCCAAATTGGGGTCCGTGTACCCCTCAGGGGTACCAACAGTTGCATCATGGGGTACACCAAAAACATCAGTAGTATCTTCGGGAAATCCTCCAACAAAAATAAAAGTTTTATATTTTTTCGGGTCTGGGAAGACCCGCTCTTCCTCTTCTGACCCTGATCCTTCTCACCCCATACACTTGAAGACCCCCGCACTAGCCAGTCAGAGGCAGATTAGGGCCGTGGGCAGGTGGATACACACCCTGTGGGCCTGATAAATAAGGCCATTTAGCTTCTGACCCGCTGAAACACAGATAATTGGCTGAAGCAGCCTCGCTCCACATGCATGAGAGCAGCAGAAACACACAGGACATCCGATGAAGTCTGAGTTCCTCCGGGGCTTCCAGTACCGCGTCTGATAGAGCTAGCATCAACATTAGCAGTGCTAGCCTGGCCACAACAGCCGGCTGAATGTTTCAGGCAGAACACGACTTTTTAAAAAGTTTGGGTGCTACTGAATTAGAATATCATCATACTCAAATATCCTTTCTGTTTTGGGGTAAATCCAAGGAGCATTTGGCACCTGGAGACTAGGAAGTGAAATACTGTATATAATTCCTGTGAAAGCCAACTTTAAAACACTCTAGGGATCCCAATCAGAGCCTGGTGACCCAAATCCTCATGATCCCTTGTGTTTCCTTGTGAGAGGTCAGGTCAAGTTCAGGGCCACACCGTCACTGAGCTCCAGTTCCACAAAATATGGCTTATAAATTCAACACGAGCATGATCCTTCATTGAATATTCATGACTAATTACAGGCCGTGTTCATCAGCCCTCACGGACACGTCTATTGTGTGGCTCTCTCTAATTATTCCTGTCCCTGAGTGACAATCAAAGGCAGCAGGGACAGTGGCCATAGACGTGGTTTTGCTGGATGTCGGGGGCTTTGTGTAGTCTGAGGGCTCCGAGTGTTGGTGGGCTGTGAATGGCTGCTGTGTGATATAAACAACTTGAGGAGAGAAGCACAACCACGGCGAGATAACAACTGAGGTCTTGGCGCAGTGTCATTCAAATTCTAATCAGCTCGACATTAACTAAACATGCAGGTCTGCTGGAGTGTCATCAAGCTTCTGAGGGATCAAATGAAGTCAGACAAACAGAAAATAATTTACTGCGCCAGAGCTCTGCAGATCTGGTTCTCGTACATACCAGGCATGAATGTGAAGCCACTGGGAAGCTGCATCACCCCCGTGGACGCGCCGGTGGTCTTGAGGACAGTACCGTTGGCACTGACGTTGCTGCTGGCCGAGACAGGCGCCAGGTAGTTGGTGATGGGAAACGAGGGCCCGCTGCTCACCTGCATGGTGGTGGAGGTGGTAGGTACTGTGGACTGCGCACTGCTGGCTGAGCCTGGTAGGCTGGCTACCGTGAAGGTGGGCTTCAGTGTGTCCTGAGAAAGAAAACAAACACCTGATGAAATCAAATCAGACATGGATTCATTCAAGGAGGAACCAGTGACGCCAGCAGCACACGGACACCGAACACAACATAAATAGGGTTTTTCCTCTCTGGCACAGGAGCAGGGTGGGCTGGAGGGTGGAGGGGCTATCAGGGTACCCGGTATTATCAGGGATCAGTGGACGGGTGGGCGCATTTTAAAAGGCTTGGGGCAAATGACAACAGCAAGGCAGGAAAAACAGGCTGGGACCCTCTAATTGCATCCACATGTAAACTACTGGTGCAGAGCTGCTGGACTCCCCCCCAGGCAGCTCCCTTCCTCAGCCATGATTCAATACAAGGCTTATGGAAAATACTTAATAAACACCGAATGTAGGAACTTCACCAGGATTCCATTCAAAACAATAACGTTTGCAGTATATGAAACTGCATCTTTCAATAAAACATTGTAAGTAGTTAAACTACAAATGAAGAGGTGGGTCCTGAGTCACGTTCAGTCGGAGCAAATTCATGCTAGCATCATGTATCTTTGCTCTGACTGACAAAGACAACACAGGGAAGTTCCAATCACATACATTTAAAGACCAATCAAAATTATCCTTAAGACCAAAAAACATATTTTTGATTAAAAGTCAGACTTTTTAAAAAGGCACCAAGATATTAATGAAGGGTTTGAAGAAACCCTGAGATCGTTCATAGTACCAGTGAAAGCGTTCCCTGTTATGATGGATTTAGCCTCCTTTGAGAGACACACATTTCTCGGCAAACTGTTCAAATAACCCACTATGAATCACTGGGGTGTAGAAAAATATGATTCAAACTCAAGGCTGATGGATAATTATGTCCAGCATCCTTCACCTTCCCTCTATAATTACAATCCAGTCAGGAAGAGCAGAGGAACAGAGTTACCAGACAACAACGCTGACGAATGGGACAATGTCACATGACACTTAGAATGTATGCATAGCCTCGGAGACGCAGCATCACAGCTTTAATAACTTGAGCATCCACATCAGAGCAGGATGTTTTGGTGAGTGGGCTGCATGAAGAGAGAAGGTGAGAGTCGCGCCAGAACTATACCGCTCATGTAAACCCACCACGCCTGACTTTACACCGGCCTTCATCACATGACCCCAATGCTCAGCAATAGCACACTAGGTGGTACGCAACGGTTACATAATGGACTCGTAATATGCTTAACAAGACATCATTATTACTTAATATTTACACGACAGTAAATTACACTGCGCCAATGCAAAACCTGCTGCCGGGTTTAAATTATGGAGGCCACATAAACGCCACTGTTGTTGAAAGTAGCAGGAAAGTTTTGTATTTTGAGATTTATAGTCATGAGAGCCCCGTGTAAGCTGTGACAGCAACTGTTTAATCATGTCTCCTGTGACTCTGGAGAGTTAGAAATTCTAATTTCAAACAAAAAGTCTCTTCAATCTGGAGAGGTGGCGCTTGAACCAGATAAAGAGGTAAACTGCTGCTACAAAGTACTGTAATCTGCGCTGGTCTTAGCACTGTTTATATTGTATTAGTATTTAGATTAATATTACTGTAATTGTAGCAGTGGTAAGAGTATTAGCACTGCGTTACTAAGAGCTTTAGGAGTACTCTATTTGTACTGGTCTTAGCATTATTAACACTATTAGTACTGTTAGTGCTAGTATTGCAAGTAATGTATTTGCACAAGTATTAGCATGATAAGCATTAGCGTTTCATTATTGTATTTGCCCAAGTATTAGCATTGTAATTGGATTTATTGCATTATCAATAAATATTTGTACTAGAATAGCATCATTAGCTTTATAAATCATTGGGAGTGATAGGATTGTGTTTGTATTAGTGGTCTGAGTGTTAAAATGGTACAATGTAGTTGTTGGTTCTCTTGATTTAAAGCACATGGCTCTGGGCTCTGTGTGATAACCTTTGGAGTGACTTGGCACTGTGTGAATGAAACTGACGTCACTACAAAGATGTGAAGTTCCCCCCACCTGCACGAGGAACTAAAAGTCAGCGGATCTCACATCTCTGTGGGTTTGACTTTTTCAAAGCGTCACTTCCGAGCCCTGTAAAGGCAATGCTGATACAGAGAGAACATTCTATGGATGTGTTGTTCATGGTGTATTTAAGTTAAACATCACAACTAGCACAATAAACTCTTGGCCTATGGAGTTTGCCCTGGTTTTCTGGTGTTATTTACACTGTGTTGGTCATTTGAGGGTGCCTTCCAAGTTGAAAACTTTTCATTATGACTCTAAAGCTTCATCATTTTCCCAGGAGAGAAGGTCCCGTTTGGAGCTCAGGTCCTCTGAAGGACGTACCTTTGGTGGCTGCAGCCAGCGGAGGATCCAGCTTTGGCATTTGGACAAAGCTTTCGTTACAACTTCAACAGACATGATCCAGGTCAAGTAGAAAAACAGCCATGTCTCGCAAGAGACGGCTTAGAGTGAGCAGGCAGCTCTCAGTAACAGAGAGGCAGTGTGGAAGCACGCTAAGACCACTCTCAGCCGCCACTGTTGGTTTTTATATGTGACTGATTACATGGGTGAGAGGTGGAGGTGCCAGGCGCCACTGACGAGGCCTCATGCACAAACGTGAATAGAGCAACATCAGAGGGGGAGTCTAGCTTGCCCTGCTATCGCTAAGAAAGTGAACTGTTTTTATTTGAAGACTTTAACACTTAGAAGAAGAGCTAAACAAGGATGTTGCAGCTGACTCAGTCTTGTGGCCCTCATGACGTACAAACAGCAAGTGTTTTCTTACACAAGCTGCTCTGAATCAACAAGCGTATACAAAACCAAAGCTGCACAGCGCGGAGCAGTTAGCCAGTCTGCAGCTCAGATCCAAGCCCCGCTGAGGGGCTCTGACAGTTCAAGGTCCTTTACCTCTTTAGTTAAACAGCAGCTGGAGAGCTGGGGGGTGCACAGGGGGGGGGGGGGGGGGGGCACTCAGGGGATGCAGTTGTTCTGCCCTTCTAACCAAAAAGAATAATGTCACACAACAATAGCAAAGCAAAACACTAGTGTCATATACAGGACATTTCCCGTGCAGGGAAACGAAAACAAGCATGCGGGATCCATCGAATAATCGTGAATAATCCATCACTCTTCCTTTCACCAGTCCACCACCAGGCCTGTCACTAATCGGCGAGCAGACCCTGACAGGAGGCTCCAGTCTGGGGTTAACCAGGAGCTCCAGCTGAAGATAGACAGACACGTCAGCACGCCAGAGATGTTAAAGAAGACAAGAGGAAGAGGAAGACTGATGAAGCAGAAGAAGTCGGAAGAGGAGGAAATAGAATGAGAATATTAAATTGAATATAAAATTGAAAGGAGAGGAAGAAAAAGTAAAATTATAAGAAAAAATAAATAACTGAAAGTAAACATATAAGACAAATATGTAAAAAAAAATTAAAGTAGTAGTAGAGGAAGAAAAATAGAAGAGGATTAAGTAGAAGAATAAGTACAAGCAGAAGTTTATCAAGGGTAAGAAAGAGAAGTAGAAGTAGTATAGAGGAACCAAAAACAACACTATCATGATACCAATAGTATCACAATACCTTGATCACTGATACACTACAGGAAATTCTTCTGTGATACAGTACATCAGCATAGCTGTGTAACTGAGGAACAAACAAGACCAGTTCCAGGGTCTACAGCGGGACCCCGGAGGTCAGCCAGTCCAGACTGCTTCATCCTGGATGTTAAAGGCTCTTCAGAATTCTCATGTGTTGTTTCCAACTACAAGAAGATGAGTGAGATTCACCACAGCTCTGACCTCCCGGCAGGAACAGAGAGTAAACGCTGTTTCAAAGACGGAGGGGTGCTTTGAAAGAACTACAACATGATGTGAAACACACACACACACACACACACACACACACACACACACACACACACACAGCTGAGTTATGGTACTTTCAATTAAGTTCCTACTCCCCCCCTCCCAACATCTTACTCACTATTTTATTATTATTGTAGAAGCACAGTTTGCTATATATTTGTGTGTGTGTGTGTGTGTATGTGTATGTGCACTTGTACTTGCAACATAGTAACATTTTAGGAAAGTGAAGACATTTTGACCAATAAGGGCTGTTTGAAGCTCAACACTTGGTTAGGGTCTGAGATGCAGCTGTGAGGGTTAAGGTCAGGATGAGGATCAAGGGAACGGTGGTCCTCACAAAGTGTGTGTGTGTGTGTGTGTGTTTCAGCAGGGAACAGCAGTAGTAATATCACCTGTTTGTTATCAGATTGGTTTATAACAGAGAGGGGGAATCGGTTACACCTGGACATTTTTCTTCATATTAGGTGATATTTTTGAAGCGTTTTCCGTCTCCCGGTGTTTATGCAGCTCTCGCTAAACCAGAATGTTGTTACAAATCATTGTCAAGTCCAAAGTTTATATGAGTTCGGGCCCGGTTCTACATCGATGTGCACATCAAAAATCAATACAATGTGGTTTTTCCTTCAAGTTGTGCGCTTCGTTGAGGTGCAGGCAGACTGATTGTACTTGGCATAACAGCACTGGCAGCCACACACCCAGAGGGGACACACACCAGCTCAACCCAGGCTTTGTTGCTGTGGTTTATGCAGACAGCTTCCGTGTCACTACTGTTCAGGGCCCATCCCACTCTTGAAAGAGCAGCAGCCATTAAAACGCCAACATTCAACCGCTGACCACCAGCCCAGCTACTGCTGCCTTCACATGGAGCTCCTGTTTTATGACACGGACGATCGTGAACTCCATGTGGTCACTCAGCCACCGCCATCATGCCCACCAGCACAGAATCATAGTTCAGTGCCTCTTCAACACACTCTCGTATTAATACAGCAGACAACATTTTAAAATGGTACACTAAAAACGACAGCTGTTTTAATAAGAATATTATTATTTGATACCAGTGGAATGACATCCTACTGTGACACTGAGAGCTGGTCCCAGTGAGTGGTAGTTAGCGGAGGATGTGCACCAGGAGAGCTATGCTGCCCTGAACACGACGGTAGTGCGTGTGGTTGCAATATCGTTTATTACCCTCTCTTGTACCACAGAGTGTGTGTCTGCGTGTGAGCACAGTCGGAGCTTTATGGGGTAGGGGACGGGAGACAGCATAGGAGCCAGAGTGCAAACAGCTGAGTGTACAGACAGCTGGCAGGAAACCTGAGCACCTCTGAGGGGGAACTAACCCTTTCCGGGCCAGCTGAGGCTGCAGGAGGCCACAAACGAAGACAAGCGACATCTGACTCTTGGAAGTTCTCGTTGGTCGGCTGTGGCTGAATTCTAGTCACGGATGGAGATGCTCTCCATTTGGGCTAATGTAAACAACAACATGGCCTGCTGTGTCCCAGCTCGCTCAGCAGAGAAACAAATGCCTGCTGTAGCTTCAGAGTGTCACCTCTTTGATGGTGCGGGTTTCTTTGTGTTGATCTCCGAGTCGCCTGCACCTACTCAGACCGCCACTATCACTGTGACCTACATAGCCAACTTCCACTGACCCACTGCTTTGTTTGACCATCTCCATGTGTCTCCTGTTCAACTGGCCGTTCTATAAACAGCACTGGCTTTTAGTTCAGAGTCAAGGCAGTGCATAGTAAACATAGGCCACCATGGTGTAATCCATTCCTTCAGCCCAGATGGGAGAGAGGACCAGGCTCGCTGTGATGCAGCTAAACCACAGTTCTGTCACTTCCTCCCCAGGTTCCTCCCTCTAATAATACATCCAAACTCACTGCTCACATCTCTGTATATACAGCAGCAGCATGAATACATGAAAAGATGTCATTTTTGAGCAAAAAAACAACACAAAACAAAACAAATAACACACCAGACATTAAAGAGAGTGAACTTCTGGTCGGACAAAACAAGCAATTCAGGAAAATGTGGGGATTCCAACATCGACCAAACTATTTTAACTCATTAGCTGCAGTTCTACAACATATCAGATTATATATATGATGCTGAAATACCTACTATAATCTGCTCGTTGGATTCCAGTTAAATTGGATATTCTGACTTATGACCTTTAAGAATTGGGTAAGTTTGAATGGAAGCTGAAAGTGAACTGCACAGTCCTCACATACAGTACATGAATATATATCCACATAGTGAATAAACAGTGTGTATATTTTACATATATGTGTGTGCGTGTGTGTGTATCACTGTGACGATAAAAAAACCTAATATAAAGGGAAGAATGTGTATAAAAGCAGGAGGGACGGCGTAATTACACACACACTAAAACAGGCTCATCAAGCGTTTATTGTTCGTTAGCTTCTGGTTTGTTAGGACGATGATCGCTGCTCTTTTGTGTGTTGTTAAGGGTTCTATATATGGTAAGACTGCCCTCCTCACATCCACAGACTTCATACGAGAAGACAGTTTCTGTTTTACTGGAAAAGGAAATGCGAGCGTAATTAAAAGGAGGACACAAATGATTCCCTATTCATGAGGGATTAATCATCCCAAATTGAAGGTGACAACTGGCAGACTGGTCCAGTGTTGGTTGGAGAGCCCATTGTGCAGTTTACTGGTGGCTGGCCCTTGTCTAATCTCCCATTTGCTGGCTCCCATCTCCCAGTCTGTCACCCTGCCAGCAACATGGAATTCGCAGCTCCATTTGGGACTGCTAAAAAAGGCAAGGCAGCCCAAGTGGAGGAGGTGCAGCCAATGGCTGCTGACCTGTCCAGTTGCTTGCTGTAAAATACAAGGGGTAGAGGGGTGGGGGGGTGACATAACGCTACTTTCCTCCCCCTCTAATGTAGCCAGCAAACTGCTCTCTCTGCTGCCAGAGTCACAATCCCTAAGACGCTGTCGCCACCACCTTCCTCTCCATACCTACACACCTTCTGATAAAACACATACACATATAAATAAATACATATATATGTATAAAAATATCTATCTTTCTGTCTATCTATCGTCACCTGAACACTATGCAGCCCTCATGACAGCTCAGACAATGAGAGACATCCATGCAGGTCCAACTCCCAGTTTGAGAACGCAAATTAATAATCTAATCACTTTTGTTTCTCTGGGGAGCCTCAAAGTTACTCTCATTTAAAGCCGGGCATATATTGAATAATGAGGCTGTCAGATCTGTCGGGGGACAACAGACATGGGAGGACAGCAGCCTCAGTAGGAGCGTTTTCTAGTCAGTGTTGCTTCCAACATCACGCAGCCAACATGTCATTTGTTAACTGTAGAATTATATCACGACAAAATTATTCCGCGTGATGTTTTTCCTGCATCCACCTCTGGTCTGACAGGCAGAGCCGCAAACATCACCATCATTTCAACAGCAACAGCACTGAAGGCCAGATGGGGAGGAGAAGAGGGGGATGGAGTACAGGAGGGGAGGAGAGGGAGAGTGAGGGGGGAGGAGGGCAAAACCAAGCGCTAAGCTGGATCCTACAAAAAAAACAAGTGCTGGGACTTGGTACCCTCATCCAAAAATAACCTCGAAAGCATAAAAACATCTGTACTGTCTGATATTAAGAAGCTACAAACAGTGACAACCACGAGCAAATACCCAAGATGGGTACGACAGGGTGCATCTCCCCCTCCTTCTTTAAGTGTTTACATCTAATGTACAGAGTCATTTCATTTCCCAGAATTCCCTGAGAGACCCACACTGAACCTTGTGCCTTCGACTGCAGATTTAACAAAGCACCAGCAACAGAAAATCAGCGTTTTTGAGACAGACGCACATCTCCTGTGAACGATGGCCCGAGATTCCCAGTGAAATGCGAGTGATTATTATGACTGGTTCAGTTTTTCATCTGAGCACAGCGGAGTGTTCGTAGAGTGAAGCACATCTTCTTCTTTTGTCACGTCTCCTGAGCGCTACTGAGGAGTTTGATGACATCAACCCAACCATCAGCCAGATAAGCAGCAGGCCGGTCAGCTGATGATAATGACTCAAACTGTCAGGACGGCTGCAAGCCAATCAACAGTGAGATCATTTCCAATTGTATTGCATAGTTCAAGACAAATCTGCAGTGCTCGTCAGGTGAGGGAAGGGTTGGGATCCATGATGCAACAGGCTTTTATTCTGAAGGCCTGACACCACTGTCAGAGTCCCTGGAAGTAAGTTAGCATTGTTGAACATCAAAGTCAAACAAACTAAAGCTAACTGCATTTTTACATTTTGTTTTCTTTAAAGCAGCGGTTGCTCACAACTGGCTGAACGAGACTTCAGAGGTTGTGGCGGACATTTTGCATCATCACACCAAAAAAGAAGACGCGCACAGCTGGTTTCGGTGATGTTGAAATGCGTGTGATCCCTTCATATAGTAACTTTAGCATTGCAGTTGTAACGATTGCGTCTACACTTCAAAAATCATACAAGTGGTTTCAGGTAAGAAGATCCTCCGACTTGTGTTTGTTGCAGAGTTTATTTTCCTCTACAATCAGATAAATCCAGTTTAACAATCAGCTTGTAGTCGAGGGAGCCCCTGCTTATGCTAGCTTCCAGGCTGGCTTACAAAACAACACAAAACAAAACAAAACATTTTACCAGTGCGTCTATAAGTATATTTTCAACAACAGCTAGAAAAGTCATGTGACCTGTCCTGGGGCCGTTATCTGTATCATTAAGAGTTTTTGTTTTCAATCACGCTTTCATTTCATGTTCCTGTTGGGATGACAAACAAGAAGGGAATTTCTACTGGTGTATGATTTGCCTCTCGCACCAAACCCTCTCTACTAGCCTTATCTCCTTGGCCCCTCCCTCTGGTCCCCCCAGAACTAGCCACCGTAATCTCCACTGTTTAGACTAGACTGGACTGTATGTATGACATACTGCTGCTGCTGAATAATGTCCAGACACAGCAGGAGTGGACTGTAACACATCCAGTGAATCCACCTGCCCTGTCTGGACCAGTACAGCGCTGATCCCATCAGTTTCCGTCTCCCACAGTCGTATTTGCACTGGGGGTAAAGGTCAAGTCCAGCCAACTAATAGACGTGAATCACAACATAAGCCGTGGCACCAATGTTTCTATACTGCCAGCTCATATCGACATCCATAACTCCTCTCCATATCACTAAATGAGTGGGGAGGGTGGGGGTGGGGGTGGGGGTGGGGGGGGATCACAGGACTCCAAAGACAGCTGCAGCTTATAAGGAATGTGAGGGGCCTCAGCCAAGAGAGCAAGCAGGGAAACCATACCATATATGGCAACAGAGGCAGATTCTAATTTTTATCAATGAGTGCAGCGGGCATAAGAGTGGCTTAAGATGCAAAGCTTGATCTCCCATCCTTGACGGTGTATGGTACGTGTAAAAACAGCGGGCCGGCAAACACGCCTGCGAGCGGCCATCTTCAAAGAAGCAAACTAAAGCCGTGTAAACAGTGGAGGGAATTTCGGCTTCCAGCGCGTGATCGCATGGAGGTGCGGACAGCCAAGTGTGTCTGCTGATGAATTTATCGCTTCACTTCAAACTCTCAGAGATCTCAGGTTAAGAACGCTTTGCCGTGATGTCGTGGGAAATACACCCATCCGCCAACTGCGGTCTAAAAATGTGACGCACAACATCAACAAATGCGAGAAGTAACATGACATCCAGAGCAGAGTTCTGAGAAATGTCTTCTTTTTTTTAACTCCAGAAACCATTTTCACAAATCTTTTCTTTTTTTTTTGTTTTTTGTGCAAAGCGGGTACAGTCATAAGGAATTAGCCAGAAATGGACGGGTGTCGCTAAGATAACGGGTACTGACCTGGAGTCAGTGATGGGACCGGTCTACTTATGAACCCATCTGACAAAGCTGGCTGACACCCCCCCCCATGAGTAGGTTTTCTTTACACTGTGACGTGATGCTAGCATCATGAAAACAAGGCAAACAGACAGCACAGCAGAGAGCAGCATGGATCACCATCATTGTTCCGCTTCAGTCCTTTTACTCCAGTCTGAAACTCAAGGTCCCATGAACGATGTTGTTGAATGCTGCTTGAACTCAAGACGGTTCAAATTTCGGACTGAAATGATAAGAAGTCATTGAAGTCACCAGCAGAGCCGATTAACTTTCACTATCTGCGTGAAAAATCTTTGATAGTGGAGCTCTGACAAATCGTTGTGTGCTGCTCGTGGAATTTTAGTGCCTTCACTCAGGTTTGTGTCTAGTTTTGACCCTTAGTGGAAGCCAATTGAACCAGTTCCCACAGCAGACAGAAGCCAGATGTGAGTGGGTTTTCTGGGCCAGAGGGAAAGGGGCTATAGATATGTCACTCTCCCAGTAGCTCAGGATACCATAGTTATTCATAGATATGAAAAAACATTTTCATCGACACACTGATGAATTTGGTGCCCGTGTACATGTTTGGGACACCGCTTTCACAAAAAAAAAAAAAAAAAAAGCTCATCCAAACAACTTTAAGGGAAAGTTCAGCAAAAAAATGAATATTTAATCATGATTTACTCACCTTCATCCCAGTGGAAGGTCTGGTACAGTTAGTCCATGATCTACTGAGGCTCAAAGCCTTGTGTGACGTTTGTCAAACAAACGTAGGATGTCGAGGCTTCAGAACCCTCGGATTAGCAGCGTAGAGGAATTTCATGGTTCCGCTATGCTGTTTCTCTTTTTTAAACATATGAAAACTGGTCACCGTTCACGTCAGTTGCTGAGATTACTGCTGCATCTCTTCCTGTGAAACTCCAGCAGTCACCCAACTTTCCATCGGCATGAGGTTGAGTAAATCAGGACTGAGTTTCCACACGTGGGTGAATTTCATCATCCTTTTCTAATATGGCACATTTCAATAAAAGATGGGCTACAGCAGCTTTTACAACCTGCAGCCAATGCGCTGCAGGCTGGTGAGGTCTGCTGAAGACACACACTTATCAGAACTGTTATCACGACAAGCGAAACACACATACGCCCCATCGACAGTTGAACGGCAAATCGCTGTTTTATATATGGGGAAACACAAAAAAAACACTCTAAATGCAGCATAATAATGTCAGACTGATGTTGGGGAAAAAAAAAAAACACCAAATGTGATATTCCAATACTTTTCTGAAACATACGGTCTGCTTAACCAGCTCACCCGCAAACACAAGACAGCGCCGCACCGAAAATCTAAGATAAACAGCAAAGTGCTTCATATAGCAGGCTGCGTGTTTCTCATCCTAACACAAACCAGACCTGCCGTGATTTATCTGGAAGAGTGTTACGAAGCTTTCCTGGATGAGAGGTCAGAAAGGTAAAGAGCAACAGCTCCTTTTCTTTAGCCCAGCAGGATAAGTCTCCACATCTTATCAGGCTCATCCCCAGTCTGCAGAACTTTGAGGGACTAACCAGCCTGTTGGTTTAATTAAAAAAAAAAAATGACTGGGTGCTCACTCAGAACCCAACCACAAGCCCAAACCCGAGGCCTCACACATGACAGGCAAAAGTTCAAACTTGTGTTTACAATAGGACAAAGATTATTTTCCACAGCTGCTCGTGGGCTTGATTTATTCGTACGGCTCGTGTTCTTGTCTCGCCTTTTCTGGAGAGATTTCAAACTACATCCACCAGTGCCTCTTTGTGGTGCTTTATCCCCCCTTTTTCTTTTTTTTTTTTTTTAATTCATGTTTCCATTAGAAACCAGACAGCCAGTGAGTCACACAGACTCTGTGCTTTCTGCTGAACACGAGGGAAATGTGCTGCAGCGACACAATGGAGCGCACTCAGGTGCTGCCATTCCGTTCACCCCTGACCTCCCTCTGCTCAGCCCTGATCTTCACCTTAGTTCTCCTCTGCTGATCCTCACCTTAGTGTCGCCCATGCCCTCCGACTCAGACACCTGATAGGTCAGGTCCGTCTCCTCGAAGCCCGTGGCACTCATGCGCTGGTCTGTGGAGGGGTCTGAGCGTGGCGGGGAGTCCGGCGAGTTGAGGCATGTTTGGATCAGGGCTTTACCCGTCTCACTGGTGATCATGGGTTGAAGTTTGCGAGTGGCGAACGTGTAGACGTGCCCAGTTTCACTGGCCACGAGCAGCAGCACCTGGGTTCCCGTCAGTGTGGAGAGCTCATATGCCTGCCGAAGAGAAAGAGGAAAAATAGTCTCACATAGTCTGGTGCGCTTGGTGGTTCACATAGCAACAAACGCATATTGGAGCTTAGGTTACCATCATCTCATATTCAACGCAACAGATTCCCAAAGGTCTTGAAATAAACAACATTAGAAACTAAAAATACCCCTGCAGTGACGGAGAGCACAAACCCAGCGAAAATAGCACGAGATAAGACTCCGAGAAAGGAGAGTGTGATAGAGCTGAGAGAGTGATTGCAGCAGGGGACTGGCCTGCACGGGAGAGAGAGGGGCTGCAGCACCCCCCCACCCCCACCCCCCAACCTCCTGCACCGGGACGGACAACACAAGGAATCAAGTTAACAGCAGGAAAACACGAGACCACTTTCACTCTCACACGCCGTGTCATTCATTACAACATGCAGAACCCCACCCCCACCCCCACCCCCACCCCCAAGGTGCACTATGAAATTCAACTGCATCCAACACACACCGGCTCAAACACACACCGAGGCTGCACTTGAAGTGAACTCCAGAGAAAGCCTTTTTATCTAAATGAGTCATCAGTTATGTGGAGGATGCTTGCGATGCCTCAATGGCAACCTGCCATTAGCATTGCCTCGGAGAACGAGCTGAAAGGTGGGCCACCGCACAGAGGAGCAACAGCAGGAGGAGTCACATCCCCTGTAATACAGGGGTTGATTAAGCTGTTGTACAAGTACTACAGCTACTACAAGAAGAACTTCTGGCATCTGGTGCTTCATGTCACAGCAGTGGCGGCGGCGGCTTTACAGGAGCAGGGAACGAGGTGAATGTCATCTTCTTCCACCTCCATCTCCCTTAATTAGCTCTGCATTGGCCAGAGAGCAGCATCCAACATCAGAGCCTGACGTCTGGACCGCATCCAAGTCCGAGAAGGACTCGTTTGTCAAGCGTGCTAGGTGGCAGCACAATCGAGACCTCCACCACACTTTAATACCTTTCCTCGCTCTGATGATTCTTTCATAAATATTAATGGCTGCAGGTTGTAAGAGTGTCAACTTCCCAGCCAGGCTGCATATCAGAGAGGGATAGTGAGACATAGCTCCAGCGCACACATGTACTTCAAAAACAAAAGGAAAATCAATGCTGGGCTGTTTAATTCATCATCCTCTGTTGTGTGTGCTGGTGGATGGAAGGAGAGACTGCTAGATGTAATCCCCAAAGGCGGTCTGGAGGCGCCCTGCAGCGCTGCGGCATGGACGGGTCTATGTGCTGATCAACAAACCAATTAACCATTAATTGCAGTCTGTTGTCATCTGCTGCTTTTATCCATTTAATATCGCATTTGCATCACAATGGGAACATTTCATAGTTTTATGATTGACTGAATAAGCCCACTGGCAGCCTACAGAAGTGCTGCTCGGTAGTTTGTCTGACGACATTCCAAAACATGGACTGACTGTCAGACGTTTCACTCAAGTAAAGCAGGTTTAGTCCAACAGGAGCCTTTTCTGTTTACGTAAATCAGCCATGAAACTGTCCTATCAAACGTAGTTACAGTAAGAAAGAGAATTAGCACACTCAAATAATGGAACAACAAAAAGTAACACAATAGCTCCTTGAGTGACCCGGTGCTTCCCACTGAACGTTCCTGCGCAGGTCATCTCAAACTTCATGCGCTGGACGTGAAGCGCAATTTTCTTATTTGCTTCCCTGTTGAGATGATCTTTTTTTCTGCTTTGATTTGCAATTTGTTAATTGGGCGTTGCGTCTTTCTGTGTCGTTTCCTACTTGTTGCTTTTCCCTATTGGTCTTTACTTTATGGATTTGTTGTTGCTTTTCTTTGACAGTTGTGTTTACATGACCGCGGCTGTGTTTTCCTATCCGCCGTCGCGTTTTGCCCTTCCAGGCCACTGTACATCTGAGAGGAGAAGAGCCTGTTCCTCACTCACTACATCCTTCAAACTGAGAGCAGCTCATCTCATCCTAGAAACCAGTGTGAGACCCATCATCTACTATGAATCTGCCCACTCCACCCACTTGTCAATTTTGGTGATGGCTGACATCGTGTAGGCAACATTTTCAAAATCTCCATCCCCACAGCATGTCAAACAGTGTACGTGTTGCCAAGAGCCTACATAAAGACACCTCAGTTTCCACGACAACGGTCTGGGAAACAGGGGGGGGGGGGGGGACACACACAAAAGAAATAGAGCAGAGTACACAGTGCAGAAAGTAGGAAAGGACAAATGAAAACTCTGCTTGTGGGAGTTTATTTTGAAGTCATAATGAAAAGATGACAACGTCTAGAGCAGACGACCGTGTTTGGCGGCGTGCTCCACACAGTCGTCTTCTGATGTCGACGCTGAGCATCACAAAGCAATACTTTGAACTTGGCAGCACTTGTGTGGTTGACTTGTGGAGTTGAAATGAAATATTGCTCCGGCTTCAAGCAAGTCATGGACTTTTTTTCTTCCTTTTTTATTCGAAATAAAGAAAACAACAACTCTGAAACTGAAAGAAAGTGCCACAGGGTGCAGGCAGGTGTAGCTGGCCGCTGACATCACAATGCACAGCGCCATAATGCATGCACACAGTTCCTGGCACCTCTTGCTGGTTCAAGTGCCCACAGACTGTCCTCTGATCCGTTTCCCTGGGGTTTAGTCAGCTGTTGGCACCTCCAGACCCTGCTGGGGCCCGCCACCACATGGCTGCCGCATGCTAGCAAAGCCCTGCCTCAGTGACAGAGGGAACAGCCTGTGCACCACTGATGGGAACAGTCCGAGGAGCCTCTATATATGAAAGAATATACGTGTGCATGAATAACCATTGCAAGGACATCAGTGTGTCAGAGCATGTGTGTGTGTGTGTGTGTGTGTGTGTGTGAGTGTGATGGCTGGGGGTAGGCACTCAGAAATAGAATTGTCATTTTGCCCAAGTCTATTTAAAGCCCATTGCTGCCATGAATGCTCAGACTTTCTCATATTAAGAGAGTCAGGCTGAGCACCAACAGTTGTATTGATGGGAGATTTACTGCTCATCACAATGCTGAAATCTAATCTGGTAGCAATTACGGAGTTTGCCATGATGCTGCATTCTAGATGGCATGGGGAGGCTCAATCCCAGCCGTGACTGAATACTCAGGATTATATAGTAAAATGAAAGCCAGTAACTCTTGCCTGCTGCAGTTGTGTTATCAGCGGACTCACCTTCTTCATTATACCAGTCTTCCTCTTGCTGAACGTGGTGTATCGTCTCAACTTGTTGTCAATAAATTCCATCTTTATCTTTACACGCCCACGTGTCTTCTTCCCCGGCTTTGCCCCGGCGACCCCTCCAGGTACCATGCCGTAACCTCCGGGAGGTACTCCCATCTCCTGACCTGTGACCGCAGCCTCCATCTCCCCTCTCTCCCGCTTTACCCCTCTCCTGCTGTCCCCGAGTGAACCCACCGGGTCGTCATCATCTCCGGAGTCCGAGTCATTCTCCGAGCCGCTGCACAGAGGCGCGCTATCTCTGTCCGGGTCGAACCTGGCTCCATGAGGCAACACAACTCCTGTGTTTAGAGCCACCATGTTGCCCTGAACGGCGGTCTGTAGCGGGCTCACCCCTGTCCCGTTTCCAGATCTCACACCTCGCGGACCCCCAGGACCGTTAGCCCCCAGCATCCCCACGACGTCTCGTTCCCCGTGTCGCCCGCTTTCACTGACCCCCGGTAAAGCTTGCCCTGGTCTGACCAAGACGGGACGAATCCCGCTGCCGACAACACCCGAACTGAGTCCTGTGGTACCTCTGCCTGGAGCTGAGCCGTTCCCAGATGGTGCCGACCCAACCTGGCTCGGTAACATTCTATTTACTGGACCGAGTCTCTTTAACACCAGCCCGAATAGCTGGAGCTCGTTATCTCTTGAATGACAGATAAAGCGCTTGCACGCCTCGGGCTCGAAACGTAAACAGACCAGACCAGTTGAGGTTTTGGAGACTACAGGAAATAACCGAGACAAAGTTTGGGAGGTGATGCTGGCCCCCAGACCCTTCAACCCCGGCGCAGTTCGCTTCACCCTCCTCTATTTCCAAAACTCCGAGCACTTTCTCAAAAAGGAAAACGCGAAGGGCGACCTCGATGTTGTTCCGCCACCTCGTATAGTCCGCATGCTGTAGGGAGAATAACGCCAGCATTGGCCTGCTAGCACTCGTGAAATCAAATCTATCCATTCAACATTTTCATATGTATCTCTTCATTTATCAAAAATCCATAAATACATTCTAATTTTTTAGCTGGATTTACGACAGCGGAATGATAGTCCTTCCCAGGAACTACTTTCCTCCTTATAAAGAGATACAATGTTTCCTTATTTGGTGCTGTCTCTCCTTATATGGTGAGTCACAGCGTCGCCCGCCCATTGGTTGAGGATTACATGAGTAGCGCCGCCATTGGTCCAAAGGATAACTCGTTAGCATAAATACCAAAATGGTTGCGCTACCTTCAACGTCATTGTGGACAAGCAGCAACACCAAAATAATAAAACATTTAAGTTTTGTAGTCCTCCCATATGTTACTTTATCATTCTACAACTGAACCGATATATATGGAATTATACTTGAGCACTGTATAGATTAGTATACTAACATTCTCACAAATCACACACTGATTACCCTTCTAAGAATTATTACTTTGTTAAAATCCCTCTGCTTCCTACAATATGACCTTTTCACAGAAGATGTTTTGATAACATATTAAGAAAAGCACAGTTGTGGTGATAAGACTGCTGATCATGGCTCCAGATAAGTAGAATACTGCTTGCACTTTTCACAAGTGTTTTATGTGCTTGGTTGGTTGTGAAAAAAACAAATAAAACAAAAAACTTTGGTGTATCTGAGAAATGAACTGACAGTGTTTGAAATGATGCCTAAACTCCACCCAGCTGCCACTCCAGACAGGCAGGTTAAAACAAATACCACTCGTGTTGTTTCCTCATTCAACATCTGTTGGCTCAGATGCTAGAAGGTTATAATATTTATACACACACACGCACACACACACACACACACAAAATGGATTCAAACACATTTTCGTTGAAGAGGAGAATTCTGACAACTGCGCACAAACATCAACATGAGAAGTATTGATGCGCTCAATACTTCTCCAAGACAACATGGACTCACATCCTCATTAGTTGTTCCTGGTTAAATATTAGAATAAGGGTTAGTTAATGCTTAGTTACAGGTTACATAAAGGGTGTTTTGCTCTTCAAGTACTTGAAAGCACTGTCAAGATCTTGGGAGTCTAAGTACAATACTTCGGGTTGATTGTTCATTCACAGTAGCACTGAACTGGAAGGGTTGGAGTTCGTTTTCATCTCAAATCAAAGCGTTTGCGGATTAGGGATTCGGGAGCATACAGCCGGATAAATTAGACGTAGATTATACCGGATGATGAGCTTGAGAGTTTGTTAACTAAAGATTTTGGGCAGTTTGTATGCAACTGGTGGCTGTGAGACATCATTAGCTTCAAGCTAAATACATGTAGCTCCTCTTTTTGCTTTCTGGAATAGAAGAGAAGTGTGAAGAGGTGAAAAAAACCTTCTTGACGAGCTCCATATGCCCGTTTGGGATTAAATAGAAAGTATGACTCGAAAAGTACTGAAGAAGTCATTTTAAGAGATGCATGTTCCCCACTTGAAGGATCACAAGGAGCACTAGTAAATCTTTAATTTTGCTCATGTAACGCCTATTCAACAATCTTATACATAACTATGCATTAATTAACAGTCAATGTACTCTGAATGTAGAGTGCTAGCCATTTTCAGTGTAAAAAGCCATCATCACTTTCACCACTGAACCAAACTCCTTATGGAGCTGGCTGGCATGCTTCAAGGACACAGTAGAAATATACAGCACCCTCTAGTGGTACTTTAACAACTTGGTCAACTGAAAGGAAAACATACAGCTGATGGATAGTAAACGCAGAGTATGGCGACACATGGTTTCGCATATATTTGACATGAACAATAACAATTTTCAAAGATGTGCCACATGTTGGTGGAATGATTTCCCTGCAACAGGCAGCTGTTCACTCAGCAGGCGTGGACGTGCGTGTACGGGCTTGTTAAAGATCAGGACTGCAGCTTTCAGCACCTTTATTATTATTTTACGGAATTCTATAAACGCTGCAGGCAGGAGCTGCCAGGAGAACTCAGATCTTCAAAACACTCTGGCAAAGAGGAGCTTTAACGACTTTATTTGGGACGTTTACTCCAAATGGGCTACCGCAGTTTTAATCAACTAAACACATTTGAAGGTAAATGAGCATTTGTGTAAAACCGTGAATGTTTGTAACCTGCCACTGAAGATGCATCTATGAAGCACAAGACAAAGGTTAAAAACACTGTGAACCTTTATTGACAGCAGTATGTATACTTTTGTATATATCCGTGATTACTGTGAACATTTGCTGAAGCAGAATTTTTTTTTCATTAAAAAAAAAAAAGGTCTAGGAGTGAGTGCCTAGCATTAATAGAAAACAACATTACACTAAAAACAAAGTATAAAAAAACAAGTTCATAAACAAAGGCAATTGCATTTGATTAGACAACAAAACAAAGGGCAAAGGAAAAAAACAAACGGTTTAGATAATCCTTCATTTACCAGGCACTTAAATTAGTACTGGTGACCCGCAGTCACCCATTTGACCTCTGTGGTTAGCATTGTCAGCTGGTTCACCGGGCGAGGTGAGCTGGATCAGAGATGAATACAGAGCAGAAGTACCGTCCGATCAAAGAGTTCCAACAGCACAGGGCCTTCATCATAAATAAACAGGCGCCTGCAATGTCCTTCTACACAACATGGTGGGGATACCGGGGGAGACCGTTGAAGTGGAGTGAGTGCATGGCTTCGACGTTGAGTACACACTGCAGCATTGCGCACAAATGCACCTCTGGGATTGGACCTCTGAAGAATTGTAGGTTTCAGACAACACAACTGTCGTGTCGTGGAAGTGATCAATCGTAAGCACCTCGAAGATAAAACAAGAACACTCATAAAAACGTAGAAAGCCCAGCACAGGCGCAGTCTCAGTCTCATCTAGTCAACAGATTTCTTGGCTATATTGATCCTTTTTTTCCTTCTTCTTTTCTTCTGGAGTGTACAGACGACAAACCTTCATGCAAACTTCTTTCCGTGTCCTCTCTGATGCATGAGAACAGTTCAGCGGTGCCCACACACACACACACACACACACACACACACACACATACATACACACCTTGGAGGATGATGTACTGTACATGCTCTGTGGCAGACGGTGGCAAATTGTGTCTTCCAGGTTTACAAAGCAGGACGTTGGGTTGAAATCCTCAAGCACGGTCCTGCGTGGCTGATATGATTTTTGAGGAGCCTTAAGGTTCCACTAAAGTCACGATAGATTCCCTCAATAACGCTTCCTATTCTGATGAGAGGAGAAATCAGTGTTGCTATGAGGCAGTGGGGGTTGAGAGAGTGTGTGTGTGTGTGTGTGTGTGTGTGTGTGTGTGTAGGCGTAGAGGCACTGAGGTCGCGATTCTCCGTGAAACCACGCGTCTGTGGGACAGGCAGGCGGGGTCACAGTGGGACTTCTGGAGAGGGTCATCCATGTTGCGGTTAAGGCAAACTCCTGGCACTGCTCACAAGAAGCCATTCACAAAAAACACGAGTGTGGGTCCACTGATATAACAAACAAGTCTGATCCACATACCCAACTTATGAAATGCATATCATTATTTTTTTTAAAAAGTGTTTTCTCCTCAACCCTCTTCCCTGAAATGTGAGACTAATAATCCAGCATTCCTTGTCTGTATTTTGGGGGAAGGGGGTTGCTTCAGTCCCCCTCTGATCAGCGTGGTCTCAGACTTTGCTATCAGAGGGCAGCTCTCCCAGGGCCTGGACGATGTCACTGAAGGAGGGGCGCTCTTTGAGACTGGGGGCCCAGCAGCTCACCATGAGCTTGTAGATTTTGGAGGGGCATCCGTCTGGAGCGGGCAGCTTCAGCTTCCCGGTCTGCAGACCTGGAGTGGGGTGGGGGGGGTGGGGGGGGGGGGTCCAAAGAGTTGGAGGTCAAACCAAAGCAAAACTACTCAAGATCAACGTGAATTATTTGACGTTTATGATTTAAGACAAATGTTTCCTCATTTCTTTCAATGGCTTCTTCTCTTGTTTTTTGAGAACACCTTTTTTTTAAACTTTGTACACTCACACACACACACACACACACACACACACACACATATACATATATATACACATTATAAATGTATTATTATTATTGTTGCTTTTTTTTCTTTAAAAAACAGCAGATGTGCAGGTGAGGTAACAGACCCATCAGGGCTAAAACCTCACAAGTTACAGGGAAGCACATCCAACTCTCTGGGAAAACTCAAGATGGATCCCCTTCTCTCCTCCGTGCTGCATTAGTGAGCTGAGACCCACAGAGAGACTGGCTGACTGCTAGTTAGCTTAGCACAATGAAAGGTAGCAGACGGGAAGTGTTAGCATACCAACCTTTGCCTTCATCAATCTAATGAGGGTTATGAATAAACTTTGTTAAAGAAAGAATAAACAATCATATCCCATTGTAATTTTAGAAATAAACACATCAGAACTATTTTCCTGGTAAAACGTCTGGGCGCAGTGATGGGATGCAGCAGCTCAATGACCTCATCGCATGTACAAGAGCGACGGCTGCTGCTAATTACGGCCCGCTGAGTAAGAGACAAAAACGAGGACTTCTTGACTAACCAAGTTCCTGAAAGTTAACTATTTGATGGAGGTATGCTAACCCTTCCCATGCATTACCATCTCCCAAAAAGTTGGCCTGTTCCTTCTACAGCTCCTTTTCACCCTTAAAAATGATGGAAATACCACTTAGAAAACAAAAAAACAAAAAAAATAAAGAGTCAGAAACAGAATTTACAGCATCTGCATTAAAATGGAAACCTTACGACTGATACCAACCTTCCAGCACTTCGTTGTCGCTGAGTTTGGTATACGGCATTTCCCCGAGGCTGAACACCTCCCACATCAACACTCCAAAGGCCCAAACATCAGACTTGGTGGAGAAGTCGTCCTCAAACACCGACTCTGATGGGAGCCAGCGCAGGGGGATCCAGGCCTGTCTGTAGTGATAGTACTCACTACACACACACACACACACACACACACACACACACACACACACACACACACACACACACACACACGACAGGATGTGGTTGTTAGCTCTGCGTTCACTAATGCTATGAACAGTACCACTGGCCGTGCTGTCTGACCTGTTGTAGACGTCCTTGCTGAGGCTGAGCGATGACACCTTGACGCGCCTCTGACTGTTGACCAGGCAGTTTCGGGCAGCGAGGTCTTTGTGAACAAAGCGGTTGTTGGACAGGTGCTCCATCCCATGAGCCACCTGGGCACAGATGGAAACCTGGCGGGGGAGAAAACGATGACGTTGACAGCAGCAGCTCATGTCTGGTATGAAACACAGCTGGATAATCTTGCAAAGCTGCCGCTGACCCACTGACGCAGCCAATCACTGAACGCTTACTTTGGTCTTGGTGCTGATTGGCTGAGATTTGACCTTGTCATCTTTGTTTTTGGAAATTCTCAGGAACTGCTTCAAGTCTCCCTGGATTTAAAAAAAAAGATCGTAGGGAATTAAACCAGATCAAATACTAACATCTTGAACCCTTGTGTGCGTGAGTGTGTGTGTATCAGAGAGTTTACCAGGTCGTAGTACTCCAGAATCATGTAGTGGGGCTCCGCCTCTCGGCACAGACCCAGCAGACGGACCACGTTAGGGTGACTGAGCTTGGCGAACATTTCGGCTTCACGCCGGAAGTCAAGCTGCAGCTGTTCGTCTCTGGTCTGCAGGCTCTTCACCAGCACCACCGTCTCCTCCTCGCGCTCATCGATGCCCTTCGCTTTGGATAGCAGCACCTCGCCGAACTCCCCTTTACCTGAGCGCGCACACACACATACACACCAATCAATGCTTCATTTATCAATCAATTCACTTTCTATCCAACACACAAGGTAACATTTACAGTTGTTCTCCGTAGAACCCTGAACAAGCAGAACAGGAGGAATCTTTCTGAATCGTACCCAAAGTCGTGATGGTTTGCAGGTTTGCTCGAGGAAAGTGGAGCTTATCGTTGTTGACGTGGCTGTGGCGTTTCTCGGTTGTTGCCGTGGTACCCATGTTAGTGAGGGCCACCTCTTCCTGGATCTCGGTGGTGGTGTGGCCGTTTTGTTGAACAGCCCCACCTGACAAATGCCACACACAAGGTCAAAGGTCATGGACAAATGGAAGTATTGTAACCAAAAGAAAATTCTCCAAAACTACAACAAATAAGACAAATGTACCTTCTGTCATCATTTATTGATATAGAGATCTTAAGGCTGATTTACAAATAAAGAAAGAGATCTTAGAGGAGGAAAAAGTCGATGAAATCATGCAGTATCCAGGACGAACACAAGATGGCAGCACACCCAAACATTGAGGGAATTTAACAGCTGGGAAACGCATTCATTCAAACGTCTCTCTAAATCAAACGAGCGTACCATTGAGGCACTCCATCTCCGGCTCCTCGCCGTCTTGTCCCTTCTGCTGCCTTTTGGCGTTTCGTCTCTTTTTGCAGTAGAACATGAGTCCTAACACAATAATGATGTAAGCCACAGCCGCCCCCACCGATAGGCCGATGGTCTGGATCATCTTGTAAGGAGCTCTGTCTCCCTCTTCCTCGTGGGTATGTGCTGGTTTATCTGTAAATATCAAAAATTGTGTTGCAACGTTCAGCAGAGGAATATTACCTTTTAACAGCAATTTATTTATTTGAGTGTCCTGTACGAAGACACACTGCAGTTTTAACTATATGAAAGCTGTTATACAACCACACCTTCTACAAAAGTTCCGGTATGAACATGAAACTTCATAACGTACTTAAGAGGATTAAGTCACTTTTCTGAATTGTTCCGTTCACATCATTTCTTCTCTCCTCTGGGCAGCGCCGCCGAACCCTGACAAGCTTCACTAAATTCAATTGTCTAATCTGGAATACCATCATGCTACTTTGTGAGTAAATGACTTGCTATTGGACACTAGGTGGAGTGATGTAATTCTAAGCTCCAGACGGCATGCAGGAGCCAACGAGAGGAGTGTTATTACATCTAACGTCTGCCAAATCCGATCACCCCAGTGACAGCTGTGGCGTCTGAGACGTTGTTGAGGTTATTAACCTGTCGAGATGGATGACAGGGGGCGGGTGACGCTTTAATAAAGGCCTTCATCCTACATGTGTGATCACCACTTATGCCCAGTGTGTGTGTGTGCAATTTTCTTCCGGAGTATGTTAAACTCACCCACTACATACAGCTGAGCCACACGGTCTTTGATGCTGCAACTGTTTCCAGCGACACATGTGTATCTGCCCGTGTCATCCGTGGTGACGTCGGAAATCACCAGGGAGCCGTTGGGCATCTTCTGGAACCTGGAAGAAAGACGGAGCCAGATGAGACTGGAGTCATGAAGACGCATCAGCAGCTGGATTCTCTGATTATGATTATTTTTATGTCTTCAGAAGTTGTTTTCTGATCTGCCCCCTCTAACAGGCCAGAAATGTCTTTTAAATCAGGTAGAAGTGTGTATTTTTAAGAGCCTCTGACAAGAACTTTCGCTGGAAGAGTCCTAATAAAAATAAGGTTGCAACTGACTTTTTCTCATTGTTTAATCTACTGATTAATTGCATGATGATCATCAATTCGTCTATTAAATGTCAAGAAAATTCTAGAGCCCAACGTCACCATTTCAAATGGCATTACTGTCTGTCCCTCAGCCCAAAACCCAAAGACTCTTCATTCTCTGACGACGAACGGCAACAAAACGTCCCAAAAATACCAAGGAAAAGAAAAAAAAAAAAAATCAGCCCAAATCCTGATAAGTAAGAGGATGAACTGGCAATTGTTTGGCTTCTATACCTCAAAAACAACTAACTGATAAACCGATTGGTTGTTGCAGCTCTGCTAACAGATGCACATGGCTGACGGAACATTCACTCCTCTTTAGTAAAGCTCTCTCCATCTACGCAGAGAGGAAACTGTCCTCTGACCAGTGGGGTGTGAGTGACCACTCGCTGTCTGGTTTACCTCCTGTTCTTACTGATGTCCAGCGTCTTGTCTTTGACCATCCAGTGGATGTGAGGCTCAGGGTTGCCGGTGGCCTGGCAGTGCAGGATGGCTGTGTGGCCCTGGTACACGGTCGTATTCTCCGGTTCCACCTTAAAGCGAATGTACACTGTGTGTGCGCACACACACACGCAGGCCAAAAAAAAGCTTGTTAATGGCAAACTTCCACCACAACTGGGTTGAACAAACCATTTACAGACTGAAGGACTGTGGTTAACATTTTCTCAGTTGCACTCTACAAACCAATCCAATTCATTACTGGGCTGTAAAAAGGCCACAGATTACACAACAAATTAGAATGACGCTCTCATTAAAGCAGCCTCAGATAGAATGAAACCACAAGTACTTTCAATGGAACTGATGACTAATAAGGCCGGGTGACCCTCTCCTCCCATCATTCCATGCTCTCAGGATAGGAAGCGAGCAGTTTACCGGCCACAGTGAGCGTCACCATGGCTCTGATCTCCCCCTGGAGGCTGTTGGAGGCAATGCAGGTGTAGTTGCCGGCGTCGCTGCGGGTGACTTTGGTGAAGTGGAGCTGGCCGTTCCTCTGATCAACATGAGGTGGCAGCTCTCCTCCGTCTGCAGGGGGCGACAGAGAGACACATGGTGGTTAGTGAGGGCAGGGGGAATTCAAGTGGTTCAACCGGCTCCATCATGGCTACTGCAGGGCAGGAGGAGGCGGGGATGGGGGGGTGGATCAATTATGACCAATCATCATCATTCGTTCATTGTAAATTCTATGCAAGCCTCTGAGCATCCTTGTGTGATGACATTTGTCATCATTAGCAGGAGTCTGAGGGGCACTGCCGCATTTTAGATCAGACAATTCCACACCAACAGTCGGCCTTGATCAGATTTCACCTATTGTCATTCCAGGTGAGTGAGGTCATTGTCTTCTTTAGGTCTGTTTAATACCGACACAAGCGTGTAAGAAATGCTAGAACTGCAGCTTTTGTTCCATGCAAAAATGCAAGTTCAACCGAGGCTAATCTGAGCTAGCTAAATTGGCTTGGAATTGTACAAAGTTACAGTCGGTTTAGTATGAAATTCCCTCGTTCTCCATTTCTGTGGAATGACGTTCCCTGCAGAGCTGTGGTGGAGGGATGCAGACTGGAAGGCATGTGATGTTTCTTGGCTTTTACTACTCACAATGTGCTCTGAGTAAAACTGGGAACGATATTTTTGATAGCCAAAGTATTTTTGCAGCTTGAGTTTATAGACAAAACCTTTTTGTTTATCGAGTGTTCGACATATCAGATCCGAACTCTGACCCCTAAAGACTTCCTACAACTACTAAAACACAGAATCCCTCACGTTTATTTGTCCTTTTCTGAAAATTAAGGACAAAGCCAATGTGTTCCAGGAGACTGTATGTGAAATGTCTATAAATTCTAACTTAACATGACTTACAAACTTCACTTAGGTTTTCAAAGTGTGAGGTGTAACAAAATGTTGCAGAGGAAACTGCAGCAGAGTGAACTGGTAGTTGCAAGCAGTTGCACGGAACCTCAAAGGATTCTTCACTATGTCAACTCTCCGAGTGCAGTTACAGAAGGATTTCAAGACATTTTTCAATGTTGCATCCAGTCTCCTTGTGAGGCCCAGGTCAGAGCTGGGCAGAACCCATTTCTGCCGACATATGAGCGTGACTTATCCTTCAAGGCAGAGCTGCGCTCACCTGCTTTGGTCCAGTGGATGGTGGGAGGCTCTCGGCCCTTAGCCGAGCACTGGATGGTGATCTCATTATCCAGCTCCAGGCACTGAGCAGGCTGGGGGGTCGGGGTGAACTTCAGCTTCTCTGGAACAAGTTAAAACACCATACATACACACATTACACGCATGCTAGACACAGGAGGGGAGGGCACATGCCGAAGCCTCAATTGTGCAACTTGCGCTGCAGATAAAAGACTCAGAGGTGATGAGAATCATGTTCAGACACATTCAGAGAAATGTGGCTTCATGCTCAAGTACATGAGTGTAAAATGGAGGCGTATCAGAGCCTGAGATCATTTAAATAGTGAGATGGGTCAGACAAAACAATGACATGTCAGACCATCTATCACAGTAACCCTGGAGCAGCATTCATCACTCAGATCATGTGATAAACGGAGGCAAGAATAATGCATGAGTCATATTTTACACCTCTGTGGGTATCCTGCAGGCCCAGAGACACAACAGCTCTGCCTATTTTAGGAAACACACACAGTCACTCACAGGCCCAGAGGCAGGACTGCATTTTTCATATTTTCTCTCAGCACCGTATTACTCATCACACCCTGGATACCATTTCACTCACATGATCTTTCTGTCAAGTCTGAGGAATGACTTCATTGTCGGCAAGAAATGGGAGTATAAGCTACTGTATTTAACCATGAAGTGGCCGTTTCCCTCACAGCTTACCGAGCACACTGACTCGAGCTTGGCCAGACAGCCGGCCGCCCACTGTCTTGGTCTCACAGCCGTACATCTGGCCGTCGTAGACCTCCACGTTGTTGATCCTCAGGGTGCCGTTTGGGAAGAGTTTAAAACGAGAATCCTGGAGACAAAGGAGAAGATGTGACAAAGATAAAGGAGGGTGTGAATGACTAGGATTGCTGTAGATGTAATGTGCGGGCATGCATGTACACACACACACACACACACACACACACACACACACACACACACACACACACACACACACACACCTCTGGTGTGATCATGATGTTGTTGCGGAGCCAGGTGACCTCAGGTTCAGGGGTGGCCTGGGCGTAACAGTGGAGGTAACCTGGTTTACCTTCTTCTAAATGGCTGTCCTGGGGCCTCGTCACCCACACTGGGGCCGCTAAGACACAGACAGACACAGACAGACAGACAGACACACACACACACACACACACACACACACACACTGCATGAGTACATTTTACACTCACATACAGATTCATCCTGGCAGGACCTGAATGAGTATTAGTGTCTTCCTGAGTTTGGCATATTGGTGGATCTAAACACCGGTGTCATCAACATCAGTTTATCATGCTGAGGGTCCCAGTCTCCCAACAACAAGGAGTGTTTAAGACTTTGTATGTTCCTTTACTCCAGAGTTGAAAAGTCTCATTTGGATACAAACAAAATGTAACGTAATAACCTACTGTATCTTAACTTATAAGTTGACAGTTCCGGAACTGCCATGGTTGCAAACAGGCACCCTGCTCGACCGTAGAAGGATTATCAATACCAGAATAAATCAAGAGTGAGAGCTTCGAATTCAAGCACAAGCTCAAAATTCAACATGCTAAAGGATTCACATCGAAGCCAACGACTGGCACGGTGTATTTAGTTTACTAGCTTGAGTTCGCCCGTGATTTATGATCATCATCATTAATTATTGTCTTTTACTGACAGAAAGCAAATGTCTCAGTTCAAATATTCAAATAAAGGTTGGTTTTTTTTTGTGCTACTGTGAATATAAATAGATGATGTGGATAATCAAGACAATTCAAGCCTATGTGACCCTTGACTGCTAAAAAAAAAAAATGTTTTCCAAACTTTCAAGACATTTCATTCAAAAATGTTTCCATGTTGACCAACTGGCCGATTCCTCAGGAAGAACATTACGAATGCATCTTTGCGTGAGACTCACTGGCCACGGTGAAGGTGACCTCCTGCATCCTGCTGCCGGCCTTGTTCTGAGCTACGCAGGTGTAGGTGCCCGAATCGCCTGCTTCTGTTGGACTAAAGACCAGATCCAGGCCATCCTGGTACACCCGTCCCTCTGTGGGGACCCGCTGACCTCCTCTCTCCCACCAGACCTCCGGCTGGGGTCTTCCTCGAGGGGGACGGCATGGTACCCGCTGCAAGGTGTCTGCTGTGAAAACGTGGGACATCTTGGAGACCATGTCGTCTATCTCTGTGGGGGGAGAGCAGAGAGAGTGAGGGCAAATAATTTCCATTTACACCAGATAATCATCACTCCGTCTTCAAAGCAAGCGAAGCGTTGCTAATTTTGAATTTCATGAGAGCCCCTGTGCCAGTTCTCCTAACAGATTTCCTGTCTTGTTAAGAAAAAAAGTCTTCTGATTTGTCGATCCGACCACGGTAATTAGAGAACAAAGCCCACAGTAGGAGAACTGAGCATATAGGTTGTTCTTAGTATGGGAATTAGCTCGGGCCTGTGTGAGGTGGCTCATATCAGAGCTGGCAGCCTCTATACAGTGAATGGAGTGTGATCTGTGGTACAAAGACCCCCCAGACCTCCTACTTCTGTGTGGGGGAACACGGTTCAAATGGAAGTCATTAATACTTTATTGGCCAACAAGTCTTTGGAAGCTGGTCACTGGCTGTGACCTTCTGTGAGGCAAAGATCTAAATCGATTAATGGAACAGTGGAAAACACACATTTTTCTGCAGATGAAAGAGAAGCTGTGCTGGGAAAGTAGGGGAGGAGTGTGTGTGCATGTGTGTGTGTGTGTGTGTGTGTGTGTGTGTGTGTGTGAGAGAGTGGGGGGTGGGGGTGGGTGGGCAGTGAAATGAATGGGGCGGAGCTAAGAAGGAGAGACTGTTTAAACTTGTCCCTAAATACTGAACTCTACTGTGACACAATCCTCTTTAATGCCTGGACGGATTACCATCAGATTAAGTGAATTAAGGTATTTAGATTGAGCTGCGGTTCACTGGGTTAAAACTGCAGATGCAGTCGTATTTTGTTAATCCAAAAACCTTGTTTGAGAGGAATAAAGTGACACTGAAACGCATAGAAATTCCAGCCGAAGCTTACTCTAAATATTTGACCTGCGTGTACTTGCAGTTCCAAATGCTGGCTGATTAGTAAGATGAGAAGATACTGCAGCTTGGCCTCGCTTTAAGCGGCAGTCGCCATTCAAAAAGTCAGTGCTGGACAGGAAATGTATACACACAGGACTTGTATGTTAGATTGCTTTCACTTTGCTCTGAGAGAGATTTCATTCTGAAGCGCGCAGACACACCTGTCCATTTGGGCACAGACAGCAATGTTCTAATGATGTTGGATGGAAATCAAGCAGGCAGGTTTAATAGTGTTTCATAATCTCATAATTGCACTGCTTGTTAGCCAGCTTGAGTCATACTGACATGTTAAGTGTTGTCATGTGTTGCTGATGCCAGGTGTTGTTGTACTTTAGAGGGAAACCTGCCGGGGCAAACAGCTGCACTGACGGAGGAAATAATATGGGGGGAGTAGGAAAAGTGCTGCAGCGCGACATGAGTGTGTGGTGGATACAGCTGGGCCGGACGAGGGAACGCGATTATCAGGACCGAGATCTGGCACTCAGTGAAAGACCCAGGAGAAAGCAGAGGAAGATGGAGGACAAACATGTAACCCTCTCACTCTGAGACAACAGAGTCACAGGTGTTCATCCCCCAGCAAGTCAACAACAACCAGTCTCTATGTGTGTGTGTGTGTGTGTGTGTGTGTGTGTGTGTGTGTGTGTGTGTGTGTGTGTGTGTACCAGCTATTAGCAGGGAGGCTTCCTGGGTAACTTGGGACCCGCTGAGGCCACGGCCGACACACTTGTAAGTCCCGGTGTTCCTGGGCTTGACCTGGGTGATGAGCAGTGTGCCATTGGAGAGCAGGAACACTCTGTGGAGAGAGACATGGAGCGACCACCCGTCACAAGTGGACAGCGCACCATTTCACATCAGCCTGCATCAGAAAGCATCTCCAGGTGCATCTCAAGTGATCACTTGTGATCAGATGTCACGTCTCTACTCTCAATACAAATAAACCCATTTATACTCGCAAAGAATGAGTGTATTGTGATTTTTAACCAGCAGGAGGCAGCGATGTCTTTCCCTTGTCTGAGAGACAATAAAAGGAAGCGAAGAAGACATCAAACACAATAAAAACTGGCTCTTCCCTTTATGCGTTCCAAACAACATCAAAGACGTTTGACACATCTCCACGGGCTGTTACAAATAATAACATGCCTGAGTGTGTACTTCTCCTTGTGGAGGATGACGAGCTGGCCTCTTACTTTGTGTTTAGTCTGCTAAAGTCTGTGGCAACAGACAAACCCCGCAGGTGGTCCAAGTTGGGTAATCTATCTTCAAAAAAGAAAAAAAAGCTATCGTCATTAAATTTTTAATTCCAGTCTAGAGATCATTTTTAATCAGCTATTTCTAATAAAAGATCAGGAGGAAAAAAGTTCTAATACAAAATTTATACACTCATAATCAGAGTCCCATGGACAAAGTAAAAGCTATTTTAGCACAGGCCTACTTCTCTGTGCCTGGCATGTTACCAGACTATTTGAATTACCCTGATTCATTAAGCCCGAGACATCTGGTGCTCCAAGTAGGTTAAAGTGAATGCTAAGAATTAGTTTCAGGCTTCTACAGAACAAGTCTTGTGCTTGAGGAGCCCCGTCCCGATGGCCTCCCCTGGCCTCTGGCACGCTGAGAGTCCATCAGTGCTAGTGATGGACGGGACGCAATTACAGGCTGACCTTAAGGGACTCTGACGATGACAGATGGGGAGGAGTAATAGCTCAAAAATCACGTCAGAAGGAGAAAGTCCTTGCAGAGCTTTTGGATAAATTAACGCGTTAAGAGTGGAGAGCAACAAGTCAAGACTCTGCTGCTGCTAAAGCGTGATTCCCTCAGCAGGGAGATATTTCTGTGTCATCTCTTCTTCTCTGTCCAACAGCTGAAGAAAAGGAGAGGGAGTGTGGGTTGTGTGTGTGTGTGTGTGTGTGTGTGTGTTTATGTGTGTGTTCCACCTAGAGATGGGATCTATTGCCGAACATAATACACTTGTTTTAAATTAACCTCAAAACCCTAAATAAACAAAAAGCTTTTATTTTCCATTTATAAAGGTAACCATTTATAGTTGCATGAACTCCTCCACAAACATTTGGTGTGTCACATTTCTGACACCAAACTACCGGGTTTACGTTTGTTAGTTTCACACATCAAATATTTACACGTAATCTTGATAATCGACAAGATAATCAGTAACAGATGAGCTGCATTCCTCAGGCGTTCTATCAGCCAGCATCAATAAACACAACTACAAACACATGAAACATCAGGCAGCCTTGGAGGAGCTTCACCACTAAGAGCCCAGTTGGTGTGTGTGGTTTTCTAGTCACACAGATCACACATCCCCCTGCCATGCCGGTGCTGAGTCATCACTGCCTCGGTGACCAAACCCGCCTCTGACGAGCTCTTTACATTAATAATGAAGTACCTGCACTGAAGCCATTCAACCGGTCACTGGCTGATAATCATGTTGCTATGGACGACCAGGCAGCCTAAAACGTGACCACTTCTAAGCATACCACGCTTTGAACCTTCAAGCACGGCGTGTAGGGAAGGGTCATGAGGAAGAGCCCAAACTCGTATTCTGGGCTTCAATGGCGTAACGTCTACTCTCACAACAACATAGAACAGAAAGAAAAGAAGAAAAAAAAAGATATAAAATATTGAATCCACAGAAGGGCCAGTGAATAAGTAAAATAACTGAAACTCATACAAATAATTGCACTGTAGTTGTGCGTGTAATCAATTAGAAATAAGCAACAATCACCAATGCGGATAATCCCGTTGTGTGTCGCTTGTACATCCATCAGGCGCATTCTCTTCTGTACTCATGTTTGGAATCCAACTGTGAGCTCACACAAGTGTGTGCTGCCAAACATCTGGCTGGCACAGAGTCTGGATTTTAATGGGTTAACTAGCTTGCCCTGACAGAATCGTACTTGGTCCTCAATCTTCAAGACATTTACGGTGTGTGTATGTGAGCCGCTCGACAAAGGAAGGGAGGGGCGCCAGCACAAGTGCAGTGCGCCGTGCTGCCTCCTGGGGATCGCAGTGCAGCACATTGTAGGCAACATGTAAATGGACCAATAATTATTAAAAATCTAAATCATCCGGCAGAGTGCATTTTTTATAGCGTGCCGTGAGCCTCGAGTTTGACACATGTGATCTAGAGCTTATGTGTTTATAGGGGACATGCTGGTAAGCTGATTGTAGCTGGAGGGGTTTTTCCGCTCAGTGCCTGAACACTGGAGAGAGCTGCAAAGTCTTCGGTGATAGGCTGCACACAACAGTTGTGGTTCAAGTGATGTACGACAGTCTGCAGAGAAACTTTACAGCGTTCTTATTTCAGTAATAACATTCCTTAATGTGCTCTTCATCTGGAGCCTGAGCTCCTGTGGCACAGGGAGCTGAGAGTAAGGCCTGAGGGTTCCAGCCCATTGAGTTCTAGGGAATACAGAGCAGCTCAGCTTCTATAATAGGGGCTGAGGAGAGGAGAGGAAAAAAAGAGTGATGAAGAGCGAGGGATTTAGCTTTCAACATACCGAGACTTGTTTACCAACAGATCATTTTCATGGTACCACTCCAACGTTGGGGCCGGCACAGCAGTGTACTGGCAGTGGAACACAGCTTCCTCGTTCTTCAGAACCACCTGGTCCTCCGGGGATACCACTGGCCTGGGGAAGCTCTTATCTGTTTGAGAGGTAGACAAACATCGGCAGGCATTAGACCACCGAGGGCCATCTGTGTAGACGCTCCAACATCTCTGCTCCAGGTTTTATTAAAAGCTGCCAACAGCAGTGTGGCGCTGGTACACCAGCAGCCCTCAGGTGCTGCTGTGTCAACACCTCAGGGGCCCCGGGGAGAATTAATGAGGTCAGTGAACATGTCAACTTGTTACTGACCCCGGCCTTATCGGGACCATCATCTTCTCATTTTTTGGGCCTCCTGGGTTGCAAAAAACATAGTGACGACCATGGAAATTTACAAAATTGATCTGATTGACGGGTATAAAAGGCTTTAAGACTTTTTCAATTCACATTCTTCCAACTCCTCTTAACCTGCCAAAATCTGAGATTTTGTACAGGAGAACGAGTAACTACAGACATTATTCAGCTCCAAATAAACCTGAAGGTCGCTGAGCTCAATAATGAGAGATTAACATGCGACTATCCCGAGTCCAGGGTTAAGTGGGAGTATTTCAAATCTGAACGGGGTTGTAGGCACCAGGAGGAGGGTGTGGAAAGAAAAAGGAGGATGTCAGTGTGAATTCCTTGTCTCCCAAGATCTCAAAAACCTGAAAACCTGTCTAAATCTGTCAACCCCTCCTTGAAGTGAAGCCCTATAGAAGCACCGAGGGTGGTATCATGGTAACTGGAAACTCAACAATTACCCATTCTTCCTCTACCCAGGTGCTAACCTTGCATTTGTGTGTGTTGCAGGTGGCTAATTAGAGTGAAGCGGGGCATCGGGTTTCTTGCACAGATGTGTTGCTGTATGTACTGTACTCCCCTCGGTGGTGTACTGTTGGAATAATACACAAGGGGCGCACAAATACGCAGAGTAAGCAACAATAGCAGCGTTGAGAGCCTGCAGAAATACGATTAATCTCCAGCACAATACACCCAGCTACTGTTACACTGTCAGATCAACATTACGCCACTACAGAGGGAGCTGATGTTATTGTGCACTCGGTTTCTCTGGGTGCAAAGGTAGCGGAGGAGATCACATTAGAAGCTCCATCATCTCTCCCTGATAATGACGTGTATACGCCTCCTCATAGCCACCCTTCCTGACATGTGCGGAAAGATGCAATGAGAGCAGTGTAGAACTTCTCACAGTGTGAGTCATTTTGATCATGCTAAGGATAAACACACACACACCTATGATGTTGAGAGTGAAGTTAGTGTTGCTGCAGACGTGGCCCGCTGCGTTCTTGGCGCAGCAGTAGTAAAGGCCGTTGTCGTCGGGACTGGCGCTCTTGAAGGTGAGCAGCCTCTCCTTGTTGTTGATTTGATGGCTCTTTTCCGTCAGCTTTACTCCGTCCTTGAACCACTGGCATGTGGGCCTAAGTGGGAGGATGAAGAGGGCAGGCGTGAGTGAAATGAGGGATGAAGCCAGGGAAGAATGATAGGAAGAGATAAACAGAAGGTTATGAGAGGCCAACAGAGAGAGAGAGTTACAGTCCAATCTTCAACATGACCCTTGACCTGGTGTTCTCTGAACCGACTCACCGTGGGTGTCCATCAATGTGACAGCGTAGCGTGACTGGCACTGAGCTCTCGATCTCCCCCTCTGAAGCGGGCTCCTTTAAAGTCACTCCGCCACTTTCCAACCCTGTAGAAGAAGAAAAACAGAAAAGGCTGTAAGTGGGAGGAGTGGGGTGATGGGGGGGCACGGAGATACAGTTGAGAAGGACAGGAGGAAAAATTGAGTTAAGTGGCCCTCCTGTCTTTTGTCCTCATGGGACACACGACACAGCATGCAACGCTAATGGATGCAGCAGCGATGAGGGCGCATCACTCTGAGTCAGAACACAAAAAGAAGACAGAGCAGGGCGCCGGCGCATCACCGGGTCAGCTTACAGCGCTGAATATTAAAAAGAGAGATTTACCACATGGGGCAAACAGGAAACGAGCAACAAGGACGAGTGTGTAATGTTGAACATGATGTGCACACTTTACCACAATGACTTCTCTGGGAACTTTACTGGTAGTGCCAGGATCTTGTTAACAAGAGGAGCAAACTGATGAGAAGTATCAGTAACACAGGAAACAAGGACAGCAACAGTATTAGAGGGACACAGTAAAAAAAAAATAAAATAAAAGAAACTAGATGGCAGGAGGCAGAGCCCCTGAATGCACCACAGTAGAAAAAGAGTACTAGAGGATACGTAGAGACCAGCTTTGATCCATTTAATGTTGCACAACTTGATGGAATAACCCTTCCCCCACTCTGTGTGAGTGAGTGAGTGTGTGTGTGTTTGTGTGTGTGTGTGTTTGTTTTTGTTTGTGTGTGGACAAATGCTGTTTATAAGCTGTAGCATGCAATAACTGTACGCACATACATAGAGAGCATGTTTGTCTGAGTTGCCTGGTTTATACATGATTCAATGTGATGTGTGTGTGTGTGTGTCTGGGGCTGTGTGTGATTTTGTGTGTAGGGGGGGTGTAAGTGGGAGATTTTCCATCTCGCTGAGATTACTACGGCCTGTGGCTGAATCGTGTGTGCATCACTACTGCTGTTTATATGAAATATGCATATTGTCCATCTGAGACAGCCGTGGACAGGCACCTGGAAGGTTGGGGGGGGGGGGGGGCCGAGAGGAAGACCACCTATCACAAGAATTAATAAGGAACATGTCAGCGCTCTGCACCCAGGGAGATGATGTGAACCCGCTTCTACAGCCTGCAGTACAGTAACAGGGCCTTCACCTCAGCTCATCTGAGCCAGGCTGCACTCATTAGCTTCCTGTGAACACAGATGCCCCAACAGCCTGATGTGTGTATATTGGTGTGCGAGTCAGAGACAAGTGTTTGTGTATGCATGCGGGGGTGAGGAGTGAGACGTTGCTGATGATGCTGTTGTGAGAGTGAAATGATGAGAGACGCGCCCCTAACCACGAGTGTTTGTGCGTTAATGTGCTTGAATCTCTTTTGACGGCTCTGTATGCTAATTGGGTGTGCATCTCAGACAAGGTCGTTCCAGTCAATGGCGTCAGTGAGGAAGAGGAGGGGGCGATGAGTGCCTGCCCTGCTACAGAGCCACACAAACCTGTTATTGGTGCACTAGAAGATTAAGGGGTCGACAAAACCAGAAGGGGAGACAGTGAGTCAGTGAGGAGGAGGAGGAGCGAGGAAGGAAAAGTGCAACTGACTCGGGCCAAACTTCATCTGCAAATGAGTCCAAGTATTTGTTTAAACCTGCCTGGAAGAACAGGTGGATGTTTGAAGAATCAGGTGGTGTCAACCACAAGAGAGATGTTCGAAAGTCCTATCTTCTCCGTATCTGTCATTAGAGTCAGTGGAACTCTGATTAAATAGATCAGGGATTTCCAAAAATCAGAGAAGGTGGGCCTCCCTTTAGACTCACCTTCACCCTGCACCCTCACTGAATCAGAGTTTAAATTCTAAATGATGAAACTATAGGATCCTTTTATGTTACCCGATCCCATAGACAGCCAACTCTTTAGCCGAGCTAGTCTAACATTTCTGTGTCATTTGACTTCAGATTCCAGCCAATACAAAAAATAAATAAATATCAATTTAAAAAAAATCTGTTGTGAGTCATTTATTAATTTTTGGACCATTGGAGAGTAGAAAAAAAACAGTCAAACTTCCCCCTTAACCAAAAGTATTTTTAACCAAATTAGGCAGTTCTACATGGTGTCTTCAAATGATCTTTCCGCTCCATCCACTGAGCCTCCTCTGAAACTGCATGGTTCAACCTGCTGTGTGCTCGTGACATTTTTAACCTCTATATCCGTGGGTTCTTGAGAAAACGTCCGACGCTGTTTTTTGTTTTTGTTTTTTTTGTTTTAAACATTTGCAGGATATGTTCTGCATTTCAGCAGCAGTTGGAAATAAAACCAAAGAGAAATGGGTTGGTACCGTGGCGCTGGACCCAACACTTGACCTGTGAACTAAGAATCAGCGGCACAATGAGCTCTTATCAGCACATCCCGTATTGCGAGGGTCTAAAGTTTCTGCCACTCCGAAGCCACTCAGTGCTCCGCTAAGAAGGTTAAAACCCAACTCCTGGTATTAATCCAGCTCCAGTTTGACCTGGATTTCGTGACAGTCACACATTCTAACCTTTAAACGGCTCCATTCACAGCTCAGGTTTCTCCAGCTGTCCACTTGACAAACAGAAGGCACTCTTTCATAACCTATTAGTGGCAGATACCCCCCCCCCCCAACCGTAATCCATCTCAGAATGCATGACTAAGTGTTAGAGCAAGCCTGGCAGCTAACGCCATAATTAGGGGCCTATAATTATTATGTTGGAGGCAGAACAGGAAGCCCCATCACAACACGGCAATGATAACAGATAAATTGTCAGGATATTGTCGAGGCATGGACCAGTCATCCCTCTCAGTGCCAAAAGGCAACTGTGTGTGTTTATTTCGCTCACTGAGGTGGTTTGTTGCCATGGAGAAGGGTGTTCCGAAGAGTGTGGATTGTTTTATCAACAGGAGTGACAGGATTTGACTGGCAGCGCCATATGGGTATAAAAATAATTAAAACACATGGCAGAGTGGCTTCGTATTATAAAGGCGAGGCCTGGGATGCGTGCTAGCAGTTAGGGAAGGTGTCAGATTTTATCAGCTGTGACTGACAGAAGTCAACAGTGATGGCTGCTGTTGCCGCGGCAATGCAGACAGAAAAGGGAGAGGAGGAAGAGGAGCAACTACACCAAGTCCCTGAGCAGGCGTGAAGCAGACTGATTGAGCCTGGTCCATTAAGCAGGAGGTACTGTATGTTGTCAGAGGAAAAGAAAAGAAAAACCCATTAAGATGTAGGAACAGACAGGATGAGTAAGAGTGGAGCTGTGCGAGTGGTCATTACTTCTAAACTGTGTGTTAAGGACTCACGCTGTGTGATTAGAGCGAGATTGTGTGTGTGTGTGTGTGTGTTTACTTTTCTTCAAGTGCCTCTGTGATTAGAGGGTTATTAAAAAAAAAAAATCAAGAATCTTCTTTTTTTCTTTTTTTTTTTTTAAAAAGAGGGAGGGAAATTGCCTCTTTTATAAAAACAAAGATTTCCAAAACACTCGTCAGTCAAGTTAGCGAACTTGTCAAGTCAAGCGTTTCCTCCAGGACCAACAAACACGCTGGAAATAATAGTGATGCCTGAGCCCGACGCCACTGCTGGACGCCGCCTCGCCATGGAGACCCAGTGACCAGGCAGGACAAAGACATAACAGGAGGGGGGGGGGCTAAACCTCTTTTAGTGAAAACAGAAGGGGGATAATTACTCTGAACAACTCTCAACTGGCGGGATTTGCCCACCCACCATTAAGAGAAGGACAAATTAACTCTCTCCCTGCATCCAGGGCAGGAGGAGGGGGCGGGGAACAGTGGACTCATGTACAGTCAATGTACATTGCATAAGGACATAAGGAACACCCCCCCTCCCCCCTCCTCACAGGTCACATTTACAAGTACACACGCAAACTAGCACACACATGAGCGAGCAGGATTAACACCAGAGGGGGTCTTCACTTTATCATCCGTAAAATGTATGTTGGGCAAATATGTGAACATCTGTCATAACACAGTCGGATCCACATGAAGCGATCCAGGGACCTCCGTCCAACCTGCACACCGTGACACAGTCAAATGTGTTGATACGCACAGACAGATGCAACAATCAAAAGTGATTCTGGGTGATTTACAACCAGCCGAGGGCCAGTTTAACTTGTGGGGTTGATTGTGAAATATACGCAGTGAAAAGAACATTCCTCTGCTAACACAAGGGAGACTATTGTATGTGGATTCTTATCCTTATTCTTATCGTACAATTTACAGCCGAATGTTAATGAGTGGTGTTTTGACAGCACTGAGCCCATTGATAAATGCCTCCAAGCTGATATCAGTGTCAGTCAGACACACAGCTGTATGTCTGCGTTACCATCATATCTGAATCTGCCCTCTGTGTGGATTAACTAAAAGCCTCTAAACCGCTTCAACTGAAGGAATTCATGCAAACACCCACAAAAAGTCTGGTGCTACACTTCAGAGGTGGAACAAAATATCAATAATGCAATACATGGCAATAAAATATTTATACATTGGTGCCAAGTATGTTTTTTTAAGCTGCAATAAGAAACAGATAAACTTGTTTTTAAACTTTAAACTAAATGCATTTCAGGGGGATTTCTTATTCAGGCGCAAAGATATTGTGATGTAGTTGCGCTCTCCATCAATTATGGTGAAAGCACTGTGTCATGGTAGAAATGTAGAGAGACAGCAAAGGAAGTGACTGTAATTCCCGCCACTACTACCCACAGTCTGGGCTGTGGAGGTGTGAAATGTCGGTCTGAGGAGAAACTGCTCCTGCTATGATCAGAAAGCAGCAGCGAGCACTTTGATGCTGGACTGGACTGATTTCCCAAGGACTACTCATGGCTGCACATCTAAAAGAAGTGACGTTGCAGCTCCAAAAGTAAAAACAGTGGGCTTGAAGATGCAAGAACCCAAGATGAAGTGCCCGTCAACATAATACACTGTACAGCGAGTGTGTGCTCTCTCTTTTTTCCACCACAGTGCCCGCAGTAGACTGCTCCCTCATGCAAAATCCAATTATTAGCAGGTCTCACCTCCCTTTCATTCTACAGACCAGTCAAGGACTGCTGCGTGTACGTTGGTGCAAGGGTCCAATCATCGCTCCTGGCAGGTTTAATTAGCGCCCCAGCATTAAAGTGCCAGGGGCCGAGGGGCATGCCCCGAGTGCTTTCTCGTTCTCTGTGGGTTCGTATGACCCCGTTTAGGTGATGAAATCATCACCTAAACATCCACTGTCAACGGCTTCGACTCACTAAAAAAAATATTTTCAGGGCCCAAAACAAATTGGGTTTTGTTAAGATGTGACTGTGTACAGCCGAGCTGACAGCAGTCAATTCACACCACTTTCCTCTACGTGTCCATTTGTGTTATTCAGTTCTCCACACAAATGTACAGATACTTTTCCATGACAAATCATTTCAGCTTTTTTTCATTTACATCACAGCCCGCCTCTAATAAAATATGTTCTTCTGTTTCTACTGCGTGGGAATGTTAATGGCCTGGCAGAGATGATCAGTTTATTCTGGGTCACGTTAGCAGCTTTTAAGAACTGGTACTTCATGTCTGACTTGTTTTTCTTTTCTTTTTTTGTAACTGTGGGAGAATGTCAGCAGAGCTTTATTGACACTCTAGATCATCTCTAATTACAAGACATAAAAGCAGCTCCCTTCAGATTGGGCAGAGCTTGGAAAACTGATGAGCATCTTTGTGCTATCTGGTGCTCAACATCACATACCACAAAAAAGCGTTGGTGGCGACACATAACAGAGCTGCACTCTCTCTCCCGCCGTCTGTCCCGCCGAGCTCTGGAATCCCATCTACTCTTTTAAAGGGCCTTTGAACAGTATCACCACATAGAACAGAGGAGGGACAACATATTCCAGATGGAGACCTTTTCACTCGCCAATAATCACAGCGTAAACTCAGTGTTTAGGAGACACCAAGGCTTTGCGGTAACAATGATCCCTGGCACCGTTCAGGAGCAACTTACGCTCCTTTAATTCACTTGAGCAGAACTTCTATCGCCTCCTGCAAAACCTACAAGGATCCTTGATTCCACCGCCAAGACTCTTGTAACCTCTGTTTTGGGATCCACTGTTGTAGTCTCCATGTAACAGTGCTGGTATATATCAACCATGCTTGAATACCACTTAGCGTGTCTGTAAATCAGATGGCATTCACACGTGACTGTGGCCAATGTTTATGTATTGATGTGAAAGGTCACATTGAAAGGCGTTCCAGAAATTTGCAGGGTCAAATTGGACCAAAAAGATGGTGCGATAAAGGGCTAAGGACCAATACTTTTTCTTTGTGTCTTTTACTTTCCCAGGCACTAAAGATAAACAAAAACTACCTCAGTACACACAAAAGATGGAAAGGCAACTATATAGGCCAAATTATTGGTACTGATATCGACCCAGAAATTCCCAATCAGAGCATCCAAACTTCTCTTTGAAATGCACTTATTTTAATTTGGTATTTGTTGTGGTTTTTTTAAATGTCTTTTATGTGTTTTTTTATGTAAACTACTGGACACAACAATTTCCCTATGGGATAAATAAAGTATCGATCAATCTGTCTGTCCAGCTACATGGGACAGACACATTCCCACGGTGGCGTTAGAGTAAACCTAAATAATTACATATCACTAGAAGGTAAATTACACTGCTCCATAATTCCCAGACAAAAGCCTTTTGAGAGGATATGGGAAAAGATTGTGACACTACGCAGAATAAAAAGATACAAGCAACTAGAAACACATGCTTGGTGGAACATGTATCCAGTTTCCTTTGGAGCGAGGGAGAGGAAGCCTCAAAGAACAAGGCAACAAGGTGGAAACATTCCTTCAGCTCATTCTACCCGTCATCCTATACACTGACTTTTGTTCTGCTTTTTTGATCCAGAAACTGGATGCACACCCTCGCTGCCATCATGAAACCCTGTCAGCTGGCAATCTTCGCTCAGGAAAGCAAGAGGTTTTCAGAATGAGGGTGAGAACAGCTTGAGATGAAAAAACTCACACTTGATATTGAAGGAGGCGTTGGTGGAGTGGAGCGTTTCTCCTGTCACCCTATTTTGTGCAACACACTCAAAGTTCCCTGCATCCAGTTGGCGATCCACGGCGGTGAACTTTAGATTGCTGCCCTCCTGGAAGCGTCTGTCGCTGTTCTCCAAGGGCTGGCCGTCGTGAAGCCAGCCATAGCTGATGTCGGCCGGGTCGCTGACCTCGCAGCGGAGCATGGCGCTGCGACCGTGCAAGGCATCCTGGGATTTGGGCTCCTTGGTGAACTGGATGGCAGCAGCCTGGATGGAAAGAACTGGACGGGAAGAGGAAGAAAAAGTAAATGTCAGTGGATTAGAATGGGGCTGCTGTTCACATTTTACTGCTTTTTCCGTTCATTAAGTGAATGCCATGGCAACCACTTAGCCCAGTAGAGGAATGTGATGTTTAGACAATACTGGCGAGCTGTGAATTATTTTCTCGTAAAATTATCAGACCTAAGACGGAGAAAATGCTATTTCCAGTTAGCCGTGACGTTACACACACACACACACACACACACACACACACACACACACACACACACACACACACACACACACACTCTCACACTCTCCCCATAGTCATGTGCCATCAGTTCAGGGAGACGTGTCTCTCAAATAAGACCTGATGTGTTGCACACGCATCCTGACGCACACTCGAATCTTTTATTTCCCGTCATGATGTTGTACAAGCTCTGTGGGACAGACATGTTTTCTGCTCTATTAAGTCTCATCTCATTGGAGAAAACTCAATGACTGTGTCTTTGACTCAGACTAGACGAACGCTCTTTCACTCAGTCCTTCTTTGGTATGGACTTACCAAAAAACAAATGAAAGAATTTTCCTTACCAAAACTGAGAATATTTCAAGGCAGAGTTCTGTAAAGGAGCAGGCCAAACCTGATGATTCATGTCTCAAACAAGCTAAAAATGTTTATTTCAGCCGACTACCAAAATGGATGAGTCTGACTGGCCACTCTGGCTTTCAAGTCAAAAGCTGCTCCAGCTGTGCTCTCTCCTCTTGTTCAAACAGCTACCTCAGCGAACCTCCTATCAATAACCATCTCCATGTTGCGTCAAGACAGGCCCTCATCTGCTCTGCGCACCACAGTGTTATCATGATGATGTCGAGCTTTGTTATCATAAGGAACGGTTCACCGCAAGACTTGATAAAGCATACCTCCGCCACTGTGATAGTGCGAGTACGTGGGCGTGCGTGTGTGAGATCTTCATAGCCGCTTGCAGGACTGGAGCGAAGCATGACAGAAATCTTTCAGCGATGTTGAATGAAAGAGCGCATTGAAGATGAGCCAAGTTAATCCCCCCATTTTGACCCTTGGCTGCTGACCCTCTACTTGTATCTCTCTTAATCTGGATCATTTTGGTTTCAGCTGCAGGTGGTTCAATATGACAGACAAGCAGCAGGACGAGCCTTAAAGGCCAGTATGGATGCCTGATATTTCTGTACTGTTGTTGATATTATCTGCATCGGTTTATGTTGATATTTACATTTTGCAATACTGAAAAAAAACAGAACATGAAAGCACCGGGAAAACATTTGGAAAAGCCCATAAATCACATAATTACTGTTGTTTCATCAAAGAAGAAACTTGTAGGCTGAAACAGATACACTGCTGATATGCAGATGTTATTGTGCGTCCCTCGGACAGCTCAAGAGGCCGTAGATAAAATTCGCAGAGGTCAGAGTCAGGAGAGAATCACACTGATGCCATTCTTTCTCTTTTTTTTTTTTGTGTGTGTGCAAAGGATAGATCATTAATACAGGACTTGGAAACTGAATCCGCTTAAGATGTGAGTTCTGTCAGCAAGATTAATCCAGAAAAATCATCTACAATTACATGCTGGGTTCAAAAGAGCAAATTCAGCCTTCAATCACCACAAACCTCCCCTCTGTTTATGATACTTGGTTGCTTCCAGCTGGACAGACGTATGCAGTAGCAATAAGTCATCTAGAATAATTTTGGTGGAGACTGTGTTAATGATGTTTGATGCATATATTTAACACATAAATAAGTAAAGGTTATCATTACTGAACATCAAATAATGGGATTTATTGTCATTAAAGTGTCATTCCAATATAGATCTGAATGTTACAAATCAATGGAGACGAGGTTTGATGAAAAACATTTCCTTGTGTGTGTATAACACTGTATCAGCTGCTCGCTGCTCTACCGAGGCAGCAGAGGGAGGCACCAAACGAGTTAAGCAACATCAAAAGACTGAACCTGATCTGTCTGCCTTCTGGCCACGTGTGCTTACAACAACTCACTGTATATTCACATGTTAATAGTATGGATTTGGGGGAAGTTGTCCTCTCTCAGCATGCAGAGAAACTGGCTAAAGCGTGCTTCCTCTCACAAGGTCAGTACATTTGTAAAAGAAGCTGCGGCGAAGAGCGGCCACCGCGGATACACAACTGGGTTGAAACTGAAAGCTCAGAGGGGATGAATGTGTCAGCCTGTCATCACTTGTTTATCTTGACTTCGGTGGCACCACTTACGCACGGATGATCTTGTTTCTTTTGGCTCTTTGTATCCAATTTAGCATCGTAAATATCCAGCCGCTGTGCCCAAAGAGGGAAATAAACAAGTGAATGAGAACATGTGTGTTTTTTAGCTGTCACACTGGAGTTTAATAACATCTAGCCGGGGATCGTGGCGATACAATGACACTGTTAGTGCGGTGTTATTTTCTCTTCATATCACATTTGTTTTTAATTTGGCGCCAGCTTTGGCAGCTGGGTTCGGTTGATGTCTTCCTTCTGGAGGCTCCAGTTCTTTGTGGGGGTCACAGCCTGGTGGACCCTTATTACAGCTGTTCATACAATGCCGGATAGAAATTTACAGGCACCGGGAGAGACTCCTGCAGCTTCTACTTTACTCTAGAAGACAAAATATCTCATTCCGCCCATCCAGGGAGGAGGAAACATTCATCTCACTTCAGTTAAACAATTCAAATCCAAATATGTCCCATCTTCATTTTAACTCCATCTCCAGTTGGTGAGTTCAAGTTTAACCCTTCAATGATCAAGATAGAATTGACTCAAGTAATAAGCAGTCAGCGGGGATGCACAGTAATATCTGCATATAATCATATCAGTCAGACACTCATGTCAACTCAGTTTAGCTGAAATCTCTTCTTCACTTATCATCTGTTGGTTTTTTTTAAATCAAAAGTAATGTGGTGAAAATTTAAAAAAAAAAAAATTAAGGTGCCTTTCTGAATGTTTTAGGAATAAAAATGATTTCTTTTTCCAAATTCACAATGTTTAATTGAGATTTTCAGTATGTGCAAAATGTGAATATCATATTTACTTCCATGCAGATACTATTGACATTAATATTCAGCTGTAAAACTGTGTTATTTTAGTTTTCTCTGTTGTGGTAAATATCTGAACTGCAAAAACAAAACAGGAACAAAAGGGGCTTCATATTTACAGCATGAAAAGAAAAATTACCAGATTTATCAGCCATGAAATCTTTCTTGCATGTGAATGTGCTCCAGTATGAATGCTCACTATGATTTATAGCACAGAGAATTTGTTAGGGCACAACTTCAGTAAGCAAACACACTATAATTCCCTTTAGAGTCTGTGGATTTGATCCATCTGTGTAAAACTGGGATGAGTTATCCCCAACATCCACCTCCAACAATCTATCAAAAGGTCTGTTTAGACAGCACCATGGCCGCCGTGCCAGGCCCACAGCTGGGGGTTGAGGTAGTGTGCCAGCTTCCATCACACGGAGCCGCCGCGGTACAGTGATTTCACGAGTTTGGGTGGAGACACGGCGGAGCTGTGGCACGAAGTTGATGGTTTCATTTAAGACGTATTCTGACATGCAACGCAAGAGTGTGCGTGTGCGTGTGTTCGTGTTCACAGAGCGCAGAGACGGAATAACTTCCGGGAAAAGCCCCAGCGGAGACGGCACAGACAGATAAGGTGTTTTCACATACCACAGGATGACAGATGAGGGAGGAAGGGGGAGAGGGGGAGAGAGAAACAGGGTGGGGGAGGGAGAGAGAGAGGCGGAGTCTATCACATCTGAGGAAGCCGGGCCAAGTTTACAGTACTGTTCAAACACACAAGTTACCATGACCGACATCTTTCAACATACTGCAGTGCTGTCTCTGTACATACAAAACCAGCAAAAAGACTTGAGGCGCGCACACACACACACACACACACACGCCTGCTCATGACCACCATCACACTGTGAGAAACACTAGTAACATAAATCAGTTCCATTCATTTAGGTCACTAGAGCAGTACCAGTTCTTCATGTCCTAATTCCTGCTTGCAGCTCACCCTGCACCAGCCATCAAGTCAACTGACGTGTCACAATCACAGGCAGTAATGTCTGTCCAACTATTTTTGTCTTGTTATTTTGGCCTTTTTCTCTATGTTTTACACATGATTACTTGTCCTATTTCCAAAGAGCATCACCTCCACCACCTACTGGAGCCGGCGCAGCACTGGTTCTTATTGCCGTTTGTTCGCATTTGTGTAGTCAAAGCAGCGTCCTCTGTCATTTGAAATGCACCCGTTTCCTGACCTTTATTGTGAAACGCCCAGGGCAGTGGCGGGCACCGTTAGCGACTGGAGTAACGCAGCTAAAACTCAGCACTGCCCTTTCTTAGACTGCCAGAAATACACCCACCAAGTGTGAAGTAGATTGCTTCTCTCAACAACTGTTCATCCAAAAAAAAAAAAAACCCACACACACTTGATGTGCTCCACTAAGTGCACCAAGAAAGGGAATGCTTGGATCTAGACTGAGTGATATTCAAAGAGATAAGCAGGACAAATGCTATCCAAACGTCCAGTGAAGGCCCTTGAAAGTGAGAGGAGTTAAAAGGGAGAGTTCAAGATAAAGGTGAAACAGACTGGGAGATTTAACAATGCATGAAGGTTGTTCTCACAAAAAGACGTACAGTCCAACGCTGACCTGTTGCACTAAGGAGTTTTCTAACACTGGTGGTGGGACGGAGTATGTTTGTGGGAGCGGGTCTTTGAGGACATTTCTAGCAATGTTTTCATTCAGTTCTGCTGACCTGAACTTGGAAGTAATGCACACTGAATTATGTAAACACATAAAGCTATTATAGTCTTCTTTTTTTTTTGGTTTTACTTTGGGCAAGAAAGCACTATGACTATCATGGAATTTGATCATGTCAGGGTGCACTAAGTGGAAGAGGGAGAGGAGCCCTCTCTTCACTTACCAGGAATCACTTACGACACATTCACTAATGCACCCAGATGAGCTGTAGCCCTCATGAAATATTCACCTTCTTTTCTTTTTTTTCCCCAAAATAGTTTCCAGGGATGTTGATGAAGGTAGAGAAGTTAGGGGAAACAGAAAGTAGGTTAGACACTGATGAGGGAAACTGCTGAGAGGGCTAAAATATCTGCACACGGGGATTCTCCTCTTCGACTCACTGCACGGCCAACCCCATTAAGCCTGGCTCAGCTGTCAGTGTTGTCAGGTGGAAGTCGCCTTAAAGTCGGCCCGACAGCCAGATCTCACTGTAAGGGGCTCATCAGCAGCCGTGCCTCCCCTCTCTCTGTCTCAACTTTGTCTGCTGGCACAGACAGACTGAGGTGGCAGACAAAGTTGAATCATATTTCAAGAAAAACTACTGAATCATCCCACCAGCCCGGCCAGGAATGCGAGAAATGAGACGATGATCATGGACAGAGAATGTGTGTGTGTGTGTGTGTGTGTGTGTGTTCAATATTTATGGACAATGAAATCAGTACCTTGATAAGACGAAGGTTTTGTCTAGTATTGATTCAGGCTGAATACTCACTGAGGTCATAGGGAGCATTCACTGGGAAAGTTCTGAAACTACAGAAAAACTCATGAGAAATATTTCCTGTGTATTTAAAATTGTTTTGATAATGACTTCAGATTACCAGCAACATCAAAGATCTTATCTTATCAGTGAAGAGCCTGTAATCTGTTTTCTCTCATACACACGCACACAGGAAACAATAGGAGCAATGTTATCTCTGAAACTTTCCCTGAACGAGTTGCTGCAGGACGATGACAACCAAGGATGATAGAGAGGCCCGAGGCTGTGGGAGGTCAAAGGGCATGACGCCCACACATGCACAGACGCAAACAGTGGTCCCCACGAATGCTTGGCACCCGCTGTGGGATCTAAAACTGCCCCTATGTGTGTGGTTTCACAACCTTTCGGTGGACCGTGTCACGCAAGACAGCTGCAATGAAACGTTTCAGAGTGAGAGGCAGAACAAGGAGTCGCTAACGTGAGCGCTGCTGACGGAGCGTGGCCATCAGATGTTTAACTCAACAGTGACGCACAGTTCTCAGTGTCATGCATTAATCCATAAACTTCCTCTGGCAGCCATCATGCCAAAGACTTTGACATCTTTGAATGCGAGGATGTTCTCTCTGCTGCTGCTAATGAAATGTGACAACCATCACGATCAGTGTGTTTTCACCGCTCTCTCTGTTCACAGAAAGTTAAATCTACATAATTCCATTGAGGGCGAGAGCAGCAACACTCCAGTCAACCCTTTTACCTCGTGATGCACACACACTGACAACAAACTGTGCAACTTCAAAGGTTCACCAGAACGAGGCGCGATTAGGGCTCCTTTGGTTGGATCAATTATTAACGACTCAGAGTTCACATCTTGAAGAGAGACCGATTTGGGGGCAGAAACATCTTATTTAGTTTGCATCAGTCAGGTCATACGAAGGCCAATGCAATGAGCACAGACTGGAAAAACACGCTATTAATTTTTCAAGGCACAAGAGAACGGTGACGCCAGCAGCTTTCAGAGCTACTCTCTCGTTAAAAGCATCGACTTTAGCAGCTGGAGAGCTACCAGCAGCAGAGATGAGGACAGCAGGACACAGTAGGACACTCAAATCTACAACCCTCAGGTCAAGTCTGTGAGGAAAATTCAAATCCAGAACCAGAGAGGATTATTCTCAGTGTCCTTCAGCTGAAGACGTTGAAGTGCACCTCTGAACCAGCCAGCCATGCGACATAGATCATATTTTATTCCTCGCAATTTAGCAATCGCTGCAGATTCCTGCTGCTACTCTGGAATGTCAGGCTAACAAGATTAGCATTCCAACCAGGGTGGATGTATCTGACTGGAGATATTTCTCACTGTCAGGAGGAGACAGCAAGTTGCACTCTGTGATTAAACAAACACACACAAGACACATGAAAGTACGTGCCTGGAATCTACAATCGGAAACAAAGGCTTACGACAATGTAGATCTCCATATAATCAGGATTCGTGCTACGAACCTGCTACAACAGAAACGTTTGAGATCTATATTAACCCAGTACGTTTTACAGCGGTCAGAGTAGTTCATCACGTCTTTGACGTCAATTAAATGTATACAAAAAAAATCACTGGCAAATGCAGTGGCCTTGATGTTCTCTGTATTTACGAGAGAGAAGTAACTGTCACTGTGTAAGAGTGGTCTTAAAAAGTGGAAATGAAAAACTGTGATAGCTTCATCCCCGCTTGTGTTTTTAGACCCGAGATGTCAGCCTGATAAATTGGAGTGTGAATAAAGGGCAAAGGCATGAGCGGCGAATCTCACTGACAGAGCTTTCATGGCCTGTCAACAAATGAGTGTGTGTGTGTGTGTGTGTGTGTGTGTTTGTGTGTTCCTACTGACTGCACTGCTCCTTGAAAGCCTGCTGGCAGACGAGGTTCTGCCAAACTGACTGTTTTGGGTCTCAGACCTGAGTGGAAAACCCCGCAAGGAAACATAAACAGAAATGTTGTGGCAAAACTTCCCTCTGATTTATTAAAGTCATCATTAATGAGATCAAACCTTTCATTTTATTTAAATTTCCATCTACAAGAAAAGTATAAACCTGCTGGTGAGAGCTCTGGGCATGCCTGGGTTTATCGAGAGGGAAAGCGCAGGAAAGATTATAATTGAGAGTGTTTATATAAAATATTATGAGAAAAACAGATGAAGATGACCTCTGATACTGTCATAGTGAGCTTATTCTGTTAAAATCACATTTTCACGCATCACCAATCGTGGTTAGTATTTTTAACAAAGCTGTGTGTCAGCAGTAGCTTCATGGGGAAATCACTAGCGCATGAAGCCGAGATGGCGCCCGAAACAAAGAGGTCAGGCATTCATCTTTGACAGCAGAGACGTTAAACAGGACGGAGCCAGACCAGGTACAATGTCTCTGTCAAACTATAGGAGCAGGAGTGACAGCTGGGTTCACCACACATGAGCTCATGATTGACCTCAGGCTTTTCTAGACTTAACAAGCAGGTTTGGTTTTGTCCTTGAAATTAACAAAGCAGACAGCATCACTTATTTTGAGACGCCGTCTGTGAGCGCGCTGAAAATATTGGATTTAAAGTGACAAAACAGACAAAAGCAGCAAATCTTCACATTTGAGAAGCTTACGTGTGTAATTCAATTATTACTGGGATTAAGTCTTCGTCGATTCGTCATTACAGCACTTATGTAGTCCATGAAGATTTGAGCGCACTACACTTGCTATTTTTTTTTTTTTATTCATCGTAACATCAGACCTTCCAGCTAGGAGACCCTGTTCAACCTCATCCATCATTGGGCCCAACCCCACTCCATCAGAAAGAAATGATTCAAAGTTATACAAAAGAATGAGTCCCTGCTGTCTCTTTCTATTACATCAATAAAATGATCCGAGGTAGTATTTCATTCTCTGTCGGCTGTGGAGGAGCAGGAACGTCCCGTGTTCATTCCATTGCTTCTGATCGAAAGAGCCGGTCTGTTTTTTTTCTTTTCTTTTTAACCAGCGACACTGATATGCACAACCGCCTCCTTAATTCAATCGCTGCTCTTATCAGACCAGGTAATTGCACTGCAGAGGGGTCGCACTTGACAAAGCGACTTGCTTGAGTGCAAAAAGAGGGCCCGGCTCATTATAACAACTCACACTGAGATCACTATCAGTTTTTGCCTGATTCTCCCCGCCTGCCTCACTGCTGACAGCAGGGGAGCGAGCTCTTCACCAACCAGACAAAGACCCCAAGTCCCCAGCTTATTACCAGGCAACACTTGCATGGCAACCGGCATGCAACATCTCCAGGTGGAGCAGACTACTCCATCGTTTTGCTTCCTGAGCAACCATCATGTATGACGGCTTCATAGGGTTTCCAGTGTGATCTGCAAAATTGGCCATTTCAACACAAGAATGACATTTATTGCACTGTAGCTTTTGCTTTTGGGATCATATTATCTTGATCCCCCCCCCCCCCACCAAAAAAGTGTCACCCTGAAAACCTGAGTCATATCTACGCTGACTCGATGCCCGCCAGCACACCTGCGTCTTTGAAATGAGGAGAAGTGCCATATGGTCTTCACGACAGGAAAAATAATAAAAATGTAGTCGTGTCTGGGGGAGGGGGAACAGGCGTCACACATAAATCTCTTAATAAGCACACGCACAGGCGGTCACCAGCATCAAAGTGTTGGGTAAGCCCCACCCAATCGCTCCTCCAAGCTTCCTTTGGTAGGCCACCCATTCTAGGCCATTACTTCTTCATTAGCAGCCGTACTAGCAGGCTTGCGGCGGGGTTCAGGCTGGGACCCAGCTCTGGGACTGGTGTGGCGTCTGGAACATTAGTGGGATCTCAGTTTTATGACGAGCAGGAAAAAGATGCACAAACATCATATACACACTGAACTGTGAATTTTTGGTTGAAAATCATTTTTTTTTTTTAAATGGCTCGATGACACACCAAAACACATTATTGCATTTCCATCTTCTCTTGTGGCAGCAGATGTCTCGAAATGTCGACTCATCTTTATCTGTTATTGCTTAGGTTATTAAATTAAACACAGATACCGACGCTATGCCATTCCTCATCATCGTGTGATCCTCGGATAAGTGGCCGTCCGTGGGAGTGATCTGCTCCTTCGTGACAGATGGAGCTCCAGCACACGAGGCGGCCTTTCACAGCAGATATGAGCCCCGTCACTCATCACCCGCTCTGCTCCGTCTCTCCACAGCAGCCTTCATAACTGTCACGCAGAGTCTAAAACAGAGATGTCTGAGCATGACCAGCTCTCACCAATTTTCAACACCCACTCATAAAAGGCTGACTGTTGAAACACAGGCAGCCTAATGTATCTCTGTGTAACCCGTAAATGTTGAAGACAGAACAGGAGCAGACAGGGAGGGAGCGAGGGAGCGAGGGGAAGGATGAACAAGAGAGAAAGAAGTACTGACAAAAGGTTATAGAATTTATCTGGAACGCCCAAGCGGTGACGGCGAGGAACCTTTGTGATATCAACAGAACTGATCCCGACCATGAAAGAGACTGTGGGTATTATTACCCATGGTGCAAAGCAATCTGGAGCCCCAGCCATCCCCTACAGCTGTGCTCTTACCAGACACAGTGAATCTGGGAGCAATTATTAGATTAAGTTGGATTAGGCTTTACTCAGGTGAGGCAGGATGGGTTGTTATTCTCTCTTTGGTCCTGAAATACTGGGCTCTAATCCAGTAATGGGACCACTTTTGGAGGGAAAACAGAAAAACGAAGCATCGAAGAATAAGGCTACACTTCCATGTACGCATGTTTCGCGTTTTCATATACAACAAAGGATCTACACACAGCCAACATGAAAGCCGAATGCAAAATGTTTACACAAGTAAGTGCTGTAACTACCCTGCAAATGGCATGAGCAAAACCTAACAGAGGATTTAGTATCAAACTAAATATAAAAGAGCGGTAATGTTAAACATCTGGGGTCATACTCTACAGTATTTTCCAGCATTATGAGCCAAAGATGGAAGATTAAGTCACAGTGGAACAGAGGAGCTCAGCAGTTTGCAGCCAGGCTAAACACACAGGCCTGATAGAGGTTACAGACTAAAGAGTCTGCTGTTTAAGTGGGAGTTAGAGAACTGAGGCAGGCTGCATGGTTAAATCTTCCTCTGTGGGCCTGCAGGCGCAGCCTCAACCGAGTAGTGAGACAGCTCTGAAATAAAGTAGAAGAAAGACGCAGGATGCTGCTTCCAAGTGTCCTGATTTCTGACATATTATCTGCGAGGATGAAGAACTTCCAGCGGGATCAAAATCAGAGAAATCTCCACTGGCATGCAGACAGCCAGAGGAGGCCGACACCAGTTTGGGATCAGTTTGGGACAGAAAGCTTACAGATCGCAGCGTTCACAAGACAACGTGTCTCCGGAGTGGCAGGAGCTGCTTTTCGCATCAGTGGAGCTAATAAATGATGTCTCCTCCTCACTGGCTCTGGCAGCAGATGGGTGCAGGGTCCGCGGCTGCCAGCGCTGCTCTGTTCTCTACAGGCGGCGCTGGCTAATGCCTACAACCAGGAATGTGGGAGCATTCTACAACTCCCTGGCAAACCATTTCACATGGAGGGGAGTGGGCCGAGATAAGAGGAAAGCAAGAGGAGGTCAAAAAGAGGGAAACCATTCTCAGTAATTCTGCTGCCACTGTGTAATACATCCACAGTCATTTACGCTAGGAAGATGAGCGATTGCATGTTAGAAATGAGCTTCTTGGCTGAAGTGCTTGGATATACGATCCCAGCGATGTGTGTTACTATGTACTTGGGACACATCGCACCAGTGGTGCAGGAGGAGGATCGCTACCTGGCTAAGATACTTCTTACAGCATCTAGGAACGACATCACAAGAACCTGGTACAAACTTCAATCTCCTACTCGGAACCAGGACAATGGAAAAAAATGACTCGTGCTACGTCTGAGGGAAGGTTTGTTGGGCATGGCAGAGGTGTACATTTTATCAAGGGAAACTGTAAGGATACTGACATGTTGGATGTAAGCGCCATTATTGAGAAGACGACTATTGGAAAGGGATGAAATGTCTTCCTGTATTAACGTATAGTCCCATGGGCTATGCTCTTTTCGCATGTTTTTCTTTTCTTTTTCCACTCTTTACTTTGTTCTTTACTATGTTTAATTCTTTCACCTTCTCGGGGGGTTTTGTATTCTGGGCAGAAACTGTGCAATTGTATTACCTTAAAAATTCAATAAAACCTAAGTGATAAAAAAGAAAGAAAGAAAACAGCTTCAATGTAGGTCAAGCCACTGTCACATTACTGCGGCAACATCCAACCGGTAATATACTTAAGCAGGACAATTAAAAAATAAGCTTAAAATTCAATTTTTCTATCTCAGCAGGATCAATGTCATAATCTGATAACACAATTACAGGAAAAAGAAGATGGAATATGTTTTGATGGTTGAATACGCCTGAATGGGGCTCCAGAGTACACTGAGTACTCCATTAAAACTCCAGCATACTGTCAGACATGTCTCTCCATCACACTGTAAATGTCTGACACGGGCATTCAGAAGTGTGTCTCTAAAAGCTTCCTGCATTCCTCTGGTGAAAGCAATCTCTATTACCCCCCATTAGAGCCAGAAGAGTTCGCACCAGCAAGGCAAGAGGGCAGTGTGCATCTACCTTCGCCAGCTTCTTTACAAAAAAATATGCTGAAGACATGGGTGGCCACCGGGCTTTCAATGTCTCTCTCACCCATCCTCCTCCCCCGCACAAACACACAGATGTTGATGCTGGCAGGGGTGAATCAAACAGGCCTGGCAACCCGGCTGCTTCCAGCAGCGGCCCGTTCTGTGGTGTTGGTTTCCTAGCAGAGTTGGTCTGACTGAGCTCAGTGTAGTCAGAGCAGCTTCTGCATCCACAATATTTCTGGACAGGCATCTACTGTAGCAGCTGTGAGAAAGGTCCCTGTGACTGTGGACCACATGGGGGAATGTGCATTTTTACATGCATCAATATGTGGACTCACCAGAGCAGAAAGTTTCAGAGGAGGAGCGCAGATTACTCACTAGGACGCTGCAGGAAAAACACGTGTATCATAACACCAGTGCAGGTAGAATTAAGTGACTAATGCTTCAATGACTAACACCTGATAACTGGAAACAGTAAATATACCTCATATGGTCAATTAGTTCGAAAGGGTGTTTTTACTGGAAAACTCAGTGAAATTTCAGCAGGAATATGGAGGTTTTTGTGTTGACACACAACAAGAACCCACATCAGTGACAACAGACACACAGCTTGGAGACGCGAGACACAAGGAACTCATTGAAAACTTAATGAGGATGTGTGTCATCTAAATAAAATCTGACATCAAAAGCATCCCATTATGAGCGTTACAGAGCCAGTGAGTGCAATGCTCCAGCAGTATTCCTGATGTTCTTCATGCGTCTGCAGCCTAAATGATTATAATTAGGTTGTTATCTTTTAATTAAGCGAGGCACTCTGTGCTGTCATGTTTGCAAACCAGCAGGTGGTCCGTTAGCAAAGCTACGACAGGAAGAATGAGGGGCGGCGGGGGGTGTCCTTCAAACTCTTCAAATCAGTAACTTGCATACACAAAGAGTTCCGCAGCAGATGAAACAGATTACAGTTTAGACTCGGGCGGGGCCGTGTGTCTCCACACACACACACACACACACACACACACACACACAATCAACAGTTTGGTTCATGTCTGAGTTTTAGAGTCATAGTTTGGTTCAGTTTGCTTTTGTATCCTTTGGTCATATCTTTAAAATTATAATACAATGCACGGCTGTTGACCGTTTGCTATTTTATTGAACACCTTGCAGTGACACCCTTCATCCACATATAACTGACTGTCATAGAAGGGCCTACTCACACAGGCCGATCGGTACCACGCTCATGCACGTTTGACATCTAAAGTCCAGTTGCTGCTTCCTCTGCCACGGCTTCAGGATGGAACATTTGCATGAGCATGAAATACGAGCAGCTGCCAGTGTTTCGGTCGTGCATGCAGCGAGTAATCAAACTCCGGGAAAGATGATACAGACGCATGAGCAAAGCTGCGGCACAGTGAGAGCATGAGAATATTTTTTGGTGTCTTGCGCCTGCTGCTAAACCAGGTAGTGAACCTAGAATTGGGAGACACACGCTGGTCTCCTCAAGGCTCAGTGCGGGATAGAGAGTATAGAATAGAGCCTGACACGTCCCACTCATGTGACTGAATCAAAGATACGTGCTGACCTGCTGGATTCTCAAGCAAACGCCTGTACAGTGACAAGGAGGGACAACCTAGACAACCAGGCCAATACTACCGTGGATTTTTTTGTAATTCTGCTGTTTAAATCAGTGCTACAAAGACAAAATTCAGAATTCTCATAAAGTCATTTGAAATCACAGGTGGCGATTGTTACCAGGCAGAAGCAATGTAATGAACATGAGCAGGTTTTGTGACATGTATTGAAAGAAGGGCCTGGATGGATATTAGGATATGCATTTTTTTCCCGTATTGCCCAGCCCTGTTTATGCAGCCTTTGTTTGAACTGTGAGTGGGAATGATCCGTATGTTTGACAATGAGCATCTGTGACTGGATCTTTATTTATTTTATGGGGGGTGCAGGTTTAGATTTTCTCCAGGTTGTTTGGAAGGTCTGTCATACAGCTGAAATCTCTGGATCCTAATGTTTGCTTGCTGTCCTTGCTACAGTCAGCGCTGCAATTTATTAGTGATGAATGAGTTTTTTTATCGTAGAAAATGTGGCTAAGTACAGCGCCCATTATATAATATTTGACTTCGTAATTTTCCCAAATATTATAAGCCTACTCGGCACGCACAGAACTTTTTTCATAGGATGAGATTGTCCTGTGCCTAACCTCCAATCTGGAGAAGCAGATTCAATTTACAAGTTTTTTTGCAAGTTTCCTCACCAAAAAAGAAGCAACCATCACCTTTAAAGAACGTACGCATCACTGGGTGGACTGTCAACATCTTTTTTAAGGGGTGAGAAAGCTGTGAGGAGAAATTTTACTTTCAAATAGGACTTTGGGGTACTTTCAGATCTCGTGGGATGGCTGCGTCTATGCCACAGGGGGCTCCTGACATTTTCAGCGCCTCTAATAATTTGAATAACAGAGGTGTGGGCAGGCTGTAGCAAACCCCCGGTGTGAGAGAAATGTTTGTATTAGCATAAAGAGAGCAGCGTCTACTTTAAAGCTGAGTGGTGAAGAGAAATGAAGAGAAAAACAGAGCAGTTAGGGGGGGGGGGGGCCCTCCCGTAAATGTTTTATTTCACCGTTATTGCCCGACAGGTCAAATATGAATATGAATTATCTGTGTGACTCTGTATGTTCCTTTTAGTTATAAATCATTAAGAGACAGGAAAAGGCTAGACAAGAGCACAGAGGAATCACAGTCAAAACCTCCCGACCTGAAAAAACGGACCTACTTTCAACACAGGAACAGTTCCTGGAGATGAAAATAATTTGAGATGTGAAAGTAAATTAAATTGACAAGTATTTTGATTATCAATTAATCATTTCAGTACTTTTTTGAAGCAAAAATATCCAACGTCTGCTTGTTCCTGATTCGTACATATGAGGCTTTGCCACTTATTCTTTGTTATTTGGGACAGTAAAATAAGAGATGGAACAGTTTGATGAGTGCGTAACTGTCAGCTTCGGAGAAACAGTGATGAATATTTTTGGACACTTTACAGACCGAGCGGCAGACTAAAAGGTGCAATAGTTCTGCCACACACACCTGGAGGCTTTGTTCATGCTTCCATTATAATGGACCATCATGCAACTGCTTGCTGACTGTGTTACTTGGCAACACGCACCACTTGTGTTTCCACTCAGTCAGGTTGAGCTGAACACAGTCAAGGTGATTATGTTGAACAATTCCACTCTTCACACCTCGGTGCTGAAAAGGCCTTTGTGTTCACGCAGGCAGCAGCGCGGCAGAAAGAAGGCAGCTACATCATCGACTAAATTCCAGATTATTGTTGGCTCGCTGCTTTATGTGCACTGTAGATTAGGGGTCTCTGGACAGGAAATTAAATGTTTGGTCTCTCCACATCGTAGCTGCGTGGAGTGTTTGTCAGGGTACTACAGGTGTTGATAGGCATCTAGACACCAACACAGTGAGACGGGGATCAGAGATATAAGACAGGAAGAAAGATTTGTGGGATGGATAAATGTCACCACAGAGAAGGTCTGAGGACTGTGGGTACAACTGGGTCAATAGACCGGCTTCCTGCTCAAACAACTTAAAGGCTCCACGCTATCAGCAGGTTTTCACCTTCATAGACAGAAACTAGCGACAACCAAAAAACAGCCTTCTGTGTATGTCATGGGAGCTAGAGGGTGACCTTGGGCGAGAACTAGGTCCAGGTTTATGCTTAGATTTATTGATTTTGCCACACTGTAATTGCCTACCTGAGTGTCCATTTGTATTCATACCACCGTTTGATATCTTGACTTCATAATCATGTACGTCGCCTACAAAACCTTTGACAGTGCAGCAATTTTGCCTTTACAATAAAAGCAGCAAATCATTACGGCTTTGTCAGAGAACCCGGAGAGCCTTAATCTGACAAATTACACGGAACACCATTTTTTTCTTCATTATTCTCTAGTTATCTCTGCTCACGGGATTCAGTGTCATAGGATTTATCAGCTCAGAACTGTTGTCCACCAATTGTTCACATCTCTAGTGAATCCACACCTCACAAATTCTGACTATCTCTGCAAAACCATGTAGGTAAGAGTTTGTTTGAAAGCATTCTTTCCAAAATGCCGCCCAGGACGCCAGCCTTGATGGCGGGTGGATGTGAATGAGATTTGTTTTTGTCTTTAGTCTCATCAACCAGAAGCAAACTCGCATCAGAGCAGAACTGCAGCTGGATGCATTTTTACATCTGCGCTTCAGATGCCTTCTTTAATTTGTGTGCTGACATTGACAGAGAGAGAGGGAGGGTAAGATGGAGGTAGGACTCAGGGGAGAGCGAGACAGACGGAGAGAAAGCGAGAGAGAGAGACAGAGAGATGAACAGACCTCGAGAGGGAAAGAGAGTGTTTGATGTGTGTCAATATGTCAGTTTATTCGTGTTTGAGGTTTACATTTGTGGTGTTGGCCGCAGCTGGGATGCTGGTTGTGTTCAGGGGCGATCTGGGAAGTATCCAGGGGATCAAACGGACACTGCGCTCTCATCGGAGCGGTCTGGTTTTGCTCTGGGCTCTGGTCTAACGAGGATGCATCTGTGTGCAGTTACACACTGCAGCTAGGCCAGCGGTGATCCTGACCAGCCTTCCCAAGCTCCCTCCCCCTTCTACCAGAATCAGCCTTCCATTTCAGAGATGCCTGAAGACAAATCGTTCTGATTTTAAATTGTGACGACCTCCTTGTTTGCAGCACACCATTAATACAAAAGGTCAAACTAATTCCTGCTCGTTTTTCTGACACGTAGGTAATTGAAAATATGGAGGACGTAAAAAAAAAAATAGTGACACATTTAAATAAGCTCCAATAAGCACAACAAAGATGTAATCATTCAAATATGAATTCTACATTATATTTAACTCACATAAACAAACCTCACTCAAGAATTAACAGAAAGTTAAACTTGCGTAATTATAGCATAGAAGCATTGATGTGGCTGCTTTCCAAAAGAACTTTTTTCTTCCTCTCCTGTCACTGCTCTCTCTTTATCAATGTCTCCCAGTGCTCCCAGTACTAGTTCTCAGTCTCTCGTGATCCCATCTGCAGTGCCTGCAGAATCAAATTAGAACATCAAAAGGTGGACAGCTGTGTTTCACAGTAAAATACAAATCATATTATCAACTAATTTCTTTGGTCCCGTTCTCATCGAGCGGTGTCACACACCTCTTTCATGTTCTCTGTACTTTTTCCTCTTGGAATGCGCTGAACAGAGAAGACAAAGCAGCTCCCTCATGTACATTTCCTGTGTTATTATTCGCAAGTCGTCTTCCTGAAGACGCTGATTGACAGCACGTGTGCACACTTCCTCCGAGCAGACACCAGAAAGTAGCATCATTTGAAAAACTGCACATCAGTGGTGGACACAGCTGGTTCGTGTACGAATCTGTTAAGGAGTTTAACAAATGCACAACATTGCCTATTTCACCATCTTCTGACATAAAAATGCATTCTGTAGCCAAGTTTACACACTCCAGACCAGTTGATGGAAACACACCTCAGTTTTTGCAAAAATTTCCAAAATTTAGTGGAGACATGACTAATGCGTCTTTTCACATTCCCCAATCATGTGACGCTTGTCTGGAAGAAAACAAATGACATCAGCCTGACTCTCAGATTATTTCTAAAATGGTTCCAAAGCCCAAGTGAGGACAATGTTGCCATGACGATAGAAACATTTACAGCATTATTATATATTTGCAACGACAGCACATTGCTTTGATTTACTGCCTGTGTACAACCAGAATCTAAGTCACTTTATCAAAGCAATAACATCGCATCATGTGAGGGGCAGTCTGATGTTCAGAGACGTTAGTGAGGAACTCACTCTCTCTCTCCTCTCTCTTAATGGAGAGATGCTTTTAACTCTGAAGGACAGGAAGTATTTTTCTTTGTAGCACTTCCTGAACAGCGAGGGGATTGAGTTTGCTCATATAAAATAGTCTGGATCACGGGGTAAATAAAACCAGAAATGAGACATTGATCATGAAATTAAGAGAATCAACTGACCGCGGTTAATGCGATGGGGCAATCGACAGGTTTCTCTTCCAGAGAAAGAAACAGACCTTAAATAGAATTCTTTGATGCAGAATGTTCACATGGCCAAAGGGGGAAAAAAATAATGCTCCAAGTATTAATTGGAATTGTTAAATGGCAAATGTGCACACACACACACACAAGTATAGCAGCTTCCTCTTCCCTTCAATGTAAACAGCTTTGGAAAGCGTTGAGGCCTGACGGGCACAATGGCCTCCCGCTGAGCGTACTGTCACTCACGCTCTGGGGAGAGACACCTCACTGCAGGAGGTGGCGCGACCCCCTGAGACTTCACGAAATGACACCTACACACACACACACACACAAACTCACAGGCCACTAATTGGCTTGCTTGGCTGTGTGTGAATACTAACTGAGTGAGGGGGCAGCAGCTGTTGTTATAGAACGTTCTCTCAGAGGTGAAGAGGCGAGGAAGAAAGGAGGAAGAGAAGAGGAAGAATGTGTGCCTGCCTGTATTTAATAAAAGAGCCAGTCTCACGCTGTGCCCTCCCACATGCCGACAGCCAATTACCTGTGGATGAAGCTGGAGCCCTCCCCGTCTCTCTGACGAGCCTCGTGTCATCTCTGAACATTGGACAATACCGTTTCCTGTTTGAGTTCCACCGTCTGCCTAGGAGACCACGGTCAGGGCTGCCATCCCATAATCATTGCCATCCTTAGCCACATCAGCGCTCTGCTGGTACCCACGCGGATATTTTTGGTCCCTCTGCCCTCCAGTCACTTTAAATTTCCCTCTTCAGAGAGGAGACAGCTCGGAAAGGATGAGAGTTTCCCACATTTTGGCTGCGCTGGGCGAGCGGCCCACGTGCATTAATGGCTGCATAAGTGTGTGTTAACCCAATTTACCCAGAACTTTCTAAAGACGGTCTGACATCATGCCCGCCTTATATTAACCACACAAAGGATTACACCCGAGTTACGAATTCAATTGTGCCATATAATGCAATCCAAAACACACTTCCTGCAATCAGCCCTGCATTCATTACTGTTGGAAATGAGACCAACATAATGCATGTTTACACCCTCGAGCTGATTAACAGAGGCGCTAAATAAGTTATTGTCAACTTTAGTGCCACTATAATAACAGAGAGAGGGTGGGTCTAACTGCTATAGCCCCCACACAATTACAGATTGTTTTTATTGCCCAAGAAATGATTTGATGATGATTTGTTGTTTTTTTTTAATGTCATTTATACTTAAAAAAAAAAAACCTTTAAAAATGTTCTTCCGAGTTGTTTATTCCTTCATTTTTAGGCACTGGTGTTCGTGGTGACCCTGCGGTGTTGCAGCAAAGGCAGAGGGAAGTCCCCCCCACCCTGGGCTTGAACCCGGCAACATGGGATAGCAGCATGCTCACTTACCGCAGCACCAAAAATCAGGCTGGTTGGTGTGGTGTACTTCCTGATCGGTGGTTTTTGTGAAACATTAATTAGCTGGACAATAATGAGGCTACAGTCGTGAAGGGGTAGCAATGATGGCATTTCACCCTAAATGTGTGTTGGGTGTGCAGAGGCACGTGAGCTTACCTTCGATGGAGACGGGTGCATCAGTCATATCCAAGTGGGCACATATGAGGAGAAAAAGAAAGAAAACATTAGCCACTGGATCCAGTTTGACAGACACAAACATGAGTGGGTGTCTCTCTGCTTGCATCACTCCTCTTTGTTGTTGTTGTTGTTTTTGAGGATGACCTTAAGGCAACAAACCATTTCTAAACTTTCAAGCGTTTTTTTTTTCCCTCCTTTGGTGTTTATCTCACATAATGCATCACAGCGGTCACCGTTAGATGCCTCCAAGCACAGAATCCCCTGCGTCTGAATGGAGTGCGGGACAAGATCAATCAACGAGATGTAAACATCTCCCGTCTATTGATCTTTCATGCAGCCATGATAGATTTATGGTTCACCCTGGCTGGCGGTACGGTGAGAGCGGTCTTTCGGGCCGCAACAAAAGGCTTCTGGGTAATGCTTTCATCCAGGAAAGAGCGCATCAGGTCAACACATCGTTCTGTCTCTGTGAGCAATTTTTCTTGCTTCACTGGTTCTCTGTCGCCGTTTACCTTCTTACTGTTTCGGTCTCATATTGGTGCTGTCTGAACACCACAGGAGAGAAATCGATTAAGAGGGAAAAACCAGATCACAAATGAAAAATTGAAAAGTCAAAGAGAGGCAGTTATCCATCTTCCCGTGGCTTAACCACCAGACCTTTGCCACCATGGGAGACCCCTCGGCCTCCAGCTCACCTCCTGAACCTTGATGCCATGCTCTGAACACATTGCTTTATTGGCTGTAAAATAGACACAGTGGCCTATTTATAAGAGGATTAAGTAAAGAAAGAAAGACAGCAGGAGGGTGTTCTGTCCCTGCCAACACTCCCAGCCTGAGGGGGAGAACCCATTACAAGCACAATACAGCACATACATGTAGCCTGACGTGATCTGCGGCTCAACACAGAGTTTGTACACGGTTAACGTTTCCATGTGGTTAAGAGATGCAGGCTTTTTCTCTGTGACTGAAGTTAGTGGATCCCACACAGGCACGCTCTCCCTGAAGTGGCCTCTGAGCTGCCTGACATCATCGGGACACTCGGACGAAGCGTTTTCAAGACAGCAGAAAAATCCAAATTTCTAGACACATATATTGTCACCTAAACCTAAACCTATATGGTCCTCCCCACACATTTTTGGAACTGTCATTACCACTACTTGTTGCACTTTGTAGTTTGGCCTTGGTGTCTCGCAGTCTCTTTGTGTTTCCACAGATCCGCCAGAGCTCCAACCGCCGCCTGCATCGCCCCCCCCCCCTCCTTTATTCCCTACTATTACACCAGCCTACAATTCTACAATTTCATTTAGCAGACGCTTTTGTCCAAAGCGACGTACAACACAAGCAAGAATTCAGATTTCAGGAAAAACCCATAGTAGCGCAAAAGTGCTTCAGTTGTGATTTGGTCACAGGTATTGCCATCTAGTGGCAGAAGAAGTGACGCCCCCCCCCCTTTTTTTTTGACAAACATACAACATCACACAACAGTTAGTGCTACATAATCACTAAGTGCTGGGTCTTGGACCCTCTGACTTATTCTACCCCACAGGACAAAGAGGAGAAGAGTCAGGTTAAGTGCCCAGGTGCTCTCTGAACAATTGAGTCTTCAATTGTCTCTTAAAAGTAGGCCTGCGCTCCCCTTCCATGAACCAGTCTGCCATCCAGTCCCCCATCAAGCTGGCTTGCTCTCCCTGCCTCCCCTTCCAGAAGCTTCCTTCTTCAACTGTTATTAACATTTCCATGTTTCCCACATTTTGTATTGTAAACTGTTTTCTTGTCTGTAACAACATCTATTGCACGTCTGTCCGTCCTGGGTGAGGGATCCTCCTCTGTTGCTCACCCTGAGGTTTCTCAGATTTTTCCCTGTTAAAAGGGTTTTCTATGGAGTTTTTCCTCCGTCGATGTTGAGAGGATGTTGTTATGATGCCATGTGAAGCCCTTTGAGACAAACTGTTTATGAAAATGGGCTCTGCAAATAAAATTGCCTTGCCTAAAAATTAAGTAGAGACAAAACGATAGTGTTTTTCATGATAAAAAGTATGTTCAATGCCGTAGTACAACTGCAACACTATCTAATCATCCTTTGCATGCTTCACCAGCTAAGACTACTACTAACTGGTTTGTCCAAGTGGAGCTGCTCTAGAAACTTGTGCATATGCAAACAGTGGACACACTGTGCCTCCGAGACAAGCAAACTGGTGGCAGAGGGTGAAGTAGATGAAGGTGACAACAAGCGTGAAATGAAAACCCTGGGATTGCTCGCTTCTTTTACTGTATTAAAAGTAAAAGTAGAGGCATTTCATTTTAATGGAGCAAGCGATATTTGTTCCTTAAAAAAAAAAAAAAAGGAAAACGATAATTTTTCGGTATTGTAAGCAGTATTTAATAAATGACAATTTTTCAGCTGGCACTCATGGGACCAAAGAGCCGGAGAGACCCACTGTGTGGAGCGATTACATTTATGATTCTGCAACTTTCAGTCGGCTCACGATGTTGACACACCACAAAGCTCTCGACTCCTCCAACCCAAAAGAGCCCTGATGTCTTCACTTTGTCTTCAAAGGGAAGATGCAATAAATCGCTACCAGTGTTAAAGGGTGTAAAGGAAACCTTTGCTGGTGAGCATCACCAGGAACTCCACCCCCCCAGCTCTGTATCAGTAGCACAAAGAGAAGATCTGCCTTTCTTCACATCAATGGTGACCGCTGTCTTCAGACCTGGTGATTTAATGATATTTCTCAAGCTTCAGTAACAGATCCTTCGACTGACTTAAGTTTTCACTACCAGAACAATCGTTTTCCTGACAGACAAACAGTGATGCTTTACCAGCAAATGCCAAACAATCACAGATCATGTTGCACTGTAAAAACAGATGTATCTGCATGTCTAATGTCAGCCCGCAGTCCCGCCCCTCTCAGGCGTCCAGCATGGACTATCTCCCCATCTGGTCTAGACCCAGAAACAAGGCTGGAGGGTAAATAAATACAGCTTTGGTCTCGCTCTCAGGTGTCAACCCTATTGAATAGAAGTTGGGAGAGGATGAAGCAATGTAGCGGGTAACCCCGCCCCCCTTTCAAACCCATCCAGGAGCAGCGGGACAGCAAACACAAAGCTATGGATTCTTAGTTCCTTGCAGGCTTCTACAAATATCTTGTTTGTTTCCAGTCTCCATTTCAGAGGCTCGTATTGATCCACAGCGCCTCTGCAGCTCCAGGTCTTGTCTGAGGAGGACCCAGACATGCCCTCGTAATGGGCTGACAGGCTTACATAGGGATGTGAGCTGAATACAGAAATGGGAAGGATTGTCTTTTGGGTATGGAGTATCCTCCAGGTCATCAATTGTGAAATTATTTTCAGATAATTATATTGGGCAAATAGGAGGACGACATTTGAGTGAGCAAAGAATTGCAATGATCAATCCATCTTTAGGAAGGGGACGGTTGACAGGGGCAATCAGAGGCACCCCGACCATCCCTAATGCTTTTCTGTCAGTGCAGGCAGCATCTACCAACAGCCATCGCCATGGCAACCACAGTAGGACAGTGATCCTCTGAGGAGACTGAGCCTCACCAGTGGTCAAAGGTCAATTAAGGGTAATTTATTTTGCTGTGAGAAGCAATGATGCTCTTATCTTCAAGCAGCCATTCTCCCAGTATGCTGCAGCGCGAGGCTAGTTTGTGCTCATTCACCAGCCACACACACACACACACACACACACACACACACACACACACACCCTTGGCTGCTGTATTTTCAACCCAGACATGTGTTTGCGTGCCAAGTCTGGTCTTCCTTTTATTGCAAAAAGCAATTAAACTTAAAAAAACAAAAACAAAACAAAAAAACCATCCTGAAACTCTATAGTACAGGCTCTTACAATACCACAGCAGAAAATGACATTTTTCTCGCAGTTTACCCTCAACTTGAAACCCTTTTTCTGACAGCAAGGACAGTCTACTCTCAATCCGACATTTGGTGACCTGAATAAGGCTGCATTCAAAAAAATACAGCCCCGGGGGGGGGGGGGGGGGGTGGGGGGGGGGATCTCCAGCAATATCGACTGTATGGATGTTAAGTGTCTACCAGCAGAGCCCAGAAGCTGCTCTCGGAGGGTTAAAAAGCTATAGTCTCAGTGAGGGCCAACAGTGCAATGGTCCGATGCCACATGAATGTTAAGGATGCCTTTGACAAAGCTGCAGCACTAAATTGACCTAAGCCCCCGGGCCAAGCAGCCAATGGCCGACCAGCTCAAGAGGCGATCTGTCCTCATGCCTTATTAAACGCCACCACTCAACCGAACATTAAAGAAACCACAATAGCCCCAAATATTACTATACGACCCACAATGCAATCCACCGACATCAGGAGATACTATACACCTAATTCAGGCAAATGACATTTACTGAAGAGTTATTTAGATGCTATCGGTTGCTCGGGTCTTTGTGCTAAAGGGATTAGCGCCACTGTGCCCAGCGCTGAAAGGCGTCTTTGTAGCTGTAGTCTTTAGCGGGATGCTAGAGAGGTTCAGATGCCTGCGTGGAGGGTGTCAGTTATCAGGGATCCTGCCATGCCTTGCTAATCTCTGGCCCTGCAGAGTTCCTGAACCCCAGCCAGTGTGTCCTATGCCAGCCTCTAGAGTTCCCTCCAACCACGGGGACAATGATAGGTATTCAGAGGGAGAGCCAGTGGACCGTCAAGCTCGTCTACTTGAGTGAGCAGCATGAGGGCAGGGGGAAGGCTGAGGCTGCAGGGGAGCACAACCACTACCGCTTCAGCCTCAGAGATATATAAGGAAAGTCTATGTGCCATTTTTCTGCTGTAGAAACCAAGCGGTCAACTATAGGAGGAAAACAGGGTGTCATTAAAGTGACACACGACACCTGCAAAACTCCTGGAGTGAACTGAACAGGAAACTCTAGATACACTGCAGTTTGATTTCATTTAGAGCACAATGATTTTATTTACACTGCACATATCATTCAAAATTTTCTAAAAGCACAACCATAAAACTCTGATTCGGGAGCTGTTGGAGTGATCAACTGTCAGCCTCACCCAAACTGTACAGCCCCATGACACTCGCTGAAATTATAATTCAGTGTCACAGTCAGCGTACGTGCAGCTCTTGTGTCAACACCTGCAGACTCTGATTTGTTGACAATGCACATGTTTAAGTGCACAGAATGGGCATGTGCTGGAAAAACAGTTTTTATTGTAGACTCATGAATAAATAAAACGGATTACTTTGACAGGAACAGCTAAATTTAGAGCAGTGATATCCAAATAAATACATACTAAGATGAAGGGTTTCGTTTTTGTTCAACTTGATTGAGGTACGTTCTTTGATTTTAAATAAGGAAAATGCTGTGTTCCATGAGCTGGTGTTCTATAAAGGTTTAATATTTTCATTAAAGAAACTACCGGAATTTTATTCATCCACAACTTTCTGATGACAAAATGTGCTTTAATCTGAAAAATTTAAATCAGAAAAAAGGTTAAAATGGGTATCATAGGGCCCCATGACTCATATCTCAACAGTTCTTTAAGTACAGAACAGAAAAAAAGATCTCATGATGAAAAGTCCACATATTTTTCCTCAAACACTAATGGCTTATAGTTTTGTGCCAACAGTATATCTACCCCCCCACCCCCCATCCCCAAAAAAAGAGTAAAATTCCTGCAGGGTACACTGGATAAGGAAAAAGTGGGTCAGAGAAATACGCTACCATATGTTCCCCAAATATCAGCAGTGGCTCACCCTCCCAAACACTCGAGCGTATTATCTCTGATGCTTTAATTAAATGTAGATGAGGAGGAGGAAGGGAAAGATATGCACCACAGCTAACAAATTTCTTTCCAGACATCTTGAAGTTTGGCTGGTTGGAAAAGGGAGGAAGAGAGAGGGGAACAGTGGATTAGTGCAACCAGATGAAGAGATGATTCATTGAAATGTTGAATTAATTTGTGGCTGTCAGCTTCTCTTTCACAGTGTGCTGTTCAGGGTGTATGGGTGTGTGTGTGGGTGTGGGTGTGTGTGTGAGTGTGTGTGTGTGTGTGTGGGGGGGGGGTTCTACCCCCGCCATTCCCTGGATCCCACCTCTTCCTCCACATGCCTTGGCCCAGCACAGTTTGGCTCTCTGCAGCCCTGCGTGGCCTCCTTTCCACTCCACTGGGAAGCAGACATGCAGAGGTCTATCGTAAATGCTTGGCTGCAGGACTTCACAAACCAGTGTCTCATCTCCCCCTCCTCAGGTCTCCCATTGTTCCTCTGACCAGGTTTTACAGTCTGGTGTGATGTGTTCCGACCCCCCAGTATTGACAAAACCCTGGTTCAGCACGCACCATCTACCTTATTCAAAGTTGTGAAGAAGTGGGCAGATTGTGGTGGAGGGTTTGTTACAGTTCCTGTAGATATGTACAGTTCTCTGGCTTCAATAAGAAATCAGGGAGAAGAACACGCAGCTTGCTGCAACAACTGAGCTGTAAAGTCAGTTCAGGCTCTGATCCAAAGTCTCTGAGGAAGACGAGGCAGAGCAATCAGGCCGAGACGGACTCACATGTTATTTACTACACAGAAGCACAGGGAACACAAAGCTTATTGGCCTTGACAGCACTGAAGAAATGAAGGTCACATTCACCAAGCAAACATGAGAATGCGGCACAGTCGGGCACTCTGTAGCATCACAACAACAATCCCCATCACCCCGTCATTACCCCTGACAATCACACGTGCGCGCGCGCGCACACACACACACGCGCACACACACACACACACACACACACACACACACACACACACACACACACACACACACACACACACTTGGCAGTGCCATAGAATGCAGTAGCTAAACGCGCAGCCCCATCCTGGTGCTTAGTACAATGTCTCTTTTCAAAAGATATGCTCAGATGAAAGAAGGCCAGTTAATTGCCTTGGCTACAATAGAAACCTCCCTGCAAGGACATCCCATTTCCCCTGGCAATTAGGACCCGCTTCCCTCCAGGTACTTGTGAACAAAGCGTGGGGTCGCACTCGTGTGACTGAGCCGTGGCATAAACACCAGATTCCACCTGTCGTCTGCCAACCTCCTACAGAGCGTGCAGGACGATGATGGATTGGTTCCTGGGTGCTGTCACAACAACAATGTAACAGGAAGTTAAGGAGCTGCTGAATCTTCCCGAAGACAAGTCGCTAAAGCAAAGAGACACAACAGCTCATTACTCACGATGATTTCTGTTTTGAGGAGTTATTTTATCTGTGTGTTTATTACTGCAATGATATTTCATGGTGGTGGCCTAGTCTACATGATATCGACAGATGCTTTCAATATTTTGGACACCCAATTTACATACAACAGAGGAGTAAAACTAAGTGGATTAAATAATTAGCTTGTAAAGCAGAATTCATGGAAAACCTGGACTGCATTATGTAAGTGTACGTGATAAAGTAGCAAGTGGTGTGTGTGTGTGTGTGTGTGTGTGTGTGTGTGTGTGTGTGTGTGTGTGTGTGTGTGTGTTACGGATGAAATGAAATCTGGTGTAAAGTTGAATTGGGGGATTTTGCCTTTTTTTTTATTAAACTCAAAGAATTGGAAACTTTCCATGTGAATGAATGGGATTTTACAGGTACTGACTACACATATTAGGGTAATTGCACACGCACTGTGCATTGTTCTATAGGTTATTAGCTGCAGTGCTGTATTTGACCAACAGGAGTACATTATATTTAAGTTTTATATAAAAAGGTAAATATAGATGGAATGAGTTACCCCCAAAAATTCCAATTCATTCCAATTTATTTGTGTTAATTCCCAATGAGAATTCCCAACTTGGAAATACTCCCCAAATTGAAAAGGTGAAACTATTGATTATCCGTCCAATCATTGTACTTTGGACTTTTCTGCATTCATGGTGAGGATGGCAGCACAGGGAGGACGGCATATATTGATAAGCTAGGACAGTTGTTGATCTTACCCAGAAAAAGACACTCGGCACGGATGGAAACTCTGTCCTGCTGCCAAGAAGAAAGTCTTACACAACAATTGTAAAGACAAAGTTTCGAGGGGCTGAGAAGGGAGAAGTATCCAAACAAAGATGTGGAATGTGGACGTGTGAGGCACTTGATACCAGTAAATTTATCAGAGATTTCTGACGCACATTCAGATGACTCACAGTGGTGGTAAACCAAGGGCATCAGGTCCCCTGGGCCCTCTGTCTCACCGTGAACAACGAACCACTATGAGGAATAATTACACAGTGAGAACACTGGTTAACCCACTGGTGAGGCAGCAGCCGTGGTGAATTTTTTTGATGATTAAAACACAATAATTAGCTCTAATTACTTCCTGCTTTACACACCATCTCCTGCAGGTCATGCACACCGGGAATGACCAATGTTTGGCCTTTCCCGGGATTTAAGCTGGGGGGGTGGACGAAGAGAAGGTTTGAGGAAGAAGAAGTTGGGGGGGGGGGGGGGGGGAGCTAAGCTGAGTCTGTGCTTTCCAGACTCCTCAAAACATTGGAAGGGATGTTTGAAATGTGCATGTACACACACTTGAACGCACATACACAGACATAGAGAGCGTTTGTTTGCCAGATTAAACTAAGAAGGAATTGAGTGACAAAACCACCTATTATGGGCTCATTTGTATGTACATCACAACCTCGCTTTGTGTCGGAGTAAGACGTGTTGAGGCGCGCTGCTCTCCTCCTCAATGAGAGAGTGAAAGCCCCTCACAACCTTGCCCCCCCCCTGCAACCCCATGAATGAGCGCTCCACAGAGGTTCTCCTAAAATCCTGGTCAGCATTAGTATGGGCAACAAGTCGCTCTGAGCGGGACGGACGAAACGCCACACACAAACAGTGGATTGGCATGTGCTAACAAACTGGTTCAGTAACTAAAGACCTTTACCCCGCCAAGCACCAGTACGCCTCAGACTCCAGATGTGAAATCATTTCAATAAATTAAATATTAGTCGGTATAATTACAAACTCTGATGACATGTATTCATTAGCAGTATCAATCACTGAGTAAATGTTGACAGCTCTGATGCCTCTTGATGTTTCACTGAAATAATCCAGTGACATCAAACAAACCCCAACCAATTTATGTTTCTAAAAACTGATAATCAATTAGTTAATAAATCGGTGCTCCTGTAACATAGTCCTGCCTTCAATAAATTTGAGGTTGTATCCCCACACTTATTCACTTGTACAGCTCATCTCAATGACGCGGTCGCACTGCCGTTCACACAAACATTTACAATTAAAGTTTAGGCAAAAAGACAAAAATTTGGGCCTGTTAAAACTAACTTGATAATTAAATGAATAATCCAAATTAGGATTGAGAGATACATACAGCAATGACACCGGGATTTGGTTGCGAAATGAAAATTGAAATGTCCTGCATCAAAATCCTTCATTTTTAATGTTTTTGTCACATTTTCCTTTAAATTATTGCTGCTTTAATAGGTCTAATAAAGCAGAGATTCTCTGAAAGACTCTTCCCCAATTATCCCAACAACTGTTCATCCGATCAACAAACAGCTTGAGTAGCACGACGTTCGTTTTTCAAGAACCTGCAGCTTTTTTTGAATGTTATTTCATTTTTTCCTGTTTAGTCCACCATCTCAGTCTTGTTTTTATCATGTTTGCCTATGACACATTGTGATTGCCTTCAGGATGAAAGAGGACATAGAACAATCAAATCTAATCCTCCAAAAACCTTATCTTGGAATTTCCATGATAAAACAAATCCTACATTTGTGTTTGTCCCAGTAAGATCCCATCCCAGCCTTTGCTGAAGACCCCAGGTGAGTCAAGGGCCTTTTTCAGAGCTCAAGGACTCATTCTGACTCCCTGTTGGTCTCACTGGCTGATCAAAGCCAGACTGCCTTTTCCTCTGACCTCATGGATAATATTAACAAGCCCTGGAAACCACACTCTCCCCATCAGGAGTATCAGTCAGAATCTCTCCCAGATCTCTTAGCTGTTGCAGCCCCAGGTTAAGAGCTTCACTCGACATGCAGGGGGTAGAGCACTCCCAGCTCCAGCCTGGGTTTTAAGAGAGTCGGCAACAGAAACTTCACATCCACTGCTGTTTTTACGGATAATGAGAATCTTAAAGATTGAAACAAATGGTTCTGTTTCCTAATTCCATTCGTCCCAATCACAGTTTGTGCCAATAATCAAATGTACAGTCAGAAGAGTAATTCTCCACCTTACGCACGTTTGTGATGTTGATGCCCCCACATTTAAAATTACTACTAATCAGCCTCAGCTTCTAGATTCTTCTTCTAAAGTGAAAAGTCCTCACTACATCCAAGCGCTTCTGTCCGCCATACTGCACCATCGTCTCCTTTTCAAAGAGGGCAACCCCCCAGTGCAATACCTCAAAATGCAAACATGGCTAATGATGACACTTCAGTGCTGACAGACATTTCCAAAGAAGGACTTGACGACACTCATCAGTCATGTAATTAGTAGATGCGAGGTCATAGTGAAACCAAACAAGATATTCTCTGTGCAGGCATGTATGCACATGCAGGGATCACTCGCAGCAGGAGTTGAGCCACAGTGACACTGAGTGCACTATAATGAAGCTCCACCATCTCCTCACCACTTATTCACATCCATCAATGACAGAGGAGGTGCAGATTAGATGGACAGCATCGATCACCCATACTCCTGCAGGCTTTCTGCCAGGGAAACAAGATCTGAAGCACTCAGGTTCAGCCCCCCCCCCCCCCCCCGAGTTTATGTGAGTGTTGTTGTTAATTCTGAGGGAGGTGTTTTCCTACAGAGTGCGGCCGTGAGCAATGCAGGGACCGAACCAACGTGCCAGAGGGACGAACTGAAGTAAGATCTCAGATCCGTGAAGAGAGAAGCTCCCTGTGCTCCTGTTGGGGGCAAATCAGACCAAAGTACCACCATGCAGGCCCAGTCAACAAACACACGGATAAGCACGAATGCAGACTGTACCTAGACAATCCAGGAACGATTTAGACCTTGATCCCATGATAAACACGGACCCTCTGGCAGCACAGTTCATTCCGTCATGAATACAGAGGGCGCTGTAGCAGAGGGCTCTGAAACAAACTGTGCTTCGACAGCACTAATGGACCTCTTGGGCTCCAAACTTAAAAGGGGAACCACAAGAACATCTCCAGAAAGAAATATGAGGCTATTTGGCTTTTTGGAATTCCCAGTGACTCCAACCATATTGTAACCCCCTTTAAAAGAACAAAGGTAACTCTTTCCAGCCCTTTAATCTGTGTCAAGTCTCTCGGTTAGTCAAGCTTATTTAAAAGGTGGCTTCTACAGACACAAAATGGCGGCAGCATCTGAGTGAAAACATTCAAATATCCTATATTTAGGCTTGAGTTTTCCAGAAACTACAAAGTAACACAGCAAAAATCAGTTTGAGGCAAGTTGAGTTTTAGAAAATTAGCTTACGTCACTTTGTGATTCACTGCCTTGAAATCAGTGGACGTCCTCATGTTGAAATATGTTGATTGGAGTATACTTGACTATTGCCTTTAATTAAATGGTAATCCTCTTTAACAGACAGCAACAGCCACTCAAATCTTTTTATCCCCCCACATCACCCTGAGGCATCCCCCTGTAACATAAATCTTTCTCGCCTGCCTCCACCCATGTCTTTTTCCCCCCGTGCTGTCTGCAGTGTTGAAAGTCGGAAGCCTCTGAGAAGCTGGCATTGGCTGCAGAGAGGCAGCTCGCATTTCAAGACAAAGCCCGATCCTCTGTCAGAAAGGAGACACTTTCCAAACCGGACCTGCCATTTATCACCAGAAACCTGTTTTTCTGCCTGCTCCCCATCTCAAACTCCTGCACTGAGATGTTGCCAGGAAGTCACCTTTGGACGGGGAGAAACTCTGGGATTGACATGGACGGAGCCTTACTTTAGAGCTTTACCAGTTCTCCCAGCGTAATGACAACACGGCATCCAAATTACCTCTCCTCTGGCTGCTTTCACTGGAAACAATGCACGTTGTTGACCATGTGGAAAAGAAAATCGATAATGGTCTGTGGAGGTATGCAAGGTAACAGGCACTTTGTTTGAGTTTCACACAAACATGAGGTGTTAACAAGCCGCAGATCGCCATTGCGTCAGGGTTGTGGTAGTTTAGATAAACTGTATTTTCTGACAAGATTTACACCACTTTGCACAAACGATGCAGGAGTTTACATCCTGAGACTTATCAACAGTGAAGCAGTCCAGCTTTTGTCTGAGTAAACAGACAATGAGGAACAGTTGAGTCTGTTTAGAGAAATGTGACAATTTGTCAGGATTTGAAACCTTGTTAACACAGCCCGGCTGTGACTGGTTAAGATGGAGTTTCCGGTGTGAAATTACATGGCGGGGATAATCAGATAATGACCCTGTAAGGAGCAGATTTACCTTGTTTAAAAGGTTAAAGGTCATGTCATACACAAGCCCCAGTGTTTCAGACGGTTAAAACACAAGCCCCCGGTCTTTGATCATAAAGCTTCAAGTCAGTCCAACATGTTTGACACACGAGGTCAGGCTTAGAAAACTGTGGCTTATAGCAGAGGGTCAGAAAGCTTGTTTTCCAACACAGACTAACAAAGAACTACTGATCCCCACAACTGAACTTCACCCCTGAAGGTCTGAAGCAAACCAAGCTTCCCTCCACTGCTACATGTCCAAGACAACACTTTCCTGACACGTTGACCACTTTAAGTTAAATGAAAAACAACATCTCAGCTGTTGGAAACCTGATAAACAATTTCCTTTAGTCGAGGTGACACAGGAACTGACAGCGAGTGAATGATAAGGATTTTTTTTCCCCCAAGCTACCGTATGTACTGGAGCTTCTGGCAAAAATGCGGAGTGGTCACGTGAGTGCAGGTGCAGCAACAGGTCTTCGCGTGGATTTTTGGAAAGACAATCACAAGGTGATACTGGACACGACAGGTTTCTACTGCAGCGCTAGCAAGCCTGTGGTTACGCAAGAGAGACCGTGTGTGGGACGGCGAGCCTTTCTGAAGATGAAGTCTAAAATAAAACTGGAACAGCTCGAGCAGTGATGCCGCCGTCATACTTGGACCTGTTCAGGCGGTTTGTCGGTGTACAAATGACAGAACTGTCCAAGGACCAGGCCAGGTTTCCATGTTTTGCTTACAAAAGTGATGACATTTACCATTTACGCTGATGCTAACGGCAAAGTCCACCATGGCTCAATAAAGGTGGACTGACTCTGACGTGTGCAGAGGAGGATTAGTTTAAATGGCAATAAATTCATTGATTTTTTGCATTGAGATTCATGGACAATTCAGCAATATTGGCACAGACTACCACATTTCTGGTGTTGTGACATCCCTGGTCTGCAGTGGCAAACATTCTTTAAATACCAACCCACCTCTTCCCTGTACTTTAGCATACAGTGTGCGGCAAAACTTTTGAGAGGTAGTACTTCTCCAGCAACTTGCACGTTGAAGCAAACATGAAAGGTGTAAGAAAGGCTGCCTGAAAAAAAGCTATTTTTGTTTATTTTGTACAGTGAGCAGTTATTCCATTTGGATTAGCATGTTCTTCTGGAGTGCGGCCAGTGGAAATAGCTCACTCCGTCTCCGTAAATACCTTCAGTTAGCCCATATATCAGCTTTCATGCAGTCACCTGCTCGTCTCTGCATGCTAACCAAGTACGGAGGAAAACCTAGGACTATGTTCCGAAGTTTCAAAGGCTGAGTCTTGAAAGAAGCTCTTGTCTCACAGAGGAGGATAATAAAGCTGAACTGTGAAAGAGCAGGTCTGATAAGACCATGTGCTGCAGGCCTAAATCACATGAACGTTATTAGTGCAGAATTTCCCCCGGATTCGCTCGTTCATCATTTCTACAGCTTGTCAGAGGAGTGATACTATCATTGAACTGTGAAAGAAATGAACAGACAAGAACAACCAAAACCACTGGTTTCATTTACATACCGGTTAAAAAAAAAAAAAAAAGCCTCACATTAAAGTGCCTGAACTGGTCTTCATCATATAGTAATCGTCCATCATAAAATGAAAATGGGCCATTGTTTATGGCATGTACTGAGTAGTCTGGCAACACTACATTTAACAAGATCTTAAAAAAAAAAAAAAAAAAAACCCCGCATTTTCACTAAATAAGAAGCATATGGTTTGACATTCAATTACAGCTATTTTCTCTCCAGCTCACATTTAACAAGAACCACTTGTTCTCCGCTGCGTAACGTGTAGGGGAATCATCTCGCCGTGCGGCTCGGGGTGACCTCAGGAGCCAGCCACTTAAAAGCAGAGCTCATTCATAAAACAGACCTTAGAGGGACATCAGACACACCACAGGATCCTGCAACACGGTTTCCCTGTAGGCGTATTCACAGAAAACACTGAAGGAGACGTCGCGGGCTGTCAGTCATATTAGGTTAATAAAAACTGTAAAAAGGCAACATATCACCACAAAATTGAACTGTCAACAAACTATAAAAAGCTAATGCGAGCATACTTTGAGAATTACTATGATAATGTTAATTAAATTCTTGATATGAATCAAGGATCATGTTATAGATCCCGTGCTCTTGCCATTCGCATGAGGAGGCCCGATACTCTCATTACATTACTCTCATCTCACAAAAGCAGCAAAATACAGTAACATGACATTATTTGAATGTAAAACTTTAGTGGCACAAGTGAAAACTCATGAACTTTACAGTTCAATTTTGTTGTATGACTCATAATCCTGTGACCACAGAGCAATAAACTTTAGTGCACCGACATCAACGTAACTTTTACAACCACCAACTAGTTGCATCCTCAGATCAAGTGCTGTGGCTTGTAAGTCTCTATATATTTGTGCATGTGTTTTGTGTAAAAAGTCAGTCATAACACCGGTGCACCCCCCCCCCCCCAATGCTTCCATCCACACTCAAATGTAGCATCAAAGACCGAGCATCAAAGTTAAGAGCGGTATTAAATAAATTAAATAGTCTGCCCACCTGATCCACGGAAAAAAACAGATCAGAATCACAGGATCGAGTTGGTGAGTGCCAGGACCAGAGAGAGGGCGGGGCATTTACTTCTGAAGAAGATGGTCACTCGACTGGACAACAGTGACTTTTTCTCGCCTCCACATGCTTTCATTTAGCCAGTAATCAAATCAGTTCCCTCACAGTTTTACTGTTCAGGGTTTTGCTCAGGGACAGTTCTGTTCCGATGCAAAAGAGCACAAAAGTGGTTGCATTGTCTTCCTTCTGAGACAAATTGATTCCAGCGAACATTTGTAAGTATTATAGCATCTGGAACACTGCAACAAAGAGTTTCTGCTGCAACTGGATCCGTGGTGGGACCCTGACCTATGATCATTAATTACTGTTACAAGCTGACAGGGTTCTGCTTGGGAGATCCCACCTCCATCTGTAAGGGCTTCGAGCTCATCTCTTTCTCACCGTCGTTCAGGCTCATGCTTGTTAGAGTCCATCTACATGGAAACCTGAGCTGATCTCCCGGGGTGACCCTCTAACCTCCCTCCCTCCCTCCCTCCCCCGTGCTCTGATGTCATCCAGCTGCCCACATTACCCGCACAACCGCCTGGAATTAAACTCTTCATTAGGACATTTTTAGAAGCACAGTGAACCACTGTCTTTTTATGGACTCAATGTTTTGAGCACCGACTGAAGCCAAACCACCATCTAATTTCCATCCGTGACACAGAAAAGAAACTTGTCTGACTTGTAGATGTCAATTCATGATTGTCAGCTTTCTGACTGGTCAGTTACTTTGGCAAAATCCTCCTCCGCCGAGCAGCAGCTGCCCAGATGTAAAAAAAACAACACCTGTTGGGGTCTTTCAGCACTTACTTCCAAACAGGACATAAGAAATGAGTCTTTCTGGTGACGGCGCCCTGGACATTCTACTCATACTATTTTAAAAGCCCCTAGCACACTGGTTTCTTCTCCTTCCTTCCATAAACCTCTGCAAAATATAGTCATATTTCCAAAGTAAACCAGCCTTTTACCAGAAAATAAGTAATAACTCAGAGAAATGCTCAACCCCAAACAGCGACCTCAAAGTAACACTTTTCTCCAAAAAAAAGAAAAACTATAAAAGTTTGTCAGTGTGAGTGTTTACTGAAGGAAACGGGGTGTTAGGGGCCTACAGCTCTGGGAGGCTCAGGTCTGCTGCATGGCTTTAATACACTCAGCATATTCTGTGAATGTCTCCCACCGTTTCCGTGCACAAGGGAACTCGCTCATGTTTAATGCCTTTTGAACAGGCGCAGAGTTTTGGAAAGAGAAACAGTGCCAGAAACAAAGATCAAACAAAGGAGGAGGGGTGGAGGAAAAGCTGCAGGACATCCACTCTCTCGCTCTTGTAAGAGATGAGAAACATTTGTGCGGGCGTCTATGAATAGCGCTGCTTGTTTAATTCATGACCAGCCTCGTAATCTAGTGAGGTGTTGTCAGGTTGAGCCCCAGTTGGCTCTTTTAGATTTAAAAGAACTTCTCAAATTGGAGGACTTAAAAGGTTAAGAGTAGCAGTTTCTAATCAGCCATCAACCATTTGACACAAAATTTCTTCCATGTGAGAAACCCTGCAAGGTATAACTGATTGTCACATCTAAGACATACAGCTTTAACCTTTTTTTTTTTTTTTTTTTTTAAGGCAGGCAGAAGGGTTTTTCCACTATTTTTACATCAGAGAACGAGGCCTTTGCTGTTTCAGAGCACAACTGTAGTTTTCTCCCTTCAAAGCACGCAACCGCCAATGTGATGTTCCAAAAGTGTGAGAGGGAAATAAGGAAGGAGAGCGAGGAGGAAAGAACAGAGGTGCACCCGGGGCTCATGTGTCACCCGACCTCATTTTAAGATGGACCCCTGAGGTTGCTTGAGAAGGCAGGGGTGTACCTTACGCTCCAAACCTTTTCTTTGCTTCCTCCAAAATGACAGGGGGGGCGGCGGCGGCACAAAGGCAGAGTAAGACATCTGCCTGGAAACCATCCACAGAGAAATGAAAGAGCCTCGGTGAAGTCACGGGGTAAAAAGGCAGAAATACACATCATCCCAAAGAGTACTTTACAAAAGAGACTATACCAAGGACCGAGGACGGGATGTGTACATAAATCACAATTAACATGATTGGGGTCTTTTGGAAACTAAAGGTAGCGGGGCAGAATATTACTGGTCTGCTCAAGCTTTCACAGCACCTCATCAAACCGCTATTATTTAGCATCAAAAAGGCTGACTGAAGCTGTGTTTTGGCTTATATTTGAGATTTGAATGAGAAAATACAGAAGGGAAATGAAATGCAATAAATGCAACGCTCTCTGGAGCAGAAAAATGAGGCTCATGGTCAGTTAGCACAAATCAGCTGGTCTTACGAACAGCAATAATATACAATGTGCTCATGTGAAGTGGCGTTAGTGTTTCTATGCCCAAATATCTTTTGGTAAGTGCAGTCATCAGCTTACCCAGAGCACTTCCTTTTGCCACTAAATGCCACCATTCAGATGATGATAATTAAGGTACATTATACTGTATTTCAACCTCTGACAGGAACAATCCGCACTGTGTGACAATGAAAGTCCTGCTGACCTCAGTGTTTAGTCTGACTGCAAGAGATGCTGAGAGATTTGATAAGAGCTCCATTATCTTTGGAGTTAAGCAAACCCAGTCTTGATGCATCGGTGCAAATTTCAGTGCAGGGCAGCTATCTTGTTAGCTGCGATGCAACTCTAAAAGTCTGTTTTCCCCTGCAGCCATAATCTTATTTATCCCAGGATGATCACGGTTAAAAAGTGTGTGAGTGCCCAAACTGAAGAGCTGCAAATACATAATATTCAAGCTGCATAAAGAACCACACTGACCCACTTTGCCACTAACAGACTGCAAATTCAGCTGAAACATCCCAGAGCAAACAAATCACCTGGTATAAAATACCGACACGCAGTCAAGAGATGTACAAGCCACACGCACAAACACATGGGCTAAATAACCTTCCCTGTGTGGCACTGGTCTGTGCATTTTCAACATTCCAGAGGCAGTAAAAGCCCTGGTGTCCAGCAGCACAGGGGCCCACATCTGCACCGCAGGAAGTTAACAGCCACCAAACAGCCGCCAGTTTTCTCCTGCACCGGCTGTTGTCCAGACCCTCAAGGGAGGCCTCAGCTTTTGACCTCCATTCTGACCACACACACACACACACGGTTCACAGTGAGGAAGAGGGACATCATGGCCCTGCATCTAGGTCCTAACCTGGATGAAGGCACCAATCTTCAGCATGTGGAACAGGAGACACTCATCCGCTGTGACGCAACACCAGGAGGAAACCACCACCACAAAATAAATACTTCCTCTGATATCTGACACAGGCGGGGGGGCAGCTGGACCATTGTCAATAGCCACACAACTCTTTTCTGTGTGTCATCACCTCTGCAGACAGGAAACGCTGTCCTGTGCTCCCCTGTCGCGGGCGGCTGCACCTGCACAGAGCCAGCGTAACATTGTGGTGGCACGGGGGGGTGGGGGGGGGGGTAGGACTTTGAAGGCAAATATTGTTGACAGGAGGCTGGTAAAAGTAGATACTGATAACATTGGCTGGAATTATTTTCTCATTTCACACAAAGGAAGTTTGTAAACTTCACTTAAAAAAAAAAACAGAGTGCAGGCAATCAAAATCACTGCACATCTTATAAATTATAATTTCATCTTCATGAAAAGTCATCTTTCCTCCACACACGTAGTTTTCCTGAATCCGTCCACGCTGTAGAAAGAATCCCTACAAATACAACCATCACACCTCAAGACCTTTATTTTTGGCAGAGTGGAAAATCCTTTTTAAACAGCTTTTGAGACCGTGCAGCATTAAAATTCTCCATGGAAGCCCCAAAATAAACATTTTCATGCATGAAACAACAAAAGCAACATTTATCAAGTAGACGACACAACACAGAGCACACAGAGAAATAAGAGTTTGAACGTTATTAATAAAAGAAGACACGAAACAATTATAATTAGCCCCATAACTCATCCCAGTGTACATCAGAGTTACATCAGTGGGGAAGGATGGAGAGAATAATACAGTGTAGGACAAACAGGAAGCACCTTCCTGTGGCAGCTGTTGAAGGACTCACCTTTGACCTTTTGTAACATAGGTGGAAGTAACTAACCATCCAAGACAGTCTTCTTCTTCTTTTTTTTTTCTTGCAATAACATGTTGCTATAAAGGATTTAGAAGCACTGGGGAAGTACTGAAGGTCACAAAGCAGAATAGTGAGGAATGAGCCAAACAAATGAAACCGACCAAAATGCAGCCATGGAACCAACCTGCCTGGCGCTGCTGATCCACCCAACTGACAGAGCTGATGAAAGCACCATGAATTCTGGCTTAAGAATGACTCTCGGGGAGGTTTAGGAAGAGGACAGCTAAAAGGGAGGATGGGGTTTTAAAGGGATTCTGTCGATGCCGTGGTTTGTGAAACTGGAACAAACGCGCTGAAAGGAGCGGAAGAAGGTGAAACAGAGTGCAACAGCAACAGAGCGATGAAGGTGGGGAGGCTGGTGAGCTTGTTTGACATAATTAAAACCGCAGAAAATAGCGGTGCTGCCTGGGTAATTAGTTTCTTTCTGTTCTGTAGCAATTACTGTCTCCTAACACTGAACAATGCCGGCCTTAATGTTCTACTGCTGCAGGACACGAGATGTATAATTGTCGAGATTGGCTGTGTAAGAGATCCAGGGGTCAGCGGAGGTTTTGGCGGGTGATTAGCCGGCAATAAACTACTGAGAATGATTACCAGGCAAACAGCAGGCAGAAATATCCACGGCACACAAGTGAGGGAATGAAGAGAGAGAGCACAGATGAATCCTCCGACCATTTCACACTGGTACATAAAGTATTACTATCATACATCTTTGGCTCTGTGTTACGGGCTCCTGGTTTCACACATCGTGCATGACTAAATAACGAAAGAACTACTTTCTCATTTCTGAGCTCATTTTTCATGCCCCCCCCCCCTTTTTTTTTTCTCCTGTAGCAAAACATACCTGACATGACGTTTCACTGGCATACAGTGTTTTCCGGTGCAGCCACGAGTTTGAAAGAAGGTGAACAATATCCAAAATCATCATGAGGGGGTGTTAATTTCTCAGACTTAAGGAGCTCAGGCTTCAATCAATTCTTCATTTGTAGCAACAGGATCCAAACAGATTTTACTGACAGCAGCTGCAGTTGAGCAGAACGCAACACGACACGTGTGGCGTTTTGACTTCAGCTGTGATCCAAGAATAATAGCTGCTAGGTCGCTAGTATGAGAAGTTTCCCTTAACATGGGAAACAGAAGAGAAATTACAACAAGATGATGATGATATATTAGCATCATGCTACTGAAAGCAGAGCTCTTTCTTCTGTACGTTCTCACGACACCACCACTTTGACCCAGCTGCACCTCACACTAGAAAAACTAGTGGAAGTCAAAACCATGACAATAAAACCCCAGAGAACAAAAAGCCACTGTGATGAAATAAGGATTCATGAGCACCTTTAATGTGTTTTGTGCGGAATATACAAGAAAGACTGAGAATGGGACATTAGCCAGCTAAATCAGACCACAAAAACACACAATACTTTAACAGAATATTACAGTAAAAAACAAAAATCTTCAACGAGGCAGCGCACACAACACAACAACTTTTCAGACCCACTGCAGAATTTGGTATAAAGACTTGAATCGGCTAAGCCAGCAAAACTGAATTACCGAGTTAAGTCCAAACCCAAATTAGGGCCCTGTTTTTCCCCTTTGTGATCCCAAATGTCAGTCAGTGAAAGACCAGACCAACATTTTGTTTCCACACCAAACATACAAGCCACTTGAGAGAATAAATGTGGCATAAAATTGGCCAACAGTGAAATAGAAGCTTTAAGTGATCAGGGTGACTGAGACAGAGCTGCTTCTCTTTCAAGTCCACAAAGACTCGTAACTATATATATGTGTGTGTGTGAAGATAGATATATATACATACATACAAGTTTATATATACAGGTTTATACTGAACAAGTGTGATAAAGGTGGGGATGTCACCAAAAATGATAAACTGTGAGGGTGCTTGCTACTCCGAGATACCGGTACCGTGGGTGCTTGAGACACGAGACATTTCCAACACATAGAATGCCAGCAGCAGGCGCAGCCGCCAGCAGATGGCAGGGTTTCAGCTTTGGTGTGAAATCAAACAAACAACATATCACAAGTGACACCCCTTCCTACATGGACCTGTACGCGTACAATGTAGATGTCATGTTGCTAAGTAAATGCTAAAACTTCTTAAAACCAAGGCAAAACTCCAGGGTTTCGCCTAAAAACTGCTTAAAGTAAAGTGGCTAGCAGGTTAGCCCTGAAGCTAGCTGCCGCGTCTCTCTGTTTGCACACTACGCACATCGTATGCATCAAGCTACTCAAGAGGAGCCACATTGCTCTTTCAACACTAGTAATGAGGACCGTGGCCGATGAAGAGTGGCTGTCAAACCTGCATAAACGCCTCAAATCAATGACAAAACAGACTGTCTGTGCGTAAGGGAGATGTATTTCTAAATGTCTTGTTGACCGTTGATGTGGTATTGAAAAGGGCATCAGGAATTGTGTCGTTCCAGCGGTAACAGAACCAAACATCCGGTATCTTGACAACTCTCCCAGGAGATTCATCATCCTTCTTTGCTCAGACACATCAAGTTACATTGATCTTCAGAGCTGCTTCCTACAAACAACATCCACAAATGAGATAAACCATAAAATCCAGGCTGAAATCTGCTTTATTAATCCCCAGAGAGTATGTCATTGAAGATACACTGTTGTGGGGGGAGATTCTTTGTCAGAGAGGCATAAAAGATACAACTGAGCTCCTGAAAACCCAGTCGTACTGTGGCACTTGGTAAACATTCAAAATGTATGAGCATAGATTCAAAGGAACCAGGAAACTCTGAAACATTCACCACCTCCCTGATAAAGCAGCTTCAATCACACATTATGCCAGCTCCATCATACAGAATAAACCCCGGCTCCACAGGTTTAGTCTGGTGGTGGGAGCAGGAGGTTAACACTTAGCAAGCTGCCATGGAGACAGCTCTGGTCCTCCTGTGAGCTGTGAGCTCTGCTGTTACCCACAGCTGAAGGACGGAGCCGCAGAAAGAGAAGAACAGCTTAACACAGGCAGCAAGGAAGTCGGCTGAATACAGTTAGCGAGCAAAGATGAGATGTAAAATATATTCTCTCCAAACTGGCCCCTTCGTGGGGTCACTTGTAGGCAGCGGACCTCATTCATGAGGAGATCAAACAGAGTTGAAGGCCGTTCCCATTAAACACCAGCGCTCTTTTCAGCCTGCTTAAATCTGCTGGTGTGGCGGGGAGGAGCAGACGGCTGATTGAGAACTGCCTGGTGTCACTCTGCCTGTGGCCCGTTGCTATGATGAGTTCATTCAGCCCCAGGGCACAAAGAGTTAATGGCTGCTGGGATTATGCAATGGCATGCCAGACGCCTTTCTCCTCTCCGGCTGTCCTTTATTCCCTCCTCCCCTTCAAATGCACTGACGCCAAATTAGGCATTCCTGCACGTTCCGATCAGATGCATTTGAATGCGGTAGCGGTGCTGCACATGCTTTAGCATGGCCAAGAGCGCAAACAGGGATTATGTTTCCCTGTGAAGGGCCTCGCACCTACCCTGCAGGAAGAAGACTGTCGTAAAGATTTACAGTTGTTATGGTGGGCGATATCTGCACTGGGTCAACCTAGTAAGAACATCCATATAAATCATGTTGAAAGAGCATTTGCTACGATGTTATCACTAATAGCAGATAAGTGGTCCAGTGACAGCAGGCTAGACTGGCAAAGACAATCAGAAGTCCTGATAAGAAAACAATAACAACACATTACTGACAAATTATACCCGATGTCTGTGGGGGCAAGGGTCAACTGGATTTCTGGGGGGAGCAAGACACAACCAGGGGACGGGGTCTGACATCGTCCAAAGTGTCCAACTGTATCAGTTGATTAATGTGCGACTACACTGTCACACAAGAAACAGCCAGAACACTTTATTTCAGTTCTTCTAACAACACCATCTCTGAGTGCTGGGGTGTCCCCTGTGGCTCACGCCAACGATGTTGGCATTTCTTTTTTTCCGACAACAAAGATAAGCAATCCAACGTTCTGGTAATAGGCTGCCCCATGTCGGTTTGGAGTGTGGAATATAGTTTGTGCAGATCACCTGCAAGTTCTATCTTTAAACTAATAAATCAGCAAAAAACAAACTCAATTAATTACAGTTGGCTGTGGATTTTTACATAAATCAACAGCACTGGAAGCTCTAAAACAACAACTTCTGGTTTTCTCTCTGCCACACTTCTGTCTTTAAGCATCCCTGAGAATTACTATGAGCTTCTATTGAAATGCACACAGGCTGACAAAAATTAATTACTGCTCAACTTGAAGCATGTCAATGTCTCATTAATTAGCAGAGGTGCAGAGCATCAGACTACAACTAAATTGTTAATCAGCTTATCATTTTAGTCACGTTTCTGAGCAAATATGACAAATATTTTCAGGTAGCAGCTTCAGAACTGCTGCTCAGCTTCACATATTACATGTTTTTAGAAATACTTGAACCTGTAGATTTGAGCGCACAATAGTTGCTTTGATTAATCTATAGACATGCTGTTTGATTAGCTGTTGTAATTTAATTTGTGTGTTTGCTGCTCTGAGAAAATCATTACACAGCTCCTCTGGCACACCGTCCCACTGAAGCATGGCAGCAAGTAATTGGAAACGCTGTAGAACAACAACAACAACAACCTTTACTGAGTGCAACTCGACAAAGTCAGCAGCTCTGGTGGGTTGGGGTACACGCTAACCCCTCCTCCAGTCAGACAGGAGACAGAGCAGGGCGAGCAGGCACCAAGTCAATAAACAACACAGATCCTTCCAGACAAGACTGGCAACCACAAGGGCCAACAGACCTACTCGGACAGGATGGAAGGAAAAAGAGACGGATCTACGAGGCCTGACTCCAATCACAACCTGTTCCAGAGCCAGGATGAAACCACAACACTCACAGCCCCTATAACACACACCAGCAGACGTCTACGGGTCATTTGGTGCAGTAATCATCGTTTAAAGCCAGCAGCACTGATCTCGCAGTCGTTTATTTGGCTTTGTTGATCACAAGCAGCCTTCGGGGGCCCGGCGAGAGCCGTGGTCATCATGAACCAAGGTTACTACCCAGCCAGAGCACAGCGGCAACGGAGAGATGTGATCCTCCTGAACAGATGCAGGAACGGTACCGATAATGTCGCCAACGACTGGCCTGTGGAAATGTGAGCCGCATATCTCACAAGCGACCATGTTTTGCGTTTTAAAATCTCACTTGTTTTTTTTTTTTTTTTTTTTTTAAATCAACCGTAACCTTGGAACAACTGCACCTTAAAAAAATGGCACAACACCAACAGTTAAATGAAGACAGAATGAATATATTTTCCCTGCTGCTCACAAGTACAACTGTGAGGAGAACAAGAGTGAGGAAGAGACAGAATGGCTCTCCTCAAATCCCAATGTTTCCCAGTCCAACCTCATCCCAAACAAAGGCATTTTAAAATTAAAGAACACTTTATTTATGCGCAGGCAGCTCGAGCTCAGGCCAGATACGTCTCTCTTCACCCCAGGCTCCACTGCTTCTTTCCTCCTTTCAAAAAATTCACTTAACAACCACGATGGAGGACCTGCATTGATTTCAAGGTCATGGCCTGGAGGACAGAGGAGACGAGGACGCATCAATTACAAAATGACAAGAAACCCAAATCTGAGAGAGCGGAGAGCCATGATTGGAACCTCCGAGGAGTGCAAGAAGATCCTCCCCTGGGAAAGAACCCTGGATAATGGAGGGAGTGCAACTGCACATACCAACTGTGTGAAAAAGTGAACTCTCAAGTTCAAACGATTTCATCTCAACCTGAATAAACACGGTCTGAAAAATGACCAGAAACAAGAGCCACGGCGGACCTTGAGAACCCCCCCCCCCCAGTGAAACTTTGCGATGTGCACAAACACACTGAGAACCAGATCTTATTATTCACGTCTATTCATCAGGCTTCTTCTGCTGAGGGCTTTGTTTTGTTGTCACGCTCAGCTCTTCAAGTACAACTCGCTGTGGGTTTTTTCTTGGCAGCATCGGCCAGCTCTTAATGCTGACCAACTTCTCTGCCTCACACACACTAAAGCGAACAAACACAATGTTTTGATCAACTCTTCCTTCTGTCACGGCGAGCAGAGAAATGCAAAATGGTCGTTACGTTGTTTTGTTGCAGTCGCATCTTTTATCCACTGGACGACATTCGCAGTAAATTATTCTGCTGCCGGCAGCTTTTAAAACAACTCAGAGGATTACTGTCAGAGAGAAACATGAGTCAAACTCAGACTGAAACAGAACACGACGTTTGAGGAAAATGAAAAGTAGTTATTTCAATTACAGTTTGCATTGGATCATTTGTTTAAACCAAGGTTTCCCAAACTCTTCGCCCCCCCCCTCGGTGCCAGAGCCTCATCCTCCTACGAGACAAGGTTTGAGGTCACGGTGGAAGCAGTTTGAGCAACAAAACCAGGGAATCAGTCTCCCCAGTAACACTCCAGCTCGTCCTGAGGGACCCCGAGGTGTTCCCAGGACAGACAAGACCATGAGGGTACCTGCAAAACCTCCATTGGGGGGTGCCCTGGAGATCAGGGAGCAGCAAATCTCTCAGGCGTCTGAGGCTGAGACCCGACGGTCACCCTGCAGAGGACGCCGATATCGGCTTTGTATTTCTGCCGTGACGTTATTTGGGTAACTCCCACCATATTGTGAGCAAATCCAAGTTTTACTTCGTCACACCTCAATGGCACCCGCATCTTTCGCAAAATAAATTCTGGCTTAGACGGACTGTTACGGAGCTTTTACTTTATGTTGATTCCTGGAATTCTCAGGCAAGTGGGTCCACTTTTAGAAGCCCCTAATTAGACAACAAATATGGTGAGCAAACCACGCGATCACAGCGGATTCCGATGGTGCATAGTAGTGAGCTCTGGTGATCCACACTCGAGACTCAGGGAGCAGGTGCTTCCCTGTCTCATTAACACGGACGGACAAAGCATGCAGCTTGTTGCGTTGGATTAGATTTGATGATGAACAGACCTTCAGGCCCCCCCCCCCAGCCCACGGCAGCAGCATCATCATCTGTGCAACATGTCTTGGCTCTAATCCACTCAAAATGAATTTACATGATGTCAACCATTTAGTTTTGGATTTATTTAGGCATTTCATCCCCTCAGGATCAGCGTATTCAGCAGAATCAGAATGAGAGCCGAGCGTATGGACCTTAAAATAGAGCAGCGGCAGGTGGCCACGCCATCCAGACCTCCAGCTGATACACTACAAAAGCTCTGAGGAGCCGGCACTTAGAAACCCACCAGTCGATTCCTGCATCAGGGAGAGTTTCTGCAGGCTCCTCACTTCCTGCACACCGAGGCGCCTGTGCTGTTTACTCGTTCATTAGACCGGTTCAATAAGACACGCGGTGGATTCTTGCTTTTAGACAGCACACCTCTTAACCACCGTGAAGAGAATATATCAGTTTTCGCACTGGAATGCAAATTATTAATGTGCTGGGAGACCTGACATGTAGATCCTCTCCAGCTGACGGCGAGATCAAAGTGGAGGGTCTGAGAGTGTGTGAGGATGTTACCTAAACACTTCACAGCTACCTCAGCTCCTCGGCAAGAGGCCCAGGCAGGTTTTTTTTTTTTTTTCTTCTTTTTTAACTTCAGGTCTGCCTGAAGCTGGAGACGGGAATGAAAAACACGCCAGAAGATGAGGAGGCGAGGGGGTGGTGGAGGAGGGAGATGCTGCATTCACATTGTGGACACCGACTCCAGAAGTGGCTTTCATCTGCTGCAGGTCGGCTACAGAAGCAGATCGAGCTACGGACAGACGGGGGAGAGCAAACATAGCTTCCGCTGCACATCTTAAATAGAAAAGACGGATAAATATTTGCCCTCATCCAGGAAACCTGGCCAATTCACTCTTAATTCGCCGCCATCCCCACCGCTTTGAGAGAACCCTTTTAAAAATAGGACATTTCTAAAGCGACGCTGTCATGACAGTACCTGGCTTGGCTCTATCCATAGATCGTATAAACACAAACCCTTAGCAGCCGCCTGCTCCCCTGCTGCCTGCGCACAGAGGACACATTCATCCCAAAGTGGGCACCATGAGGAGGACTAGAGGGGGGCGGCAGACATACTTCAACTTAAAGGACGTTTTCAGCCATTTTGACGACGAGGAAGGCGCATGCATGTTAAGGCCAGATGAAATTGAGCAAGCGCTGAGTTAATGAGCCCCGGGTTTGGCAGGACCAAAGCATTCCTTACACAAAAAAGATGTTCCTTTTTTCTTCCTCTCTCCCCCAAATCTGCTGTGAAGGTTATGAACTTTTTTTCTTTTTTCTTTTTTTTTTTAAAGAGGCTTTGTCAATGTAGCGGGGCGCCATGTCATGTTTCTGCTCTAGCTAACAGAAGACGCAGATGAACGCCGACCTCCGAGAGCACAGCACCGCACTTCACTCCTGCATATGAATGAATGGCGCCCATGCCAGGCCCCGGCTCAGAGAGACACTTCAAACATGCAAACAGAGTTATGAATATGATAATCAGACATGGCGTCTCCGGTGTGTTGTGTGAGGGTGGAAGTGTTCTCCTGGGAATACATAATAGCACGGTGGGGCTGCCTTCAGTGACGGATGGAAACCTGACATTCCCCTGCTGTAGTGGAGAGGTGTGTCACTCCCACTTTGACGCAGATACGTCCGATAGCCTCCGTTCACTCATCTAAATACGTTAATACGGGACGAGCACTTGAATACTGTTAATGTGGACAGGTCCAGTTTTTTCTTAAAACATTTAAAACCCCCCCAAAAAAAAAACATCTTCAAGGAGGAGAACCTTGAGCAACACAGAGGAGACGTGAATATCGGCCATCAATCAGGTCCTGTTTGTTTGCAAAAATGGCCGATATCTGCCGATACTGATGACATGCCGATATTATCGTACACCACCCACAAGAAACATCGTTTTAACAGAGCATCTTTCTGCTCTTTCGCTCTGTCTCCTGGATGAAATAATCTGCCATTTTGAATGCAGAAGCCTGAATTCACTTCCAGTTTGGGGGAGCAGACACCCCTCCCCCATTGACCCCCAAACACAAATATAGTTTTATTTACTTCAACAGCACATAAAGAGGATTAATCTGATCTTGGGCTGTGGATGAGTGAGAGGTATATTTAACAATAAGGTTCAGTTGGTAGTCAGTTAGTTCTCAGTGCTGACAAGCAGGCAGTTTAACAGTTGAACCAGCAACCTTGTAGAAAAGCGTGGGGGTCAATGTCGGGGTTTGTGTCGAAAAGTGTAGTTTTTAGGTTTCAAATGTCTGTAAAGCAGGTAGACACATGGTGTGATGGATGTGTGCGGTGTAGCAGCTGCTCACCAACCTTGGAAGCAGATAATAGCGACTGCGAACCGCTGATCCACCGGTGGTTTTCTCCTCTTCATCACCCTGGGGTTTGTCCTGCCGTCTCCCCGCCGGCTCTCACTCTCTCCCGCTACATCCATGACCGTTCTGGTGCTCGGCGGCTCCGCGGTGCTCTTCTCCGGAGAGCCGACAGGAGCGTCAAAGAGACCCGAGCGTCACCGTGTCCGTACAGGTAAACTAACCGCAGCTACCTGCGCAGGTCCACGGGGAAGCCGGGCGGCTCGCTCACCTGGTTGTCTGGAGGAGGACTAACAGGAACCAGGCGGGGACATGTGGGACGCTCACTTGGGTTTAGAGGCCAACCAGACGAGCGGCTGAGCGAGTTCACACAGCGAAACCCCGCCGAAAGTTTGAAGTTGAAACTTCTAGGTGGTTTACCTGACGGACGTTCGGTGTAATTTCAGGCCGCCGTGTCTCATTACAACCCGGCGTGTGTAGCTGCCGCCTGCCTGGTCCAGAGCTGCCGACCGCCGGGCCACTTCAGACTACAACGAGAGGGAGTTTGGCTCCGCGGTGTTTCCAAGTTGGCTTCCTCCCACTCGCCTGTGTGTGTTTCCCATTAGTATAAATGTTGTAGCAGCAATGTAAGCTAGTTCCTCTTTGGACTGTCACAATAAAATATAACACGTTCCGTTTCATCGGAGTAAATAAATAAACTTTGAACTCTTACTGTTGCTAAAATCAGATTGACCCCCCCCCCTTACTTTTTTTTGCATCAAATAAAACTTTCTTCGAAAACGATTATCAACCAAACAAACACACATTTATTCAATAAGGGCTACATAAACATGCATTATTGATTATCGTATTTTCATGTTTTTATTAAATACATTAACTATTTATTGATAAATTTTAGTTCAGCTGACAGAGTTGAAAGAAGAGGTTGGACATTTATATATTTTCTCAAATATTTCCAGTTGAGAAGGTTAACTGCTTTATAGCTTTTGACTTTGTAAATGGGTTTGTCTTGTATGCTTTACAATAACAGTACATCATTACACCGCAATTGACCTGTTTTAATTCAACTCTACATGAACCTCTCCAGTGTATACCAAATAAATCGAGTCATTCTTTTATTTTGAAATGTAAATATGTAACATCCTGCTTTAACCGTGGTCGCTTGATGTGATTCCCCCTTTTTCGTTCCAGTGCAGTTTCCGGTGCTCGTACCTGGCCCGGGGATAGGGAGGGCGACACTGCGACCAGCTGGTTCAACCTGGTTACTGTCACATTTAATCAGTTAAAAAAAAAAATCAAAATAAATAAAAAACAGCCAAAGTTCGTGATAGTTGTTCTTTTGAACATTCATTATTTATGTCTTATTTATGTAATACCTCGTCGTGTGCGGGCACAGCTACTCCACTGTGGCCATGTTAAAACGTGGCCATAATTGATCGAAGCGCTACAATTTACAGCAGTAAAAGCTGAGCCACACCTCCACGCAAACAAATATATACTTTTCAAGCGTTAATTGAGCTCCAGCCTCTGCTTACAGTGGAAGTGATTCCCAGGAGGTGAACTCATGGAAAGGTGTTATCTTGTCCACGTTCAAGATGGATGTTGTTCAGTGTTGACGTCGGTCTTCATCTGGTGACCATGACAGAATACAAATGGAGTGAAAATGAAACCACCTTTTATGAAATGATAAATCGATCAGGAAGACACCACAGGAGGTCACGCCTCGTCGTTGCAGTAAACCAGGAGCACCGTTACCAGTGCCTTTCCCTCTGTGGTGGAAGGTGAAGCCTGGGAGAGCCAGCGTCTCACATTATGGCCTCAGTCTTCTGAAATGTGGTACTGGAGCCCTGCTCACACAGGACCAGTACCACCAGGGGGACCTTGCATGCCTGCGAAACATCTCGCAACACAGGAAAAAGCCTTTTTTTACCCCCATCAACCAACATGACCCAGATACAATGTCAAGGCTCTGGGTAGCTTTGTAATTTTACACTGCTGCTGTATGTGACGCACCGTTTTCAAGCTTGAAGGAAGGAGAAGAAGAAGAAAAAAGAAATACAGTTGTGATCCAAGTGACAAACGCTGATCCATTTTGGGCCAGGAAGACTTGGATCAGGACTTTTGAGTCACCGGTGGAACGTCTGTCTTCAGGGGACAGAGCGTGACGGGACCATCGGGGTCCAGAGAGTAGCCGGTGGCTTAATAAATCAGCAATAATAATAGGTCTGGTTATACTGGTCCAACTGGTCTGCAAAGGCCTGACCACATTGTTCATGTTTTTATTCTAAATGTTGTTGTCATGGAGGAAAACAAAACACTCAAAGAATAAAAAAAATATTGAATCGCTCCCACCTCCTTGCTGCCACTTTACTATTTTTACACTGCTGTCCCCCACCCCTCACCTCCCTGTCTCCCGTCTCTCCCACTGGACTGCTAGCCCCTCCCTCACCTCTCTTTTAGGAATCTATCTCATGTCTTTGTTTTGCCCCCCCCACCCCCGGCATTCATCTCCTGTGTTTACCTGTCTTAATCTCTCCTCTCGCTCCATTTGCAGCGCCTCCTTACACACCCCTCCTTCCATTCCTCCGTCCCAGCCTGCCATGTCCTACCTTTTCTTCTCTCTCCCTCTCCAGCCTCTCATGTTCACAGCAGTTTTGCCATTTTTAAACCAGGATATCTGAGCGGTTCGGTTCCCCGGACACATTTCAGTTTCATATTTATCGTGTTGCTCGACCTTCCTGTCGGTCTGCAGGAGGCAAACAAACTGATAACTTTTTATCTGTTTAAAGTGCCTGTGAAGGTCACTGTTAACACATTCTCTACGTTTGAGTTTTTGACAGATGACAAAATGAACCCAGGGTATAAATCACTCTGCAGGGAAGACTCGTGTCGCTGGGTGGGACTGATTGTGTGTGTGTGTGTGTGGTGCCATGTTGCTGGTCCAGCTGGCCCTGTCTGGTGGAATCATGCAGTCGTCCATGCTGCGGGGTCAAAAGGTCACAGCAGTGTCACCTGGGGAATTTTAAGGGGCTTCACAATGAGTCGATATTTGGCTCACACTCAAGTCGCATGAAACATAACGAAGTACGTGGAGGCGACAAAACAAAGACCAAAACACAGCCATGACAGAACAAAGTTGATTTTATTCATGAATCAAGTGAGAGATGACATCATCATACTAAAGGAGCTCAGTTCTTTAGCGTCTTACGTCTTGATGAATTATTTGATTCCATCAATTTAATAGATTTTTTTTTTTTTTTTTTACACAGGGAGGAAAAAAAAAAAGACAGTGTAAAACAAAAAGGAAAACTAATCAACAGTAATTACATGACATTCCAGTTCTCTCGAGTTGTTTCACTACGCAAATAATCCCAAAAAAAACAAAAGACAGAACCATCAGAGAATTGTGCAAAATCTATCGTAGAAATCTAGACCTCCTACTCACTGTAAACAACATCGAGGAGTCCTACATGGCACCAGACGTCACCCCATCATTCCTGTCGCACAACATTTTTACATTTTTTTTTTTTTTTTAAAGTGGAGGCGTTTCACAGCACTCCCAGTTCCTGTGGTTCTCCTCTGGACTGGGAGAGGAACCGATGGATGAGCAGCAGAAGAACAAAACACCCAGAAGCCGTAGAGATGAAAAGTAGCAGCCTATTTAAAGTCCAGCCGACGCGAACCCTCACTGGTCACATGACTCCGCAGGATAAACACGTCGTTCACCCTGTGTACCAAAGCTTCGGCCAACACCTCGCATCACTGAATCAATCTCAACCGGCAAATTTAGAACCATTAAAACCAAAATAAAAAAGATTCTTCTTTTTTAATCACATCATTTCACTTTTTATGTTTCAGAACTAAAACTATCTCCTATCTATTTTCTTTTTTTTACACGTAGAAAAGAAAAAAATCCATTAAAACACAGATGGCACAGGAAGACAAAACATCATAAGGAGAAATCAACCAGCACAGGTGGCGTCATGGCAACGCAATCCACTGACGAGTCAGGAGAGTCACAGTGATGACGAACGGCGACATGAAGGCGACGGGAGGAAACTGCCCGACCATCCATTAACTGAGAGCAAAAACTGAATCATAACAAACCCAGCAATGTAGGAACACGTCTTTGGATCGTGGAGGATCGTATTTGGGTCGGAATTTGACACGATGAGTGTGTGTGTGTGTGTGTGTGTTTCTGGTGAAGAGTGACGCCCCCAGCTTAGTTTCCAGAGTACAGATCCACAGTGCTGGAGCTCAGGCCTCGGCTCTCCCTGAGGTTACCGCCTCCCTGGGTCTGACAACACATCGAGAGAAAAAGACTTTCAGGGTAAAACTGGAGAGAACACACCCCTAATCAAAGCTGCAGGCCCTCACACTCTCGACGGCGTGTGATCGTCCCGCAGAGTGAGACAGAGCTGAAACCTGATATTTGGATTTTGCTTGAAGGAGCAGACTCACGCTGCACTGTGGGGCAAATACCACTTCCTGTTTCCACTAGGTGGCGCCAGAAAACACAGTTACTCTTCATGTTACCATTTATGTGATGACAAGTGTCATTTTGATGTTGGTGAAATGTTTGTGGCATCGCCTCATACTTCCAGTAACCACTAGGTGGCGCTATGACTCATATCAGCATGTCAACGTCTTTACGCAGGGATTCTAAACAATCCCACCACGTGGGGTCCAGTTCGTACAGGTGTTACCTCCCAGTCTTCCCAGTAACCTGTCACCACCTTCTGAAGGTGTTTCTGACCTCATCTGAGAAGGATCTGATTGACATTGGATGACAACCAATGTGTAAAAATTACATCATTTCCTGTTGCCACCGGGCGTTGCTACATCTGACGCAAAAAACAGCTCGCTCAAGGGGGGAGGTCAATAATTGCGATCTCCAGTCACATAAGCAAAGGTTTTCTCCGACATCGCTCACCTGGAAGGCCTCATCGCTGGTCTTGTTCAGATAATTCAAGGAAGCTGCTCGCTTCATGCTGTTGAACGGAGAGGAAGAGGAGAAGGTTTGTGTTTGTGCAGAAACTGGCTGAGCCGATCTCTTCAGCTCTGTCCCGCTTCAACAACCATCATTCTGCGGCTCTTACTTGGTGCTGCGAGGTTCAGGCGGCACGTTGCCCTGCAGTTTCTTCACCAGCAGTTCGCTGCTGCGCCGCAAAACATCCCTGAGTTTTCCCAGAGAGCCGCTGCGCTGGAGCGCTCCGCTGCCGTCCTGCAGACACACACGCTCATCAAAGCATCCGTACAGCAGACGCACACACACTCATCCATCTATCGTAGATGATAAACCAAGTGCACTTCAGCGAGCTGCACGTTGATGTAAGTCACCAAGTCCACATGCACGTTTGTGCTTCCTGTTAGCAGAGTGACTGTGACATCATGAGACCTGTCAGAAGACGTCAGTGATACTTGGAGCTCGTGGAATCGTCCAGGCTGATCTGTGATCAACTAGTCAGCCTGGGACAGTCTTACGACCGCCATGATCAGCTGGTGGGGAGAACCTGACCCTGATGTTAACTTGTAACTTCTTAACCAGCTCAAGGAGTAAGACCTGAAGGAGGCGTGGCCACCAGTGACCCAGCGAGGGTCCCGTGATGTAACTGACTTCATTTTGAGAAGCGTGGAGGCCAGAGGTTTGGAAGCCAGACAATTTTGGGACCTCAAGACTTCTGCTTGGGTGAAGGGTATTTTCACACCTACAGTGGCTGGGCTGAACCACAACAGCAGGTGGGAACGGGACCTCGGACCAGAGTCGAAACCAGGGCTACTCAATCACCGGGCCGGTGCCTTTAGCGCCTTCTAGTGGCCGGCAAAATACTGAAAAATTGAAATTTATCTCTTCCAGGGGATTTAAAATTTGTTTCTTTTTCTGCAAAGTAGAACATTAATCTTTAAATATAACGGGAAGCATAAAGCAAACCACTTTTTTAAAACTAAAAATATGGACATAATTGATCATCAGTTTGAAGTTTGGCTGTGGTTCGGTGAGAAATGGAAAATCTCTTGAAGCGCAAACAAAACTTCAAAGAACCTTGTTGTCTCTGTTGTAGTTTTATCCTAATAATTTGGCATTATTTTAAATTAAATCGAATCATTTTGGGTTTTCTGAAAAGGTGGACCTTTATTTAGGAGAGGAACTGAACCCCTGGTCTGGACCACACCTACAGAGGCGGTCCCTCGCTGCTCTAAAGGAACCTTGGGGACTTTCACGGTGTAAACACTATTTTTGAGAGGTTTAGACTTTTGAACCAACTGCAGGGAGTTGAGACGGACAAAAGTCTAAGACGTCTGTCTGTAACTCTCCCGCTGACTGCAATTTATACTGCATTCCTCACGCTTCAAAAAAGTGGACCGGAATGAAGACGATCCTACGATCTGTGCCATCGTCACCCTTTGGTCAGATTGGCAGCAGTCGCATGGTTATGTGTGGAGAAGGAGACGCAATATTCAATTGAAATATTGATTATTTCGATTCGTTTGTCTCCATTCACATACAAAGAGCTCGCTGAAAAGGTCAGACGCACGCCCACCTATGATAGCGAGACTCGGCCTGCGTAGGTGATGATGGCGCTGTGGCAGAAACCGGAAATGTAGATAAAGCACAAGAAAAAAAAACGCTTGGTGCAGATCTTCAGATGTGAAAATGCACTTGGACCAGGTCTTTGACGAGTCCAAGGACTTCCTGGAGGACCACTAAATATCATCCCAGGAGAAAGCATTGTTTTTATTTTTTACTGTGGATTATTCAAAAGTAACCAGAGATTCTCTTCAGTCTTCATGCTTTTTCTTATTTAAAGTCAACTCTCCATCCAGCCATCCATCCAGTTTACCTCACTATTAGTCCACTACTCGTTTTAGTTATTACCAACCAGTAAACACGTAGGAAACTAAAGGTGACATTCAGTGTAATACAACCTGACCAGCAGCAGGGGGAGCTGTGAGCATAACTCAGGACTTCTTGATGCAGCTCAAGATGAGACAGTAAAGGAGAAGAAAGAGTCTCAACCCAACAGAGAGAAAAGACAAACTTCACCAATGAAAAACTTTATTTGATGACACCAACAAGTGTTGAAGCAATAATCTTCACAATGCAGAATGGCAGATAGAATGCAGTCCTACGTTCTAAGATAGCGCTAATAGACCTTACCATTTAACTGAAGTCACACTATATATAATGTCAAGAATAGACAGTTCAATAAATAAGCATTCCACTAACACAACAGTATTGTCATAATAATTATGTGATGAACAGTTTTTAATTCTTTTGTTCGGCGTTGCATTAGAAGTATAGGTGTAGTCGTCAAAAGGAATGAAGAATCAAGGCAAGTAGCAGACTGAAAGCCGGGTAATGAATGCACTTTTCAACTCCAGAGACACAGCCAACAATTACACTTCCAAAGTCATTGTACATTCACTTAGTTTAACATCTTGAGGAAACACTCGCACTGTACGTTTGGCAACTTAAAACCCGTTAATGATGTTTATTTGCCAACAAGAACAAGGCAACACACCCCGTTAAGCTGTGTACGGTAGCGGTGCTCACTGGGACTGTACCACCCAAACAAACACTAATGCACACTAAAACTACGGTGGAATCCAGGATTTTTCCCCACTTGTAACAATAGCTTCTACTCCTGCGAATCGAAAGGCAATACTGGCTGTTGAAATTCCATTATCTTTACGTTGATTATTAATTTTGCCGTGAGCCAGGCGGTCAGTATCTGCTCTGGTTGGTCTCTGATGTCAGTCTGGCGTCACAGCATCCGCCGATGCTTCTCATTCCCTTTGCAAACGCCGGCTTTTCTGTGCTACGCGGACACAAAAGCCGGTGAACAACCCAAGGACGACCACGCCGGTAAGAGCAACTCAAAACTAAATTACCATGGCAATGACGAGGTGCTGTGATCAACCTCAGCCTAACAGGCAATCCAGGCATCATCGATGGCGTTTTTGATCATGACTACTGCCTCAAAATTCAGCCACAAAATAATCCAACACTTAAAAAAATGTAAACAAATCATACAAAATCATATAAGATATTTATGTCTTTATATATCTACAAAAAGAACAAAGGCTCCCTTCTAAAATCCCTCCAAGCTGAAAAGACTTCTCTTTAGTCAGCACGTGAAACTATACAGTACCGTATGTCACAATAGTTTAGGCGTCTGATTTCAGGAATATTAGTTCAAAACATGAAAAACATTTGAAGAACAATAGAAAAGAATATGTCTCAGTAAGTGAACGGGGGGGGGGGGGGGGGCGCAATACAGCACAGTATTGTGATATTTTGCATAAAGATATCTTAAGAATACTCAGACACCAGAAGTAAAGATATTTTAATCTATATTTATAATTAAAATGTATTTGATTTTATATTGTAATTTATCTTTCTGCAAATAAAAGTGACAGAAATGGGATGAGAATCTTTTGGAGACATAAATATCGGGTGAAAAAAGGCAACAAAAAAAAAAATGACCACAGTACATTGAAAACATTTTTATGGCAAGACTCAGCAAAGTGTTCAATATTGCGTCCATCATATTGTGTTCCAAGTATCCTGACGTTTACCTATGGTTCCCCTGGTGATTCCCACCCCTGAGATGAACTAGGCTGAAGCCAATTTGATGAATCACTTGACAACTTTAACTTGCTGTTATAGAAACGGGCAGCGATGATCGGGATCAAGGCAATAAAGTCAGAGACCAATGCAGAGCAACTGAGGGAATAAACTTTGGCGTTGAGACAGCAACTCTATCACCGGACGTGCCACTGATTCTCAGACTCTTCTTCTGCTTTGCCTTCTCTCAATTAACCCGCGCTCCTGTCCAGCGAAATGAATCTACTACATGACAAATTGTGCAGGAGAGAGAGAAGCACTGTGCGAGTGACGTCCTCACAAGGATAACACACACACACACACACACACACACACACACAATGACTTTAATGCTAAGTGAGTGAAAGAGGTGAATGACACAGTTAGTGAAAGAAAAAAGAGAGAGAAAGAAGACCAAACGTCCCAGCAGCTGTCAGTACAGCTGAACAGGGGACAGAGGTGATAATTGGGGGGAGAGAGAGAGAGAGAGAGAGAGAGAGAGAGAGAGAGAGAGGGTGAGAAAGAAAGAAAGAAAGAGAGAGAGAGAGAGAGAGAGAGAGAGAGAGACTTTCTCTGGCTGGAGGAGGAGCTGTTCATTTGTTGGGACAAAGAAGGCCGGGGGAACGACAACACACATCCTTTTTCTATTGTGTTGGGGAAGGAGAGAAGGATGGAGGACTAGTCTTGATGGCTTAGGCCTGATAAAAGAGAAAGAGAGAAACAGACAAAAACAGCACACATTGTAAGATTAAGAGATCTGGGTTGGGCTGCCTACGCTACACACACACACACACATCTGAGCGGCGTCCTCTGCCTTTGCTGTTTCTAAATTGTACTTCTTTGGACTAAAAAGTACCTGGACTATCTCTACAAATCACATTCAATGTAATGGGTTTTTTTAACCTCATCCTAGAAAAAGTAATGAGTTCTTCACAGCAGGGAGCTAATGTGTGACATCTCGCTGCTATTAGGAGCTGCACTGCAAAAAAGGAGTCAGTCAGTGATGCAGTAGGTTGCTGTTTGCAGTCACTGTGACTCAGCTGTTTCTCCAGAGGTCTGAGTTTGGCACTCTGTACCCAGCCAGTGACGGTGCACTGCAGATGTGGAACATCAGCAAGCATCAGCACTGAGGTGGGCAAAGCTGCCCTGAAAAAAAATCTGTCTACAACATCTTGAATTCTTCCTTTCTACAGACGTAAACCTTAGAAGGAAGTCTCACGTCTGCCTGATGACTAAAGAAACCGCTATCCACGCTACGAACCCGCCCCAGATTATTGAGTAAAGTGAAAAGTCAAGAGGGAGAGTACAATCCACTGACTACAGAAAGGAAATTTGATTGACAGGCTGATTGGTTGTCATGGCAAGAATAATCAACAAGGTTAGTGATGCACAGGAATGGATGCACTTAGGAAACATGCAAAGTGACAGGCAGTGCATTTAAGCGCCTAGCTGAGAGCAGAAGGCACATTTTTTACACACACACACACACACACACTTAAGACAGAATTATGTAGACTAGCACGCACACACACACACACACACACACACACACACACACACACACACACACACATGCTACCCATTTATCTCATCTGTTTTTCTGCCTTGACACCCCCCAGAAGGAAGTCCTACTCTGAGTGATTTCCTACCAAAATAGCAGATAATATTCAATATTCTGATACCAAAGAATGTGAATTCCTCCAGGACAAATACAACCCACAGAGAGGACATGTTTAGGTGAAACTACAAGTGACTGGTAGTTGTCAGGTCAACAAATATCTACACAGAAGCAGCAGTCAGTGCTCTTCAATTCTATTCTCTAGGACACGAGATAGCCTGTTATAGATACACGCTTGCAGCTTTGTAAATGGATGGATGGATGGAAACACTACCTTATGTGACAAGTGAGCTTTCAGGAACCATCAGACGAAAGCACGACAATGTCACCACTGTCCTTCTACTGGTTCAGTTTAACCTCTACAGCTGTGGCGGTGACGTGGATTATGAAATGCTAGCACACACCCAGCAATCCTCTGCATGCCGTCACACGTTTCAAAGACAGATGAATACACATGCTGTTGTGTTTGCTGGAGGGAATTGTGAAGCAGCTCAGAGTAGCTGTGCATGTGAACATGTGGGCCGGGAAACAATCACATACACACAAGAGCGAGCAAAGAGGTGGCCCACCCTCCCTCTATGCAGTGTTACTCTCTCGGCGAGCAGCAGATGTCAGGTTAACAGACAACCATGTGAAAACACAGGGAACGCTCAGGGTCCATTAGTGTGCGTGCGTGAGTGTGAGCTGGCAGGTGGGCATGGCTGCATGCATGTTTGGACTGTTGTTGAGCGGTGAAGGGCGAGGCTACAGGCACAGACTCAGACCAGGCACCTCTGCTGGCACAATCCCACCTACTGGCTCATGTAAACTGCACCACAGGGCTTCTTCCAACTGGCACATGTCTCTAGAACTTAAAACTGCATGTACCGCTACATCCAATGTACGGCCTGCAGCTACAATCTCTTTACAAACGAGGAGAGGATGACTAATCCAATGATGCTATGCAGAGATAAAAGCCCCACGGTGAAATGACACTAACGATTGTTGGTCTGGATGAAATGTGGCCAGAGTAGATGTAATGAGGCAGTAAAACAGCGGGATGAACCATTACATATCAACTGCCCAGTTTACTGCACAGTGGGATGAGCATCAAGGACATGGGAAGCCCCGTCATTTAGCTTTAATGGTCAAAACATAATAACAGCAATATATCTATCTCTGTAAATCCCATAATGCAAAATCCATGTCTCCTACGCTGCCAGGGTGCCTGAGAATGAGCCTGTGCCTTGTTGTTACAGCTCCACTTGTGGAGAAGCATAACCAGCGAAACATCCACTTATGAAAACTAGACACGAGCACTTCATTGATAAGCAATGAAAAACACAACAAAACATCTAGTCCAAAGCAAACACAGACGCCGACAAAAATGACATGTCAGCAAGCCAAGACACTCAATCAGCTTCACATTTCACAAAAGGGAGTTTGAGTTGACCCTCATGGGAAGGACAAGGCGCATCTACAAAGAGATAATGGACTGGTCCAGAAAACAGCTCACTTCCAAGTCCAGAAACATGAGAGAAATGCAATTTGTTCCTGCTACGCACATAAAAAATGATGAGCATGTGCAACATTAATTGACATTGAAAAAGTCACACTGCAACAGCTTATTCGTTTTTTTGCAGTTTCATGACAGTGAGCATCCTGAAACGCTTCCCATCAAGTTTACGGTCACTGTCTCTTATTTTTGAGGCATATTCTTATAGGACATTCTGTACCAGTCCACCCTCTGTTTCATATTATTACCACCACCTTGTTGTTCCAGTGAGGACTCTGGCTTTTATGACTCAGCTGAAGTGGATCTGTACTCACCCCATTCCACTCCACGCCCATACTCACTTCCTCGCCAGTCTCAGAGCCGCTCTCATACTTAACGCTGGTCAGACTGTCCCGGCTCCTCCGCCTCTCACCCTCTGTATCCTTCAGGATCTCCACCACACGTGTCTGGTGGATGGGGTCGATGCCCTGATGGAAACAACACACAGATACAACACACGGACACACACATCCATCAGAGGTAGCTAGTGGACTTCAGCTTGTCGATATGGGTGAGTGTGTGCCATTCGATGAGATTGTTAACGTGACATTCTAAAGTGTTGCCACGGCGATTAGGCAGCAACGTGGCTGTGAAATGGGGGTGATGTTAAGGGAGGAGGTTGAACAGTGAGAGACAAACCACTTACTGTGTTGCTCTGGATCCAAAGCAATGTAGAGAGAGGGGAAAAACATATTTCAGAATTTACAAAACCAGGAAGCCACAAACTAACTGAATACAGCAAAGCTTATTTGAAGATGCTACTGACCTGCTTACGAGACCTCACAGCACACTCCTCGAGGGTCTCAGCAGCCTCTAGCTTGCCCTGTCGGCGGTAGAGGGCTCCAAGGTTCCTCAGGGTGGTGTTAACTGTAGGGCTGGACATGCAAGAGACACACACACACCAAGCTTAATCTCAGAGGTCATTAAGAGAAGAGTTTGGTTGAAGCAGTTTCATTTTTGACACTCAGGACTGGAAGCGGATTCATGGAATCTCGGAGGGATAAACAGGCTTTTTTTGAATTTATTGTAAAACAATTACACTCAAGAATGAAGAGGAAAGTTAAAAACTGTTCAAGTGAGTGTTTAAAGTCTGACTGTGGGAGTGTCAATGCATGGCGGAGTAATACTAGCACACTCAACAGGCTTGGTCTCACCTGTTGACTTTGCAGGCCTTGTACCAGCCTCCATACTCCCCGTACGGCGTGTTGTCTCTGTGTTTGCCCTGGAAGTAAATAAGGGAGAAGAGGAAGAACAAGCGTGAAGGGGAGTGGCAGTTTGAACTGGTTCAACAGCATTTTTCCTGTATTTACAGAGCTCTCATTTGCCCTCTGCGGCTTGTATTGGATGTATTCACTTTACGGCAAGTAAAACGAGCTGACTGTTTTGCGGTTTTTTTTTTTTTTTATCTTCATAACCTCTCATTCAACGGTGTTTGTACTATTTGAGGTGCTTATGCTGAGATAGCCCCTCACCTTGCTCATCTCCTCTCTCTCCTCTGCATGCATCCAGATGGGCTTGTTCTCAGCTGCAGACAAACACAGGAGAGTGGGTCTTCAAACAGCTCAACAACCTGACCTCTTCATGAATTACTCATAATGCATTCAACATGCTGAGCTTGTCTAGTACCCTGCTAGAAAGGAAGAGCTCTCGACAATATGTGAGTAACATATATGTGGCACTTAAAACACAAAAAAATAACCACAGCATTATGAACTGATCCCAGGTATGTTTGTCCCCGATTTGACAGTTGTGATTACACTGCATTGTGCCTCACACGGCTCAAAGAGGCAGGCTTCAGCGCTGTACAGCTGCATGTGCTTGGAACACGGACAGCTTGGCGAGGGAGCGATCTCCAGCAGACGGAGGATGACAAATTGTCCAGAAATACAAAAGGCAATGATGCAGCACGATGACAGCACGAGAATATGTTTCTGTACAGCTGGGCTTTTACCTGTCAATCACTAGCTTGCTCGCTCTAAGGTCAACTATGTAGCAAACCTACAGTTGCGGGTGCCGACTTACGACCTTTTGGTACAGTATGCATCACAGTGTGTCGCGAAGAGCCTGACATGAGACTCCCATGCCACTCAATTTAATAAATCCTGACCTGCGAGATGCCCGATCAAATATCAGGCTCTAGCGTACAGCTCAGTGATGACCCAAGAGTCCTGAAGCAGGGTGAGCGCGGGCCAGAGGGACAGTTGCTCAAAACTCAGTCCAGTTTTGCTTTCCAAATTAAATATAACGCATAACCTATGTAGATGCCAAGAAATACTATAGACACACAATCAAATCCTTTTGTTTCACAACAACCTGAGAAAGTGAAAGAAGGTGAAATTTATATTTGACCAGATTGTCTTGTTAAGAACATACATTGCATCACATAGAACCATCAGAAAGATAATATCTACACACATTTAAAACACTATCATCATAGCACACCTTTGGAATGAAAAAAAAAACCCCCACTTGTAGCAAATAACCTTCAACTCCCGCCAACAGGTATTTAAAAATATCCGCAGTCTGAGAAGGGAGTGCATGAAAAGTAAAACTGTCAGAAAACATTTGAGACCCTTTTGCTTTTGTTGTGATTCGTACAAAGTCACTTTCATTCCTCTTTCAAAGGAGGCGATGTAATCTCTGGAGGAAAGCCACCAAAGAGACTTAGCTTCAACTAAAAGAGAGGAACATTGCAAGAGTTCATCTTCCAGGCAAGTTAACTCTTTATTTGATTGGATATTTCAGTAAAGAGTCCTTGAATCCTCTGAATGGTGAAGGCTGGCACCCTGCTTAGCACATCGTCCACTTTTTAACCATCTGTCCATCACTGACTCTGTTTGCTGGTGTGAGACAAACAGTAGGGGAAATTAATTAACCCACCACCGTTTCTCTTATCGAGTGTTCCAACTTGTCTTGTTTGTTGCTTGAGATTACATTTAAGCATGCAAGCTACAGTGTCAACTATGAGGCCTCACCATCAACGGATCCAAACTCCTTCTCATGGGCGCGAGTCAGAATCTCTTTGTACAGAATCTCAGCCTCCTTGTATTTCCCCTGTTTGAGGAAGCAGGACGCCTGAAGAGGAGACCAGAGAAAGCAAATTATAGAGCTGCATCTAATGGGCCTATCGACTCACAATGTTCCCCTAGAGAGAGTAAGAACGGTTCTCTCCTGCACATGGTGACTCATGAAATATAATATAACATCACTGAGCCTCTCTTTTACTGCCTCTCTGTCACCAGCGACACAAGAGCAGAAGCAGCAAAGGCCTTGGCGAGCAGCAAAAAAACAAACAAAAACAAAAACTGCTGGCTTTTACAAGTTTCATGAAAGTTAAGATGAGATGTTGCTGAATTTTTTTTTACTCCTGGGTGTTCATCATTTTACGCGTATCATTTTTGTAATTCTTCATTTAATGTGTTTCTAGGGTGAAACACATTAAACGAAGAATTACAAAAATGTGTTTCTAGGGTGAAACACATTAAACGAAGAATTACAAAAATGATACGCGTAAAATGATGAACACCCAGGAGTAAAAAAAATTCAGCAACATCTCATCTTAACTTTCATGAAACTTGTAAAGTACAGCACAGTGAAACCCTCAAACAAATTTATGGAGAGTTTTAAAAGACATTGAGAAGAGGCTTTTTAGGCCGTGAGCAATTAAGAGTTTAGAGAGAAAAAGCTGAAGCCAGCAAAAATGGAGGACTCAGTCTTCAATACAGTTACATGCAAGGATGCTACATGAACCAGGGACTACATAATACGTCCGTGTGCACTTCGTAAACACCGAGATTCCTTCTGTCTGGAAACATTTTGAGCTTCATTGTAGATTTAATTGAACCCCGTTATTTCAGGTAGGTTGTTTTAAAATGACGGTTGATTTTTTTCTCATATTCCTTTGTTGAAATACATCTTTCATACATTTTTTCCCTACAGCATTTTAAATATCAGCGTAGCGAAGCCAAATCGTATGTTTTTCAATTCCAATTCAATGTTAAAAAATGTGCTAAACTAATCAAATCAAATTCTTATAGTCTTTCTGGATAGTGCAAAATGTAAAAAGTTTGGCAGGTGGAACTTTTCATCTACTACACATGTGGCTGGTGAGCTGAGAAGTTAATTTTGGATTCTGCTGAAGTCCATTCAAGGCTCAAAAGTGACGTATCTCATCATATTGAGCAGATTTCAGGGCTCGTAATATGTGAAAGAGAGAGAGCAAACCAAGGTAGGGGTTACTTTCATCTCTCACCAGATTGTTCTTGGTTTTGGCCACGTTGGGGTCATCTGGGCCAAGCCGACTCTCGTAGATCTCCAGGGCACGGCAGTAATAGTACTCCACCTCCTCGTACTTGCCCTGATTCTGACACAGCAGAGCCAGGTTGTTCAGCTGTTTGGCAACATCTGGGTGGTCCTTCCCCAGAACCTGGTAGAAAATGCATGAATGTCTTCATTGAGTTCTTTTGCCTTCTCCATGTATCTCTTCATGCTGTGCTGCTTTATCAGGCAGCACGTCTGCCTGCTGCAGGCACTCAGCAGATCTAATAAAAGGCTGGTTGATCAATAAAGAGTACAAAATAGAGCTTTTAGGCAAAAAGAGACTTCTTGTGCCCTGCTGAGCTCCTTAGCTTTGTCGTCTCTTCTATCTTTCTGCTCCTTCCCTCCCTCAATGCTTGCTATCTATTTTCAAGCTGTGCACCCAATTAAACCCTGTAATTCCCATCCGTCACAAGCATGGCCCCCAGCGCACACGCCGCAGACAATTTAAGAAAACCATTTCCCTATTTATAGTCACAGTCACGGAGCTACAGTAGCTCCAAGTGACATGCTGGAACTGTTAATTATTTCATCACAGCAAACTAATTCTGTATTGGTTGAGTGTATAAGCGTGGCCTCGACAGCAGGGTGGTGGTGCAGTCCAAGGATGTGGCCTACCTTCTCTCTGATCTCCAGAGCCCTCTTGCACAAAGGCTCAGCCTCCTTGTATTTCCCTCTCTTCCCATACAGCACGGCCAAGTTGTTCAGTGTCGCAGCGACCTGGACATCACATACAGGGAGAGAGGAAACCAGAATAAGGCTCTTAGATTTTGACTAGTACATTGATTAGCTTCACAACGTAGGAGCCTTAATCAGAAGAACACTCCAGCCTCAGTGAGCTATATAATGTGTATTGCTCACTTAAGCTTGAGTGTAAAGCAATCTTTTAGAGGTGTTTGTGTTTGATTATTTTCTGGATTAGGTGGAGTGAGAAGAAGCAAACTGCAATGACTGAGTGCTTTACACTGCTTTAACATGTGTGCACATGAAAATATGGTTGCTATGATGAAGGCAATGGCGCCTTACAGCAGGATGGTCTTTGCCAAGGGTTTTCTCGCGGATGGACAGAGCATCGTTCAGAAGATGGGCGGCCTCTTTGTATTTGTTCTGATCCCTGTGTGATGGAAACAGAGGATAGAGCAAAGTGAGCAACAAATACTCACTGGACACTGGAACATCTGTGTAGCACAAAGGCAAATACAACACTAAAGCTTTTCTGACCTGTAGACCAGAGCCAAAATGTTGAGCATGGTGGCCACATCAGGGTGGTCATGTCCAGAGGTTTTCTCCAGGTCCTCCAAAGCTTGCTTGCAGAGGGGCACAGCAACCTCGTACCTGCCCTGGGAGGCATACTGGATCACCAGGTTGTGCAAGGTTCTCAGACGAGCCGGGATCTCGTAGCCTCCCTGCTGGGCCGCAGCCACCGCTGCACTGTTGTGTTGGTGCTGCACTGTGGGGCAGAACAGTCACACGAGGAGGACAAATGTCAACTTTGCATCAGTGAGTTTTCACTTTTCCCTTTGCGTGCATTAACTAGTTTCTGGCAATACTATCGAGTCATCTGTCCTGACTCATAACGTCATGGTGAATTGCTGAACTCATTGGCCTTACTTCCTTGACCATGCTCCTCCTCATCATTAGGGAAGAGGTCATCCAGAGAGTCCTTGGGTGTCTCTCGGTCCTTCTCCTCCTGCTGGGAGGATGAAACCAACATCCAGACAAATCAGACAGGGAAGAATCAAACCACGAAACATCCAGCTCAGATATGTAATAATCCACACTGGATTAAAAAACACATGAAATGAAGAATGACAAGCACATTGCTTAAACTGATCTGATCACCCATCAGAGGACATTTTCAGCTCGTTTCTAACTTAAGTCTAAAACCCTGAAAAGCAAATGGTGTCAAGATTAAGACTGATATATTTCACACTTGATACTTGAGAAATGATCTCATTATCTCACCATGAAAAGATAAATTAGACTGCGATGACAAACAGGACTCATCCATATGCATCAATGGGTTTTATTAACTGCAGCCTAACAAGTGAAGCTTCCAGATCAGGAGCAGCTACTGGCTAGACGTGTTCTTGCTGAGGTCAGTAGTTGGTAGAGAGATAAATTCACGCAGAATTAGCAGTGATTGATTTCCACTACCAGTTCAATGAGCTCTAACCAGAGAGCCTCATTCCTGGAAGACCATGGAGACAACGTCCACTTCCCATTACAAACAACTGCTATGTTTATCTGACAGGATCAGAATCCCTTGTTTAATGCCCTCAAAGCAATACTAAAAGTTGTATTTTGCCCTTTTTCTCTCTTGCATTTCTTCTTCGTGTCTCCAGCATGCAGAATTAACCATCAATGCATACTTAGCTTGAAGCTTTTAGCACCTGATGGCTGAACAGTAAAACTGTCCAAAAACATATTCTTTATCAAGCCTTATGCTCTGTAATCAACAATTTGACGAGAGGTAAAATCAAACACACTTCAGAGCTTGTAATCAGACATTCTGGGCAATTTTGCTGATGTTAGCTGCTAGTCCCTATTAGCTTCATGCTAATTTACATGGCTGGCTCTTTCTGCATTCTGGAGAAAACCAGAACGGAGCTCATAAGATGTTTTTGGCTTCTGCATCACATTTTTGTGAGCTCCAGCCACATATTTGTGAGAACTCAGAATGCAGAATACTCTTCTTGAGTGAAGTACCATTTCAAATTGGTAATTCAACACAATATAGATATTCCATGTGGGAAAATGAAATGCGATCATTTCTGTCTCATCTTACTGATGTTACATGACAAATATTTTTGATTTCACTGCGAACAGTAAAGTATGAAACTTGAAGCAGCCCATTTAACCACAGCACATTAAAAAACATTGAGAAATTTGTCAACCAAATCTCAAGCTAGTATATCTGAGATCAAGTAATGTTTGTCTCAGAAAAGTCCATCTGTGGGTGTTACCATGTACCTTCAGGGAAGATGTGTGTGGTACTTACAGTTGGTGAGACATCTTCATCGTATTTCTTTAGCTGGTTCATGAACTCCAGGTGCTTCTTCTCCTCCTCAAGCTGGGCCACATTCTGCTCGCTCTTCTGCAGCTTCTGTTGGGTGTTGGCAAGCTCGTCTCGCAGCCACTGGTTTTCCTGGCAAAGCCTTCTCACCTGTGCACGTAACTTCTGCTTCTCCGACTCCACTGCATTCAAGTGGTTGGACAATGCCATCATCACCTAGGATGGATAAGAGGGCGAAGACATTAAAGAGGCAAAGGCAAGAAAAAAAAGAGTGGGACTGATTCTTAATGAATCATGATCACCATGCAAGCTGAGTATAGAATGAGGAAGCTGTGCAGAAGCAGAAACACCCAAAATAAAGTGCACATAAAAAAATGAATTACACTGGATATGAAGACTAAAAGCCACTTTATCACTCAAACTCACCTGAGCTTCACCCAGGCCCAGCTCAATCATCTCCACTGACTTGCGTAGCAGGTTGGACTTCTCATGCACGAGGTTGGCCTCTTCGTCCTTCTTTAGGCACTTGATGGTCTCCAGGAGGCTGTGAAGGATGGAGTTGTGCTCATTCTTCAGCGCCTCCAGGCCCTGGATCACCAGCTTTGTGTTGGAGATGATCTCCTCCTGCGAGAGCTTCTCAAGCTTCTCCTCCCGTGGATAAACCATGGTGGACATTGTTCATGGAACTCAGGGAAACCTGAGAAAAAATGAGAAACAATTATGAGAAATATAACCAAGTGTACCAACACATTGAAGCAGCTCCTAGGACTTTTGACAGATTATACAGCTTACTACTACTGCCTCTACGTGACCGTCATAGGCTACCAAGATCATTTCTATGTCGTGTTTCTTAAAGCCAGAGTTCAGTTGATTTCCCTGCAAACTCAGAAAAAACAAATATTTGTAAGCAAGTGCTATGAAATTGCTCCAATGCAGAGTTAATGAAGGCCAAAGTTCTCTAAAAAATACAGTTTGACATTATTTAACACCAAAACCTACAAAACAGATACAGAGTAAAGATCATTCCAAACATCCCTCTGATGTTTTTTTTCCTCAGAATTTTCTTCAGATTTAAATGATCTGCTGTCAGGATATACACGGAGTATTTCTCTGTTCAACAAAGCCATGCCTGACAACAGAGCTCAGTCCTTGAAACTGATGTACATCACGTCATCTACGTGCTCTGCTACTGAGATCACAGCGCGATACCCCAGCACCTGGGAACCTCTGGAAGGGGACATGAACCCATGTTTTATCCTTTTAGTGGAGTTAATCCATATTATGTCAAGTGAGTGATGTCAGCATTTCTTTGAACGTACGTTCTGAATTATGTCTGACTGCATGAGACCAGTTTAAAAGTAAGGCACTTGAATAAAAGCACTATCTTAAACCATGAAGCAGGTCCAGGCAGATTTCTCTGCTGCAGGTTTTGACTTAAAGCCCACATGAAAAGTAAAGACATGCTAAGATTAGAATGCCTGTTTTATGAATAGCTAGGAGCAATGGGACATATTATTCAGCAGGGCAGACCACAGGGATCTGGCACCTATAATTATCCCCATTTGGGAGTTGGTCACTAGCCTGCAGTAAAACAAAAGGCCACACAAATTCTGCAGTGTGGATGTCCTCCAGTTCCCGCAGTCGATGCAGAGGCCTGGCTGACTATCACTGACTCAAGAGTCACGGAGAGGATGATGGCATTCAGAAACGTTCCCAGGAAACGTCAGGCTTTTGGAGGAACGTGTGCTAATTTCCCCAAACAGTCTGAAGATGACTCATTGAGCCACGTCACTGTTGGTTACAAGGAGCAAATGCCAATGCCTGTCAAACTGGGGTACAGCAGGCAGCAGTGAGGAGGATAAGGGGTTAAGAATGAGGAGGGGGCTTGCAGAAATAAACACCAGCTGAGAGCCATCTGCCTTGAGAGAAATATACAGCACCATTAGAGAACCCCTCCCAACTACGACCTGTCCATCTCAGTTAGTGTTGATTCTAATGAGCAAAACCATTACTGAAATAAAAAGCCCAATAAAAGCCCCAACAATTACTTGTAGTCTTTGCTCATGATCAGAAGAGACAATGACACCAGGAACTAAAAAAGCAACATCTATGAGTAAGGATTTTCCCTTCCTTGCTGAACTAGTGCATCTGTTTGCTGGGTGAGGCAAGATTCCTGGCAACCATTTTAGTGCATTGTGTCCTTAACATCTCTGCTCACCTAAATCAGCAAGCTTCTCAGATGCAGCTTTTTATTTGTAGTGAATTTACGGTGGACCCTTAGCTCAGGAGGCAGCTGAAAGTTGTCATGGCAGAAACACTGGACGCTAATCAAACTAGGCCTGCTGCCACTAATAACCGCCTGTGTGCCTACTGTGGTATTATGGATGTCAGATCATGCAGTCACAGCAGTGCTTCACGAGGAGGGTGTTATTCATGAGGCTGATATAGTTCATGATGGACACGCAACAAAAACTCTGAGGTAACTTCCCGTCAACTAAGTGGATGTCTGTCAGACTGTGAAAATGAGGCTTTATCAGGGTGACCTGGAGCCTGTGCAGCACCAGCTGGAGTCTCTGGGTGTGCAGGAGAAAAAGAGACGAATATGGCTGCTGTATATGAGTATTACTTTTTTTCTTCCATTTTCCAGGTTTAGGGTTAGAAATGATAAAAAGGTAAAAGCTAAGGTTTAAGGTTCTGTATATATATGAAAAGGAATCATCTGATTTCACTCTGATGTGGACTGGTTTGTTTGCTGCCTGAATTGACCTTGAAGAGAAAGGTAGAAGAAGCAGGTGACATCTTGTTGACACTGCTAAAGCAGTGACGAATTATCAATACTGAGTGTATCAGCCAGAAGGTGCAAATGAGCATCTCTCATTTACAATTTAGTATTTTATTTTACCTCAAAGGTAATCGTCTTCTTTCACTAGCATTTTATATGGCAGCAGCAGAGGAGTAGGGGAAAAAAACCCATGAAGCAGCAGCCTCTTCACAGTGACGCCATCCATTACATTCAATTACAACTCCAATGGGCACATTTTAATGAAACAAAGTTTTAATCCTGATTATTCATTCCCTGCCTACTTTATTCAAAAGAGGGCCACCTTTGTTGAAAATACAAGTTCTTATTAAAAAGACTGTGCACAGAATGACAGTGTTTTTTGTTACAAAGTTTTCTGATCCAATTCAACTCATCTTTTATCTAGAGCACTAATCTCTGTTCAGGGTAGTGGGGAGCTGGAACGGTCTCTGCTGTTATTGGGTTAGTGGGGAGGTTACACCCTGAATAGGCTACAAGTCTACACTCGGGCCAACATAGAGAGACAGACAACCATTCACAGCTGTGGGCAGCACTGAGTCTCCAATTAACCTACCTGGCATGTTTTTCGGCATGTGGGGAGAAGCCAGAGAACCCGGACAGAATGCACACAGGCACAGGGAGAACATGCAAACACCAAACAGAAAGCTAAACATCTGAGCAGGTCTCTCTAACACAGAGATTCTGCAACAGTGCCATCAAAATAACTGCTTGCTGCTTTGCTTGTTTACACAGAACTAAACAACATAGGTGGTGACACAGCAAGTTAATACAACATCTCGGGGTTCTGGAGCAGATGGCAACAGATGAACGACATGCAAACTCTACAGTGACACGGTTTTGAGGGGGCTGTTGTGACATTTCAGCAGTCCCATTTACTCAGATGCAGATTCTGTGCTGTTACCACCTCTGCTGGTGGATCAGAGGCCCAACAACCGATTCCCCATTTACTTGAGTACAGACGGCGAAGCCTCACAGTGGCTAATACTGATGTCTTCTGGTTCGCTGGGCAAACAGGGCTGATGAGAGCTCACTTGAGGGACTGGTAAGTAAGTGAGTTTGCTCAGACAGCAACACGTTTGTATCATTGAAATCGGTCCAGCCAAACATGAAGCATAATCACACAGCTCAGGTATCTTACAGAGAAAAACTCCTCAAGGTGCAAGGACTTAAACATCAACATGGATAACAGGCACGACTAGCTTGGCACTGTACAGAATGAGTTAGCTAACAAAGATAAGTACCTTCATGCCCGTTAGGGATCACAGCTTGATTTGACAGAAAACACAAACACCTGAATCAAGGACTTGCTTTCTTCAGATAGCTCAAGTTAATATTTTCCAGGTGAGACAAAGTCCAACAGGCCTGTTGTTTTCCTTTAAAAACTGTTCTTGAATTAATCTTTAACATTTACATTCATCATAGAAACCAAAAACATAATCATCACTCATCACTTCAAAAGGTGAAAAGGTTCAATCCCCGTTGTCCATCATGTGACTCGTCATTCTGCTCTAATTGATCATGCTGCTTTAAGGCTAAAACAAAAATGCTCTCACTGCAAATGTAATGTTACTCAATAAAGCGGCACATTTTACCTGATCTGGGGTTTTATCAACAGCTCTGGGGATAGTGGAATGATCCTTTAATACTGAAGGTTCAGTCGCAGTAAGTTATTCAACATCAGTGGCAGCCTGGAGCTATGTGACTTCCCCCATGAACCTGCTCCACACGGTTCATTAACAGATGTTTGAGCCTCTCCTCCCAACACGTGACCTTTTTACGAATATTAAAGAGGTAAGCATACAATTTACGCACACAGAAGACATAGAAGATTTATTCCATCCTGAGCGGACACGGTTCATCTATGCATGAGAATTATAAAAGCAGGGCAAGTTGTTTTTACATAGACAATAATGTAAAATAAAATATGCAACTCAAATGTAAGCAGTGATTATTTTTGTAACAATACCCACTAAATGGCTGCTTAAGGGCTAAGCTCACATTTATCCTGGCAATGTTTCAGCTGCTACAGCTTGCTAGCCCAGAAAACTAACCTCAGTTTCAGTGGTGGATCACGGCCTCATAGTTTGGCATGGAGAAAAGCTGATGAAATTATGTCTCCTCTCCCAGCAATAGTGCTACACGCCAGCAAAGTGCATCACAGAACTGATGTGCTAATCCAAAGAGATCCCTTGAAATGAAGAAAAGTTAACCTCCGGTGTGAGGCAAGTAAATCTTAATGAAAGAGGATGGGAATGAGAGTGATTTGAGCTAATGATGGGGGCAGACTAGAGCGGGAGCTGCCTGCAGGATGACGGTGACCTTCCCACTGCTCCGTCAGAACAACCAACATCAGCTCAGGATGCACATCAAGAGACAGCCCCACCCACAGCAGTAGGAGAGTCGAGGGGTGCGGAAGAGCAGGTCGGACGGGGGAGGGAGCCTTACTGATCTAGACTCTGCCTCTCTACGCTGATCAGACACAAGGGAATATGTCTAATGAGACACAATGGAATATGACACTATTTAAAGCCTCAAAATGAGTTGCAGCCAAGGCTCAGCAAGGTTAAAACCCACATTTGTCTCATTTATACTGCAAGTGTAAGTAACGACATTCCAGTGACTTCCACACAGCCACTGGCCAAACAAACTCACCAAAGCAAATATCAAATTGGCCAAATGCGTACATTCATCTAAGCATGATATCACATGCAGATTCATGGCCTGACTGATACAGCAATGAATAAAACAGTTTCCAATTAGATTAAATAGTCACAAGTCAAAAAACCCCAATGCCTAGAGACTACAGCATCTATAAACCAGCTGTGCAAAGAATAACTCGTACAAAGAGGTGTTCTGTTAATGTACTATGACCTATGGCCATTATTTATAAAAGTAGATGCTCAAAATATGTTTAACATTGAAAAATGTACTATTGCTAAGAGCTGGATTGTGAGCAGCATTACATGTAGCTACAAAAATGGTCATGAATAAAAATGTGGTGTTTTTTAAAAAAAAAAAAAAAATTTCTTCAAAAACATTCTGTTTAGCATCTCTGTTTAGGATTACAAAAAAAAAAAAATACAAAGCTCACTTTCAACCACCTTGGTGCCAGTGTGTAATATGAGCCAAGAAAGAACCCACCACATTTTGTCAGAGGAATGAATGCTACAGAATGCCCTTCAAGTTTAGTTTTTAGGAGCAGGAAATACAGTTTACAACTCTTGTTGCAGGATGATCAAAGGTCATAAAATACTGCAGCAATCGTAGCACCTGCAACTCAGAGGCCATTGCAAGTGCTCAGAAGAGAAAAAAACAACAACTCATTCTGTCGTGAAAGAAACAACTTGGTGTGCTGCATTACCTTTCCTCTAAGAGGACAAAGCCTAGAACATCTCTGTCTGTCTGCCCATCAAGAGGACAATTTAGTTTTCATCTCCAAACAGGCCAAGAGCCTCACATTGTTGAATCTCCCTTTGCGATCTCATCATCATTCCTCGTCCCTCCCTTCCATTACTGCACACACTCATTTAAATCCACTGTGCTTCTGCTCACTCACACGGCAACAACACTGCTGGCTTGCCACTACCAGGTTTTACAGACTAACCGCTAGTGTTTAGTGAGTTGACGATGACACAGACAGTAATAATGAATTGAACTTGATTATTAAGTGGTATTCTATTCTTTAGCATTGATCTGGGTTGGTCTGCAGCATACCTTTTAAAAAAATCTGCCTCACAGCTTTTCTGTGAAAGGTAAGCTGTACTGACAATCCATTTTGAGCAATAAAATGAACACAGTTTATTCTCTGGGAAAGATCTTATTAGATGGGTGTGGTGTGCGTCGATACTGTAATAATTAATCACTAGCATAGGTCACGGAAAAACCCAAATGCACTGGGTGCATCCCTGGGCAAGTGGTCAAACTGAGGGCAATATCCCCAGAGACGCATTTCCTGTCCACTTGGTGATATTTGACATCATCAGATCACCATCTTCCTCTGTTTCCTGCATAAACAGCAATCAACCGCTGTCTGCATCGAGGCCAGACACAAAGAAGAGACAGTCATGAAGGAGGGTGGGGCAGAGTTTGGCACAACCCGGAGGGAAATGTCACTGACACTGATCATAGTCATCCATCATTCCACTGGAACGACACTGATGGTTGGCTGAATAATATAAACTCCCTGAAAAACACCACTTATAAACGAAGCAACTTGTCTTGTTTGGGAAGAGTAACAGCAGTTCTCTAGGCTCGTCTGTATTTATTAAAGTATAAATGAAGACGACGATTATTTTAACTGAATAATTTTAACTTCGCTGTGAAAGTATTTATTCAAAATTAAGGTAACTACGTATTTTTAAGACTCTTGTTAAGTTTGGAAAAACGGACTGTACGCTTGCAGCAATTACTTTCATGGCATAAACCACGGATGAGCTGGTCTGACATTAGCACTTATGCTCTAACATTCGCGTCAGTTACATTTCGTTGTGACTTTAGCAGTTCGCAACAAGGCTGCCGCTTGCTTTTCTACACTTGCTGGGTTCTTGCGCCACAATGAATGAGTATTTGAGAATGTCTCTCAGTCTGTATTTGTCGTGATACCTTTCGACCGAGGACACATCAACATATCCACCGTAACTCACAGCAAAGCCTGAATTTCTTATCCGTTCATCTCTCCCGTCAGCAACTAGCTAGCTCCGGCTAACTAGCTAGCATCACCACTCCCTGTTTGGCCTGTGTGTTTACTTGGCTATCTAAACAGCCAAGCCGCTAATCTATGTACATAATATGGCAAATGGACACTTCAAAATACACAGTAACACTAAAACTTTACACAACGTTAATAACAATGAATATATACCGCTTACCGAGAGCTAGGACTGACGGCTAGCTCAGCCCCTTTAAATCCAAAATGTCTTCAGAGCCTCAAGATTCTCCCATCAGCCACTGCGGCCAAGTATATTCATATTGCAGTGACGTCGTGTTTTGTTTTCGCCGATTCTTTTCTTTTTTTTTTGGGGGGGGGGGGTGAGCTGCCTGGAAGTTTTTTGTATCGATAAAAGCTCATATTATTTTGATTACTGGAATTCCATATCACTCTATTTGGAATTTGTTCAATAAAGTACATGACATGAATAACTGCTAATAATAAGTTAAACAATGTTTTCACATCAAATACATTTATAATTCACGATTAAATCTATATAGGGAAAATATGTTTTACTCGTAAGGAGAAGAGAATGAAAGCAATTTTATGAAAAAACGACAGCGCAAGAGAAATTAAATTCCGCATAACAAAAAACTACTTTTTACTTGTCGTTCCTTCATGCACATTTCTAATCCAATTGACTTTTAAAAACATATTTGCACCCGACAGAAGTCGTTTTAACAACTGCATACTAATATCTGGTGGTTATGTCAAAGTCATCATGTCAAATCATGTCCTAAATCACCAACGCTCTACATTCAGTTCAAATGATGATAATACCAGCAACAACAATAATAATTTATTTGGAATGGATGAGAAAAGAAAGTAACTACAAAAATATTCAAAGTTTAATTGTTGCCGGAAAGCAAAGTGGAAAGTTGTTGTTTTTTTTTTTTTACTCTTTTACTACTTTTTTTCTTTTCTCTTTTTTTACCCTAAAAACAACAACAAAAATACAAATCAGCATCGCTTGATGGAGCCTCGTTTACACTGAGGTGAGCCCCACTGAATCGTTCACCTTGAATCACATTTATCCCATTTTAAAAGGACAGTTGTGCCCCCTAGTGGCCAAACACGTAAACCGGGACCTTGTAAATCTAGATAACGCTACAACACGGTCTGCTTTATTACGGAATCTACCAGCTATCGACAAGAGAGGCTAATTATTAAATTAAATAACGACTAACGTTGCGTTTGAATTACGCCCTCCCTCCCGAATAGGTTGGACGTTACGTCATAAGTGTGCGACGCAGCGTGTCGGGTTGTGAAGGACGTCAGTTTTGTGAGGGATGAAATAATCCATTTGCACAGGTATGTTTAATGTTGTATTGCATGAAGTTAAAGTGGGGGTTTGTATATTAGATAAATAGTAAAACTAATAAAGGTGTCCGCCAGCGATTCTGCCGCATTACCTTCATCTAAAAGCAAGGCTAGCTGGAACTCGTGCTAGCATTTAACTTGGGTTAATTACTCTGAAGCTGTAATGACATCGAATGAACTGTAATTAGTTATTCTGTTATTTAAGTGTAAATAATTCGCTTCACTGACTACTGGATATTTTAATCATTCCAGAAACATATTATTTCACATAACAAAGCTAACAGCTAACTCCTGTCCTAGGAGGACGCTGTGATGGCGGTGTCGTGTTTGACCCGAGCCCTGCGCTCCCTGACCGTCTCCCAGCATCCTCTGCTGTCCTCCCAGGTATAAATCTGCTGCCAGCCACACCGAAGTTCCACATCGCAACATCATCAATAGCCAATAGGTTGTGTGTGTGTGTGTGTGTCTTTGTGTGTGCTGACAGGTGTTGGCACAGACCAAGCTTGGAAGGGGAACTGCGACGAGTGTGCCAGTTCCACCTGTGAGTGTGTCCAGTACAGCCATAGCATGCAGAGGCTTCCTCACCACAGCCTGTCTGGAGCAGAACAAGACCTTCTGGAAGAAGCGGGAGAAGTACACTATCAGGCCAATAGGAATGAAGAAGACCGGTGGCAGAGATCACACAGGTACTCCATCAGTGGCGGAAATAGCGGTTGTGTGTTCATTAGCGAGATGGAGGAGGTGATTCATGTTGGCCTCTGTCTTGTTAGTATGATAAGATCCAAAGTCTGTAAACTTCCTGAGCCTTGAATTTGTATAATTATCAGACATTGTGGCTGGCAGGTTGAGCAAAGAAAACAGTGCTATTTATTTGTACAAATGGAATAAAGATGATGAAAACAGACTGTCAGGTTTACATTTTTCAGGAGATCTGTGGTCTAACTTGCTTTTGCAGCAACTATGAGACTGGTGATTTTGAAGATGACCATCATTTACAGGGACGATTCGGATGCAAGGCATTGGTGGTGGCCATAAACAAAGATATCGGTGGATAGACTTCCAGCGACTGCGCTATGAACCAGAAAGAGAGGGCAAGCCCTTTGAGGAGAAGGTTGTGAAAGTGCGGTACGACCCGTGCAGGTGGGATCAACCTTCGCCACACGCGTGTCTCTCGTGTCTAATGAGATAAATAACAACCCTCCTGATCTTTTACAGGTCTGCTGACATCGCCCTCGTAGCTGGAGGCAACCGCAAGAGATGGATCATAGCAACAGAGAAAATGAAGGAGGGAGACATCATTAAAACATCTGGAGCTATCGGACGCATGGCAGGTAGGAGATGCACGGCAGCCTCAGAGTAGAGGACGGAACATTAAATCTACAGGTAGGGCAAGGATACATCGATTCACAGGTCGGCGTTTCATCCCTGCAAGAGCATTTCTGTGATGACTTCAACACCAAAGAACCAGCATGGCCTCCTTTGGGTTCATTATCCAGTCTATTGACATTGTTCTTTAGCCATGAGCGCCACCTGGTGGATCTCTGCTCTCATGGGCCTCAATTTTTGAAATGTTCATATCTGATACAAGGCTGTTATTTGACCCTCAATTTAGTCTGGAACTGAGGCCCGATGGCTGCTTGTAAGTCCTTGCTCCTGACATGATTTGTTCACCTCTTGTAATTTTTAAGCCTGAGTGGTTTAGTTGCAAGGGTTGCACAATAGATGTCAGGAGCAAGGAGTTACAAAGAGGCTCCAGGCTTTGCTTCCTGTCTGTAAGACGACAATTCTGTTGTTTAAGAACATTTCGTGAATGAGGCCAGCTGAGACCACAGGCCCTCCTGTCTTTCATCTGAACTATTGTGCATCCCTTTTTTGCACTTGCCCACAATGTCACACGGCCACTTAGTAAAGCAGGATGAACATGCAAAATGAAGTGATGCACTGCCATTTTTTTACTTCGCAGTGGCGGCTAACGATGGAGACTCCTACCCACTGGGAGCACTTCCTGTGGGAACCCTGGTGAACAACCTGGAGATCCAACCTGGGAAGGGAGCGGAGTACATTCGTGCTGCTGGTAATCAGAATACTGACAAATACTTGTGTGTACACTGATGGTTTTCAGTGTCGACCAGTCTTCTAGTTTTGATGGTTCAGTCCATAATATGATAAATATCCAGGTCACTCATCTTACAGTGGTGTCAAAGAATGGTTCCAAATGTGTTCACAAAAATTCAGTAAATACAGTATTTTTGCTTGGTGCACTTGCATATCAAGGTGTTTTGCAAGTAGTTGCTGTGTCCATATTCTGAGTTTAGCTCAGTTTTGTTTTGTGTTCAGGCACAAGTGGTGTTTTACTTCGTAAAATGAACGGAACAGCAATCGTTCAGCTTCCCTCAAAGCAGCAGGTTCAGGTGAGATGATCTCAATCTTCCTAACAAGACCTACCATGATGTATTCCATCCTCATGTCCTCTTGATTCGTGCAGGTGCTGGAGACTTGCATGGTGACGGTGGGTCGGGTGTCCAACATCGACCACAATAAAAGGATCATTGGCAAAGCTGGCCGCAATCGCTGGTTGGGCGTTCGGCCCTCGAGTGGCTTGTGGAAGAAGAAGGGAGGCTGGGCAGGACGCAAGATTAAACCTCTGCCCCTAATGAAGAATTACGTCAACCTGCCTTCAATCGCAGCTTTATAACACAACAAGGACTGGAGGTTCTATTGTATCACCCCGTCAATTAGAGAAATTGCAAATAAAGGCTTGATGTTTGTACAGAAGATTAAAAATTTTATTAAACACAACTGCTTGTGAGAGCATGGAAAGAAACAAAACAATATAAAAATCCAAAACATATTTACATCTATAGTAAAACATGCAGAGTAACCCATATTTTTAGTGGTGAATTTCAAAATACTGTCATGTCATTTAAAACAGGGTTTGTGCAAAGACACTGGGTGGTATTTCATGCAGCGGGAGCAATGAGATGGCATGTTGGAATCTTTGACCTTAACAACAATGCTAACACTGATGCCAGAGCTAGTTTTTGCAGTGTTTTATATGGAGCCAAATTGTAACAAAATGAGCATGCCCACTCATTGGTCCAGCCTTGTGAAACACCCCCATGCTACCTCTAGATTCAGGGCAAAATTAACTTGAGGTCAAATACATTGAAATACACTTGACGTTATGCCCGTTTAGGATTTAAAAAGCTAACTCGCGTGATTAAGTCCCTCCAACATCTCTGCCCTGGCTAACACTTCAGAGCCTGACTTAACAGTCGAGGGCCAGTGGGTCCCCAAAGCAAAAGAGATGGTACCCCCCCCCCGAGGAGATGACAAAATCTGACTGCAGAGTCACAGGCAGACAAGTGTGGTAGCTGCGAAACAAGCTATTCAACATCAAGTGGTGAAACATTAACAGACAACCATGAGGGGTTTTCTGACCTCAGAGGGAGTTTGAACACATTGTCCCTTAAGAAAAAAAAAAAAAAAAAAAAGGATCATTTTCAAAACTATTAAAAAGGGAAAAATGCCTTGTTGTCTATCGGTAGTGGTTTACATTTCAAAAATAACACCTAACACTTCACCTCAAAATCAAACGGTGTCCCAATTTGAGCTAAAATGTGTATAAAACCACATAAAAGTGCATTACAAAATAAGGGAAATGTAGGAGGAAATCACTACTAGTGTTGCATTGTCAACTTCATAGCTCTTGAGTTCTGGAAATATATTTGGCATTTATTCATGTCAAGAAATAAAGGTAAGCTATTTGTGCTTTCAATTTAGATCAAGGGCGATTCACAATAATATCTCCTGTATATATATATTTATATACAATGCTAAAAAAAGCCAGCCTATCAAAGCTTGTACGTCTTCACTTTAGAAAAAGCAACACAAACTCATACAGAAGGCCCTTTGTCCAAAGGTTTCCTATTGCAAAAGTTTCACGTAACACTATTCAGGGAGTACCATTGAACACAGAGCACACCTACATAGACACACACACACACACACACACACACTCACATACACACAGGCAGTGACTTGGACATCTTACACTTGTCATCGTATTTTTAAAAACTACTCGATACTTGCATATGCACTCGACGCTCATGTCAAAGCACGTTTCAAGTCGGAGCGACTCATTTCCCCACAACGTGACACTGGATGAGCGACGTCATGCTTGTACACGCGTTTGGACCTGGCTAAACACAGAGCACCAGGAAGTTTTCATCCTTTTTTTTTTTCTTTTCTTTTTTTTTTTCTTTCCAGAACAGCCACATCAGTAATCTTAATACTGATGATCACAAATACATTCTAGTTGATTTTAATTCAACATATGATAATGTTTGGTCAAGCCAAGAGCTCTGGTGGTTAGACTGTAAAACACACTTGACTTTGGCACATCTCTGCACATTTGGAGCGCCCAGTATTTCATCTCTGGGACGTCCTCGGTGGCCCTAAACAAATGCCGATGAACCTAATTTGTATCACAGGGTGAAACTACAGCTGGAGAGTAGTGAATGACAAATTAAGACTTTGAAAACAGAAAGACAGTTTATACAGTCACAACTAAATTTTGGCATTCAGCTGCTGGGGAGTTGGAATAGTCCTGTTACCCTGCTTCTAAGTGTGTAAACTTGTAGGAAATCTTCAGCACTTAACAATGAATGAAATCATCATCTGATGGTGGAGCGAATGTCATAGCTACATTCATGATAGCTACCTTCAAAAATACCTTGCGTGACTCGTTTTTGCTGCTGGAGAGCAACAAGGCAAAAAGAACACGTGTTCTTTGCTATAAAAAAATTGACCTATCTGAGAAAGTAAAGGGACGAGTAAGAAAAGTGAGCACTGAGTTAGAAGGTTTCCGTCTAGATTCACAGCAATATTCCAATTTTCAACAACAAACACGGTCTCACTCTCACACACACCACTGCACATCACCATCACACTCCTCCATTGTCTATAGAGTAACAATAAATGTAGGATTTCACAGAAATAATACAATGTTAACAAAAACAAAGTGCAAACACAGCTGCCATTATCGAAATGTGGCAAATTGTCAAAAACCTCAAACAACCTCCAAGGCCGTAGCACAAATCTTACAAAATAGTACTTGTTCTTTTTGTAGTGTGTGTAAAAAAAAAAAACAAAAAACAAAAACAACAGCAAACAACATCAAAAACACCAAATTGACAACATGAAAGTGTGTACTGAACACGTGGTTGTGAAGTCAGTAAGATTTCCACAGGAAAACTATTACTGCTGTGGTCTTTTCCTCCGATTCTCTGGAGCGTCCTGGTGAGACAAGTGCAGCGGAGAGTCTGGCAGGTGCGGGTGGATGGTTGCCCGGGTCACACGGGCTTCGTGTAACCAAAGATTCCCACTGGGAAGTGCTTGACATGTGTTGGCCACTGGGCAGCAAGTTGGAAAAACTTGACATCGTTCCACTCCACCCCATCAATCGTGACTGAAACAGTTAAAAAAAAAAAAAAATTTAATTCACGCCACGCTAGAGATTCGACTGCTGCTAGACTATAGAGGAGAGACCGACATCAACACCAGGTGGCGGTGTGGTCCCGCTGTCCACTGGTCTTACCTCTCAGCATGGTGTGCTGGTGCTTGGCTGTGCAGATCAACCTGCTGATGCCATCAATCACCTGGCTCTTAGAGTCCAGCTCTTTCTCCTTGGGCTTCTTGCTGAGAAAAATAACTGAAGGGAGGCAAAGGTGGAGCTGTCAGTGTAGACAAAGACCCTGCGCACACCCGCTACTCAGATCCATCCTGAGCGATGTGATCACAAGCCTTAGTAACAAGTGTGAACACACTCAAAGTGTCCTGAGAGCTGATCAATCAAACCACACTCAGAGGTGGTCTGGAACTGTATGTGTTTATTTGCATTCAGAGCTGTCCACTTGATCTGAACAACAAGTGTGCACCGTGTAAAAAGCACATTTTCCAGCGCATCTCTTCTATGTAACGTCATCTCAACAACCTGAGAGATGTAACACCTAAGGCTCAGTCCTGCTCATCGTCAGACCCAGACACCTCACTGGTCAGTCTCTCAACACTTGGTCCTGGGAGGCAGGGGACAGTTTGCCAGGTTTTTTTGGCAGGAGTTGTGCATTTGTAGTCATGGTCCTAACCAGCAATGTGTGTGCTGTGGGACGGCCCAGCCTGAGTCACTCAACACGTTTGTGTGAGCATCAAGCCGGTAAGGTGCGTCTCTGACTGAATGGAAGGGCTGTGGGTTTCTGAGTGGCTGTTCTCACCGCCATCAAGCAGCTCTGGTGGGTGGGGCTTTAATGCTATGATGGGATTATCTGTCTGTACTCTGCAATAGTTCCATATATGACCCAATCACAGCAGTACCACCAGTAAACATGAGGGCGGAGAGACAAAAACTGCCAACATGAGGGATGCATGGAAGTCGGAGGGCAGCGATGGTGACATTTTTTCAAATGGCTGTATTTAATTTATGGAGCATAAATGAGATCAAACATAGCCCCGCCAGAAGAGCTGCATCACCTGACCATGCACTGTGACACCAAGCTTCCGTACCTTTCTTGTTCTTCTCCTTAGTGACCACAGTCATGGCCATACTGGGCGGAGGGGTGAGTTCCCCTCCACAGGGCAGGCGGCTGACTTGAAGGGAACGGAAGTTACTCTTCAGGGTGTTCTTCAGTCCCACGTCTCTCTTTTCGCCTTCTTTCTTCTTCTCGGGGCCCTGCCACGTCCAGTAGTCCACCTGCAGCCCCATGACTTCACTGCCCGAACACGGAGAGCTGCACAGGGACACAAAGAACAAACGCTACAGTAAGAAAGAAAAAGTCATTCAGATGTGTGTGTTTTTGTTGTAGTTTGTGTGTGATGTTGTACCCAGCTCCAGACAGGGCGGTAGACACTGACGGGGACTGTGGCGGGGTTCCTCCAATCTCCTTCCCGTACGGACCAGCCGATGGGGGTGTAGGGGAGGACAGGATGCTTGGGTTGCCCCCCATTGCATCATCCGAGTCCACTGCAAGTTGATAAACAAGCTTATGCACAAAATGTTGATATGAGCTGCTCATGGAGGAGGAAACAAGTCTCATCTAACCAGAATCTGCTCCACAAAGACAACGGAGATGTGCTCGCATGTTAGCATTCAACACTTCTAGCCTTCCTCATTCTGTTTTCATGTGGTCCAGTTTTAATTAACGAAAGTGTGAGCATCACCTCATCTTAGTCTTTGAGTAAAAAAAAAAACTCACCCTCAGGTATTTGTGAGGAGCCTCAACGTGTCTCCATTTAGCTTTTGACTAAACTCCATATTAGTTTAAGTTGTATTAAACTCTTAACTTATTTCTTCACTTTAGCCTTTACTTAGCTTTGCACTTACATGCTGCTGCAATTCTTTTAACGCACTGTAATCTGATGTGTTTTTTAAAAGTAAGTTAGTTTTTTCAGTGTTTGAATTATTTAAAATAATCATTTTAAATTCAGACACCGTGAGACCCAAATGTTTCAAGACGCTCACTCATTGGTACAATAGCGTAAACCCTACCTGAGGTTGAGAGGCTTTGCTCCACAATCCCAACTTTCACCACCTACAAAAATAAAAAAGGTTTAGTGTGAAACTCAAAGAAAACCAGAATGAATCCGTATTCCTGCATGGGAACTCATGGATGCAAGTATACAATCCTTACCCCGATAAATGGCACAAATTTCTGACAGGAATCCTCATCGGGGCTGTGAGGAGAGAGAAAGAAAGAGAGAGAGAAGAAAGAGAGAGACAGAGAGAGAGAGAGAGAGGCGGTGAGTTGCGGAGAGAGGTGGGCTCTAACACTTCAACACTCCAGAGGTGCATGTGAACAGTCAATGGTCCTGGAGGGAAGATGGCGTTGGCTCAGCCGGTACCATGTCCCATCACAGCAGAAATGGCACATGACTGGCTCTGGGTGGAATGGAGTCATCTCAGGAGGGGAGGAGGAGGAGGAGCAGGGAGAGGGGTCACATTACAATGAGATGAATGAGAGGACCGCTCCTTACAACCAAGATAAGGTGGGGGTCTTTCTTGTCAGGCAGTACCCAGATAAGAGAGCTATTTTTATTTTCAGTGACTGTTAGAGCGGATTTAAGTCACAGGGAGTGAACTAGGGGCTTTTGTACTAAAGTACTGAGCACGTCAATGATGCAGAAATACAAGAGGAGGCCAGTCATTAATGACAGTAAACAAGCAGGCAACAACACTGGATGCACAACAGCAGAAATGGATCCAGCAATCCAACACTGTTTAGTCTTTCTGCAAACGTCCCCCTCAGTTCAGTAACCCATAGAGCAGCTCCTAAACCAGCTGGTGTTTTTCTCCAGCAACAAAAGGAATGATCAGGGACCCTCCTGGCTCCAGAGTCAGAGCACATACCACACTGCCGTCCTCCTCAATCTTACCAGCAGATCAAAACACATCCTCGGATTTGGGTTTGTAACTTTTAAGTCAACGACTACGACGACCTTATTAGGGATTGGTGCTAAATGATTTGTGTTTGTGGAAGAGATACCGAGGATTCGCTCCACATTGTGGGATTATTTTGAAGGTTGTTAGGCAAATCTTCACAGCAACAACACAGAGGACGAGAATCAAAGTCACATGAAAACCAAAGACACCAGTCAGGACAGCGTGCAAAGTGAAGTTACAGTGAGTATTGAGTGTGAAACGGGAAATGTTAGACACAGCAAGGAGCTCAAACCAAATGGTGGAGAGAAAAAAAACAGAGGGTCAAAGCAAAACACGATTTGAATTAGATACCTGATGTAAAAATCAAAATACAGACTTCGTTTCCTTGAATGCAAATCAAAAGGGAAAGGGGGAAGAAGGAATGCAACAGCGTTAAACTGTGTTGTATTTAGTACCTTCTGACCAATAGGAAGCCACTCTTAGCATCGAGGGGTTGGGATTGGTCAAACATCGAAATGAAAAGCAACTGCACACACAAATGCAACAGCTCTCTGTAGGGTGTGTCAAAGACTGCAGTAAAAGTGTGTGTTCTGTTTCCTGCTGCTATCAAACTTCACCATCAACCTCTTACACAACAGTGAACTTGCAACATGCAGATGTAGCTATAACGACAAGAAATACTCAGTGTGTGTGTGTGTGTGTGTGTGTGTGTGTGTGTGTGTGCGCGCGCGCACTTGAATATATTTTCCTCAAGAAATGTAACAGTGGTGGACTAATATTTCCTGAGAGGATATAGAGGAACATTAAATACCAATAATTCAAGTTGGAAATCATTCCAACACACACATGCGCAGAGCACAAAAAAAGCACAGTAACATACATGCGTGCACACCAACATATGTAGTACAAGAACTTCATTTAGAGGGAGAAGAGAGAGAAGTGGCGTTACCTCTTCTGTTTGTAGGTGAGCATGGCCTCTGAGATGGGAAACTGGTGGGACACGTTGGCCCCGGCCAGGTACTGAACGACCCGTCCAGCTACATCGATGTTATCTGCACAGATATAACAGACGATACTATACTTGCAGCATCATTCAGCTAATAATCCCACTTCAGTCAGTCTCAGAATACATGAACATGGAGGAATCCATTTATTGACCCAAGTACGCCTGCTAGTTCCCCTCACAGATGGTTTTATTCAGACTTTCTTCTGGTGGCCCTTTGGTGTCACACAGCAAACGAGTTAGCAAGCAAGACACTGTTGACCAGCACACTTAAAAATGGACAGTTCTACAGCACAGTGCTTGTCTCCTTGGGTTGTTGTCACCCGAGCACCTGCCATCATGACAACTCCTTGACTGTGAACTTCTCAACTTCAAGGTTAAACACCACAGCAAGACCTTCTGGCCAATTTGGGGGAAACTGAAGGGTATGCATGCCCTAATAAGTAGATCTGCAACAGCATTATCTAGGTCTGCTTCACTTCGAAAAAGGCTGACCGAGTATGATTTCAGCTGGACTAATCTCTCCCGGTAGATCTAACATCAAGCTGCGAGACAGTTGATGGAAATAATTTAATACACTCCAGAGGACTGTTAAATTCATTCGAATTCCACTGAGTGAGAGGACAGGGCGAGGAGTGTAAAATGTCATTAAGGCGTGGTGGAAGTCAACCATGTGAAGATAAATTGTGCATCAAACACAAGCGTGGTGGGTCATGTGTAGTCTAGCGTGCATTTTAGCAGCTTGAAACACAAGAAGGGCACAAACATGAGGCTTTTCACGCTGACACTATTCTGACCTCTTACTTCCTGCATTTTAAAGGTTTTCTCTCTTTGAAAGAAAGCAATTCAAAGCCATTATTTTCAAAATAATCCCCCCTGTGTTGAGATGACAGCACTGCCAAAGGGGAAAAAAGAGCTAATCGGAAAAAGATGGAGGAAGCAGTAGTTTTGACATTCTTTCCCCTGCAACCAGTGTGGAGATGATTAAACATGGTGGGTGAGGAGGAGTGACCTTGGCATGAGTGCCTTTGGAGAGCTAATTAGGTGAATCAATAAGTGGGGATGAGAGCGGAATATTATCAGGCTTGTTTGGATGGAATAAGTGAGATTTGAGGAGACGGATGGGAACACAAGCTTTGGATGAGTGTAAAGTAAATTCACGTCTCATTAAAATAGAGCTTTAAATAAAACAATCATTCCTGATGTTTTTGTCACAATCCATTTGACTGGTATTTGAGGATGCAAGTGGCAAATGGGAATGAGATTTTAAAAATAAACTGTGATTAATAGGTGGAAAGCGAAAAATCCCACGAGACAGTATGCTTTACTGATGATATATGTTTTTTGATTTCTTTTTTTTCCCTGAGTCTGGTGTTCCTCTTAACAGCTCCAGAGCGTTTACAGGGAAGGACAGTGAAGCTATAGGGCAGAAATATTCACCACACCAAAGCAGACGGTAGCCACCTCCTGCAATTGGAAAAACTCTTCTTCCCATCCATCAGCCCCTGACCCAAGCTCTGACCCCATTTCTTCCCCTTTCAAGTTGGCTGAACATTTGACACGCAGGCTTGCTTTATAGCCAGATACCGGAGCTGTGCATCAGTGTAGAGCACGCGCGCCGTCATACCTGCGGCAGGCCGTTCCGTCCTGCAGAACAGCTCCCTCCACGCTGTGTCCATAAAGATGCTGTTGAACTTGCTGTCGAAGGAGGCCACGTACTTCGCCAGGGGGTGAGAGCCTGTGCATGATCGCAGGAGTGTTAGTGAGAAAATAACGCTGAAATATGTCTCACATTATGCTAATATATGCTCATGTATAAATATCAGTGCTAATCCTGTGTGACTCACCTATAGGGATGACCAGGAAGCGAATGTAGCTCAGCCAGTCAGGTGTCTTGTTGGCCAGTTGCTCCACAAAGAACCTCAGGATAGTGCTGAGGTAACTCTGGTCGCCTGCCACTGCCACCTTCATCGTGGGTGGAGTCTGTGCATTGCAATTACAGCTGCAGAGATGGAGATAAGGAAGGAGGGAATTACTGGAGCTGTAAATTGTGAGACATGCAGGTCAGAGAGGCTGTGTGTAGAAATGATTATTGTATGAAGGAAATATTTCTATCTTTACAAGTTTTTTTCAATTTTTAAAACCCGTCTTACTTTTTTTGAGAATCAGATTGCGTCATGTTATATTTTTGCGATGCCAGATACATTTGTAGATGCCAATTATAAGATCAATTGCATCACTATTGCTTGATCAGTTTCAGAATAACACTCCAATTTAAAATGAATGATTTCTTTAAGAAATCAACCCTGACTGACTCACACGCCTATGTTTGCGTTAATGTTATGAATAAGAGCAGCAGTTATGTCATCAAATAGGTGGAAATTCAAAAATAATTTGCAGCTCTGCCCTAAAATGTAGTGAGCTCTTCTCCAGCTCAGAAACCCAATTTCCTGAAAAGTGGTATAGTAGCTTTTGTGTAATCTTTCTAAGATCCAGATACATGGACAGGCAGAGGTGAGGAATGAAAAAAGCACCCAGTCTGAAAAACACATTGATTGTTGGCTATTTTTCTGAGTGGAAACTTCTGAAGGACTGCAGACAGCCGAGGTAGTGACAACACTTAGCAAGCGTGTCAGCATCAGAGACACGTATGACTCCTTGACTTGGCCGCAGCTGGAGAACAGAGCCTGAGTGAAGAGCAGGTGTGTAAAAGAGACGATAACTTGCAGCTCATCTGGGTTCCCCGACAGAGAAAACCGGTTTAAAAGAAGCAGCACAGCAAACGGAGACGGTGAGGTCTCCCGCTGAAATGATTTCCTGAGATGCCAGCCAAGCAGATGGATCCAAGAGAGAAAGAAGAAAGGCTGAAAAAGCTTTTCATGGGAAAATAGGCAGGTTCATAATAGACCGGGTTCACAGACTGGAGCAGCAGGAGCTAGTTTACTGAAGTCGAGCCACGATGACCATACAGGAGTGAGGAGGTGAGGTTTACTTCAAGATAAAGAGCAACTAGATTACAGCTTTGCTGACTTGTGTTGCTCAGCCAGTGTGTGTGTTTGTGTGTGTGATGGGACTCACAATCTCTGGATGCGAGTAACAATGGTGTTGAAGGCAGCCTGAACATCCGCAGCAGAGCAGGTGGACACAATAGGCTGGCCCTGGTCATGAAGCAGCTCTGCTACATACTGCACAGAAACATATGTGCATGCGCGTGCACACACACACACACACACACACACACACACACACACACACACACACACACACACACACACACACACACACGTACACCATGTGTTAACAAAAAGACAAGTATGAAAATAGTTATAGGTTTCAAACTGCATGCCATTATTTCCATTCAGGATTTTACGGAACAATTCTCCTGCCACAGACCTGATGGATGAACCTGACAGGTTACTCTCATCAGCTGTACTGTTTCTTACTCGATTATATCAAGTGTCATTTTGACCAGCTTTCATTGTTGGGCCTTATTTTGTGGTTTCCTCGCTGGATCACTCTTTCACTCTGGCACAGACTGAAGAATAAAGACGAATGAGAGGAGAGCTATCACTGCGTTAGTGCTCATTGATACGCTGGAGGCACCAAACATGACCTCATAAGAAAAACCTGTGTGGGTGAAGAACTGAGAGAACAATCTCTTTGTGAAGCTTCCAAGAGGCCATCTTCTGATGTATTATTTTGGTAAGAAGCCCCGATGTTGGGTTGAAATCAATCAATTACACCATATCACCAGCAGTCTGACATCACCACCGGGCTTTTCAGTGTTTTTGACTGTAGTAAGAGACTGGCCTCACAGCTTTGGAAAGGCTGTGGTTTCAGCGTTGCAGAGCGCGTTACACCATGCGACTCTATTGCAACGTTATTTCAAGCAACTGAAATTTCACTGCGCAAGGTCTACTGAACCAGGAAACCCCTATCTTATGAAACATGTTTGTGGTAAAGACTGCACACATACATACATTCACACAAATACATATGGGTATCCCCATGTTTCTCCAAACTAAATTTCAGAGTCTTTAAGACAGTTTTAATACCACGTAGAAGGAAATTTTCGGCCAACATTACAACAAATCTGACAAAGCTTGCACTACGGACAAAAAATTAGTGTGGCATAACTCTCAGTAGCAGCACCGTGCAACTGGCACTCTGCTGCTAGTGGGTGGAGCTCATACCCCATGACTTCACACTCTGGATATTGGAGTCATTCGCATTATCTCCCTTTAAAAGTAAGTTTTTCTTCCTGACAGCTAGAGCTTACACACTGTTCAAGGTCAGCAGCATGAGGCAAGCAATAGACTGACATTAACCGTGCAGTCGTGTACTAGTCATACAAAACTGAGGAAGTTGTTGGACATCCAACAGTTTAATATAACATTATGGAATTCATTTAATCTTATAAAAGATCATATAATTTTCAAATTAAATTCAATACTTTAAAGGCCTTGTTTTTGATCATTTCAAATCTAACCCTGACCCCGGGGCCACCATGACACACTCCCAGCACAGACACACACCTGTCCTTGCCACTCCATGGTGTTAATGAGGATGATACTCTCCGGTAAGCGTTCGTCAGAAATGAGGATCTGGTTCAGCTGGTCATACACAGACTTCCTGGGAACCTTTGAGACAAAATCAGCAGCTGAGTTGGAGTGTGTCACATTTCCATCTGCAGCTTGATATGACATCTGCGAAGGGTTTGTTTACCTGAGCTATGAGTCGTGAGTCTGGGGAACACTCGCTCTCCATGCTGCTGGTCCTGTCGCTCTGGGCCTTGGAATTCTGTCGGTCTTTCATGGAGGTGCTGCGAGGACGCCTCTGCAGCCTGTTCTCCATTTTACTGAAGAAGTGACAAACCACAAGCAGTCAGAGGAAGAATCTCAATCAAAGCAGACAACCATCTGGTGTTGTTCAACTGTATAATACAGATGCAGACATATTGAGAAATGTCTTGTGCACATGATTCCAGACGCACAGCAGTGTACCTTGGAGACATGTGGTTTTGGGACTCTGTCTTGCAGAGCTTGCCAACAGTGCTGGTCATCCGTTCAGTGTTGACATCCCAGCTGCTCACCTCCCCCGGCCCTGGCACGCTGTCATCAGTCTCTGGCTCCTGAATCAAAAAGGGGGAGAGATGAGCTAAGGAGACTGTAGAGAACAATACTAATGTTTATCTGATGACACAGGTACTGTCGCGTCCCATCAAACTACACCGATATCCCGCTGTGGGTGTGTGGGTCATCTGCAGCCAGCAATATAAAGACCAGAGTTGAAAGAAGCAGTTGAGGGAGTGATAGAGGTGAGGAGATACCAGCTTAGTGAATAATTCAGCCTAACAGTCGAGGGTGGATATAATGATGAGAACCCGCCATGACAGAGAGTTACAAAGTCGTGGTCTCATAGCAGGTGGTCGGGGAAACACTGTTCCTGCAGCTCAGATATTCTGTTTGAACTGGGTTAGTGGAGCAGAGCTGGCGATGGAGCACTCAGACAGTGAAACCAACAAGGCCAGACTGACCCAACAAACAACAACAAACATCTGTCTTTCCATCCTCATCAGTCAAGATTTTTCCAGCATGGAGCATCCTTGTCTGCTCTACTGATCCATAATGGATGACTTGGTTTCCCTGCCCTTGCATACTCCCTTACATTTTTGCTTTTTTCAAAGAAACTGAGAGGAAGGTGGAAAAGAGAAAATCTGAAAACAAGAGACTTGTTTAGCAGAAAAAGGACTGCTGTTCCAAAAACCTACCCCAATGGTTGTGTCTGCGACGCTGTCGTCTTGATGCCGGGCCCCTTGTACTTTACATCTGTCCACGGTCAGAAAGTCTCCAGTCTGAATGGTAAAACACACACACATACAATCACAAACACACGCACATCCCTTGTTGTAATGGTTGCTCCACATATTCAAGCTGAGTGGTGGTTCAGCTTCCGTGTATTAATATCACCAAGTGGGGTAACTGACATACATTTTCATCCATTACATAAAAACCTGAACAATCACTGACACAGAAGCGTGTTCACCTTTATTTTAATTACTTTCTTTAAGTGCATCTAGTTCAATATCTTTAGGTATTACATGAATCTTTCCATTATGCCTGCAAGACATGTTTATGAAGTTTGACCAGAAAAATTTACTGAGTAAAATGGAGGACTATAGCAGGCTGAAATTCTCTGTGCTGTTTTATTATAAGCTAAAATGGATTCCTGGGTATTTATAAACGGCTCCCCCTCTCTCACTTCTAACAAAACATGTCTCTCTTTCTCTGCCCTTGTTGTTTCAAACAGGTCATAAATCTGGGAGTAGGAGTCCAGGGATCGCTCCATCCAATCTTCTCCCAGCACATGGGAGCAAATTTGTATCTGTGTATGTGTGCTGATGGCGGCGGAGAGGTCATTTGGTGTCAGTCCCTATAAATACTAGAGGGCTGCAGGGGTGAGCAGGGTGAGCACAGCCGGCTTCTATCCTATTCTTAAGGGGCAGGAGCTGTGGGGCTACATTGCACCCATTCCCTGAATTTTTCCCTGTACTATCATGAATCTTTGGGAATCCCGAGCCCATTATAAGCATACAGGACTGCCAGACAGTTAAACAGTGCTTGCGGGCAATTGCTTTCTGTAACGCTGTTTATACAAAAACATCTCCAGGCACCAGGGAGAAGAAATTTATGGGTAAACAGTGTAACGGAAAAGAATCTAAAGGGTTTGTTAAAAGAGTGTCTGGTGATCAACTTACAGGACATGACAGCTCTCTCTGTTGGCTTTTTTGGCTGTGTATGCTTCCAATCTCTGTCTGGGAGCTCGAGTGGGACATCCCTTCAAAAAAGGGCCTGAAAACAGAAATAAAGAACATGAGAAAACGAACGCAATAAATCAGAATTGCTGTAATGAGATAAATGCTTATGAGGAATGGAGGCAAAACAATTGCTCACAAGAGAATCCAATTATTTTGTATTTATGTTCTTTAAAAGAACAAATATTTGATGCCTAGAAATGATAAACAATTAACAAAGAATATTTATCTGCACACATTAATACTTCAGATGGCATTTTGTTGATTCTCCCAGTGACAAGAAGGATTGACAGCAAGCATACTTAAGTTTGGGTTTGGGTGTGCTCAGAACGCTCTCATTGTCCTCCATCTCTGGCCCACTGTCGCTCTGGTTGTACACCTCAAGACTGTCATAGAGCAAGTCCAGATCCTCCTCCACTTCCTGCGTCTGGTCGACTGGGTCAGAGTCCAGGACCTGCCGCAGAGGATGGACACATCATTAACACATATATACATAAAGTAGGCTGTAAACAGGGATTTGTAATTATAGCTCTGGATTACGGGGAGTGGTTGGCGCTTCACATTAACTAATCACTTTCCCAGCTGTGATAATGTAATGAAGAATGAATGAGAACACTGGAGGCTGTAAAAAATAAGGCGGTTTATGCTTTAAATACAGAGCTACCTTGGTCCAAAGCAGGCCAATTAAAAGGTAAGTGAATGCTCCAGTCAAGCAAAGGTGTCGAGCCTTGATCTGCCAGCTGCACAGTGGGGATGTATATCATAGGAAATGCACACAGGCAGGCTTTCTGACTAATCAGGTGATTAATGCCACTCCATAAGTGCAGGAGCTGGCAGGGAACAGATAAACACAGTCTGTCCCCTCTCCTCCTCCTGGCTAGGTATTTATAGAGTTGTGGCTAGCCACAAGGAAGGGATTAGAGACGGGGAATGTGATAAAAGATCACCAGGCCACCTGGAGCTTCCAGAACCGTCCAATGAAACACAACTCAGACTAGCCCTACTAGGATAAACTCACAAACAGATCCCTTGGTCCCAATTGTTTTGGTTACACAAAAACCTGAACGGATGTGTTAAGTGGTTAAGTCTCACTCAGCCAGCCCTCATTCAGCGAGCTGACCAGTTCATTCATGAATGTCACTGAATGTTGCTGAATGACTGTACTACCGCCACTGGTCAGCAGTTGAATGTTTTTAGTTTGTCTTTACCCCTGTGACAGACTGGCCACATTTTCTAACACTGAGTGATACGGTCCAGCCACATATGAGGTTCAAGCCCATCTTGAATTGTACATCTTTAATGATGTGATGTATGGAGGGTTTTTGACAACTGAGAAGAAAAAAACAGCAACAACCCAATTACCACTCGAGATTTCACAAGTCAATGGAGGTAAAACATCGCTCTATTTGTCGAATGTGCATTTCCTTCTAATGGACATCTAAGAGCTGGTGTACTGCCGATGACCTGATTAGAAGATATTACGCTGAATTCACACTAACATGCATGTAAAAGGACTTCCCGGAAGAAAAACCCATGTCTAAATAGGACAAGCCAACATTCATCACCAGATAAAGAGGTAGAGAATAAGGTCGCTAATGGATTCAGCATATGAATCGTTGCTAATGGTAATGTATGAATCATACATCCACAAGCACCGAGGTAATGCCGCCGAGCTCCGTAATGATGCTTGACTGTTGTGGCAGTGGTTTCTATACAGGCCGTTTTCCTGTCAGGAACACATAAGCAGGGAGATAGCAACATAATGTTTAGACAGTCAATATTGAGATCATTTTCTTCTGTCCCTCAGCAACATCATAACCGATGTGTTTCACAGCTGTCTTATTGAAGGAGTCATAACAGAAGGATTGAACAATTCCAGGCGGACACCCCCCCCCCAAAGTATTGTTTGCTTTGATTTTCGTCTCGTTCTTGTGGCTGTCAATCAAGACAAAGCTATTATTTCTGTTTGCAGCTCACCTCATCGGTGACCTTGAACCTCTTCAGCAAGGCCACAAACTTCTGCTTGAAGTTAGGTTGCTAGAACCGAAACAAACATGTAATTAAGATCTAACAAATATGATTTAACAACAGAGAAGTGATTAAATAAGCATAACAGCTGGGCTCCGACTTATGAGTTCTCCCAGTAGCAGTCTGGTGGATTACTCATTCACAGCCACTCTATGTAAAGACCATTATGATCACTCCAGTGAACCCACAGAGTTCATTTACATGCTCATCCACGCCATCCTAATGGCTTGAACAAATGGAACACAATGTGTACTTTCGCTTAAAAGCTTGACAGCAAACACAGATCTGGAGTTATTCTCATAGTCAATCATTAGCAAGCATAAAACTCCATGTGCTGGAAAAGGAGGCACTAACCCTGGTCATGGAAGTGGTTCGGATCATTTTCCTCCGGGCCTTCTTGGGCTTCCTCACTTCATCATCTTCATCATACAGATCCTGATTAAAAAGAGAGTAGCGTCAGTATTCATGAAATACCTGATGTGTTTACATCGAAGGCACACCAAACCTTTTTTTAATCGCCATACATTTTCTGTATGGAGGCATATGGAGAAAATGTTTCATCACATTGGCACTTACCTGGCCATGAGCTGCATCATCACTGGCCTCCTGCTCTGATGAGTAGCTGTCATCGTCCTCCTCAGAATAGTTATCCATGTCCGGGGAGCGGTCTGAAGGAGACACACAAACATATACAAACATGTCTTCTCACTGATGATCCTAGAAGTGACAGGTAATGTGTCAGATGGAAGGAAGAGGGGAATAAATCTGGGTTTTATGAGAAAGATTGGAAACATTGGAGTAAATCATGATGAACAGTAAAGAGCCAGAAATCCCCCAACCCAAGAGCTGAGACGCCACTGATGTGGAGAGCGAACAAATAACACTCACAGCTTCGTAAAAGGTCCCTGCCTGGGACAGTGGAGAAGAAATCTGTTTGAACATGACGTGGGTTGGGACATGATTGATCTCTGACCCTCAGCGCTGTTAAAATGCTCTTGCAAACAGCCAGTGTTACACCAACTGAGTAACTAGCAGTAGGGCACGGTTTCCCACTTTTTCTGTTTAACTTCCTCCATAAAGATGCCGGTTTCTGTCAGGAGGTCTAGATTGAGAGGTGCGAGTTAGCCTATAGCACCAGTAAGCCGCACTTGAAACTCGTGGGAGTTTGGTGTCTAGTCAGCTCAAATTACATAGAGCAGTGAATGTGTTGAAGTTTCAGTTCAAATGGTGCATAATGTTGCTTGAAATTCATCCAGATACACCATTTTGTTGAACAGGTACTGTATGCCTATCACACCAGCCTGAATGCACCCCCCCCCCCCCCCAATCTGGACTTCTTCTCAGCAGTATTTCTCAAAAATAATCAATTTAGGCAACTGGACTCACCTCTTGTATGTGTTGCCTAAATTGATTATTTTTGAGAATTACGATGACCTGAGAATATACACAAATATGCTCAGTAGTATCACGTCTTCACTGATTTTTCTGAAGAGAAAAAAAACAAACCAAAAATAAGTGAGTAGAAATCCAAAGTCACTGATTTTTGTTGTCGTTGCTTAAAGCCAACATATCAGTAAACGGTCTCAAATGAAAATAAAAATATACATATATACATATACACACACAAACATATATATATGTATGTATGTGTATGTATGTGTGTGTGTGTATATATATATATATATATATATATATATATATATATATATATAAAAAATACTGATACTACACTGGAAAGGCAAACTGTGTTACAAAATTACAAGATAGAATAATTCCATTAAAATGTAAATTATCCTATCAGTACATAACATATTTCCCTACAAATGTCCGCAGGAGCCGCAGGAGCAGTTTCCATCTTTTGAGGATTAAGTTGTTTGAGTTCCTGTGCTATTCCACTCTGCTCATCAGCGCTGAGTTGTTTTCACTATCCGGCAAGAATAATTCAGAAAATATATGGTAATGTAAAAAAGTCTTCTGTGCACATAATTAAAGGCTAACTTTGACTGATGAAATGTAATGGAACTCTTATTATATGCAAATGACATGGTAGGGCTTGTTTTGTGATCCGTGTCACAAATTCGAATGAATTTTAAGGGCATTTAACTGAATGGAGTGTTTTGATGTTTTACTGGATGAAACTGCCACATTCCTGAGGAAGTGGATTTTACAGGGTGTTTGACAGCTGAGGACAGACCAGGTGATGGATGATCCCTTTTCTTTTCTAGAATAATTAATTCAGACTGTGAAACATCTTGTTCCATTTTTCTATGGATGTTATTAAAGGATCTCTGCAGAGAGGAGAAAGATAAACATCTTCCTTTCCTTCAAAGTGACACAAGCTTAATACTTGGTATGTTAGCTCATCTGTTGTGTTTGAGCGACCTCCTTAATAACATCCAGAGCAAAGCGGGACCAGCATAGCGGGATGAGGAGGTGGAGTCCGTGCAGGGCCGACTATTTCCCCCCTGTCCAGAATTAGAGCGGTGTAAGGTAATAGGCCCTGCATCTGTTCAACGCTGAGATCAACATCACAACCATAGCTGACGAGAGTAACATATCCCTGGCCATAGGTTGGCCGGGGATTAATAGAGTTTATTCTGTCCACGGTTGGGAAATAGGAGCCATGTGGCAGAGGAGAAGGGCGAAGCTGAAATTACAGATAGAACCTGGCTGGCCTGCATGTGCACAGACCTGTCTAACACACTCATAAGGAGGGACGGGAGACAGCGGGCCACACCTGAGGTTTTGGTCTTTCGGCCAGCCTGGCCGCTACCATCCTCGTGGTCGATGGGCTGGCTGGAGAGAGAGTACACGCTGATCTCCGCCACACGCACTGGCGCCTCCTTCACGTTGCTATGGAGACCAAGAATCTGTCCTCCGTCTGTCGGGTGTTGCATCACCTGGATAAAGAGGAACATTAATACCAATCACATGAAAAATAGGCAATTTATAAAAGACACTTCAGGTTTCTCTATTGTTCCCCTGCAGTATTCTTGATGATATCATCTTTTCTTGGTGAAATAATACAGCACGATCATTTCATCCATCTCAACAAGTCAAGTCTTCTTAAGCAGACAGAGAATTATGATCCACATAATTCCCGTGTCAATCAGTCGCTCAGCAGAGACATGCTGAAGCCCTACATAATAGATCAAGTGTTTCTTCAACACAGCAGCAGGATGAAAGACTGTTATCTTTCCTTTTCGGAGCTGAAACCGATCCAGCAGAGGTGGCGTCTGTTGCCTCGTGTTATACAGCTGATTGCAAGCAGACAGATAAGCCATCTCTTGATTAATCATCATTAGCACAATAATGTATTTCCATCTCAAACGTCTAAATGAGCCGAGACAATTTGCTCATATCACCCACTCAAACAGTGTCACACAGCTAGCAGACACGGTGTTGAGTCAGATCAGGAAGCATGAGCTTTTACTCAAAGCACTATCTGGGGGGCTCTTTCAGCATTTTGCTTGATGAATCAAGCAGGAAGCTAATTTTGCGCAAACACTGGATTGGATGCACCAGAATGCTCTACTCAACGTCTAATAAGTGACTTCTTCACACATAATGCCCTGATGGATTCAGAATGAGGGCAGGCAAGTTATTTACGAGAGCGCAGATGACTAAATAACTGGCTCATCTAGATGGAATCAAACAAGTGTGTAGGTTGTTCAATATGACAAACAACATTGGTATAAATACATTAACCTCATTTTCGTATGTCAGTGACTTCTTAAACTTCTGAATCTTCAGTCTGACCAGCGTATCTGATGCTTAAGTTAGGATCTCAGACCACTTTTACACCAAGATTAGCATGTAAGGGTTCTCAGACACAGAACTACTCACTAAAACCAAGTAATTCACTTTTTTTCCCACAGTATGCCAGGTAATATCATGGTTAAATCACTGACAGCATATGCTGCATAAATTCAATCAAGACGTGGTCTGAAATAGCTTCATCTTATCTGATTTATTTGCAAATCCAGGCCTGGTTTATTATACTACAATAATTTACTGTATTATCATGTAGCTCCACAGCTGAAATGGTGCTGCTAACTGGCTGTCACATTCTTATTGTTGCATGGTTTGTATAGTGTCTGGTGTGTGAGATGCTTCAGTCAGACAAACGTGTTGCTTGTTTTGCAGCTCAATCTTACTGTTTTTGCATGGTTGTGAGCAGCTAGTTAGCATGCAGTGTTAGCATAATCATAACAAATTACGGAGATATGCACAATAATATTGACACGTCATTGGCATCTGCAGGTACAGACATCAGTATCGGCTTCATATTTATATTGGAAATGACGGCCGTTTGCATTTCTCCAAACCATGAAAAAAAGAAACTCAGTTAACAGATGTGGCAGAAATCCAAAATGAGCAAAACTCTGGCACTCGAAGAAAACAATTGCTATCTTTTATCTTTTTCTTCATTTGCAATGTTTTTCTTAGTCCAGCTCTGCTCTGCTCTGTTCTTCTTTGTTCATCATCAATGACAACAATAAATGTGATCACCAAATGCGAGTATCATATTAACTTGTAGGAGATTCACTGTGTAAATGAGTGTCAATTGTGGCCCTGGTCTATGAAGACAAAAGACACATGTTCCAACATGAACAGAGAATATGATGTTGGCTGTAATTCACCACACCAAAACGAAGCGTGGTACTCAGAATAGCCATGTGGAAATTTCACACACGTGCATGCGCGTGCGCACACACACACACACACACACATCAGATTAATTATGGCCTGAGAAAGGCATTTTTAATTGACCTGTATCTGCAATGCAAAACTGAATCGTCAATCCCCTGCTGCCCTCCATTACAGCAATTGAAAACAATGGCTGTGTACAGGGTTGCATGGGAATAACCCCCAGAATGAAAAACACACCATGCACTTTCATTTTATGATATCCACCCTGACGACATTTATCAACTGGCAGGGAGAGCAGAGATAGAGCTTGATGGAGCTGCAGCTGAGAACCTAGTGTATTTGTAATGTATATAAAACATGCCAGCATTTTCTAAACGTTAAATGACTTGGATCAAGGCCAAAAACGACTTAATCGGATGCCTACTTTAACCAAACATCCCCGTCGAGCATTGTTTTATCAGCTCTTGCGCTGTCATTTCTGTGCATCATGGCTCAATGCAGTGTTTTCAGAAAGTACATATAAGGGAAGCTCCAGATGGCCCATAATCTCATGCAGCAGTATGTGAGATGAGCATGAATCATTTTAGAATGAAGTATAACACAGGTCTCAGCCAAGACAGACACCAATCTATGTCAATCACTGCCCCAGGGCAGAAGAACGCAACAGCTAGCACTGAGGAATATTCTAGGTTTTTCAACAGAAATCAAGGCAAAATGGCAGAAAGGATGAGAGACAACACTGTACCTCGGCCATATTGATAACGCCTACAGCCAAGGTCTTGTAGCCCAGGATGGTTCGATTCTTGTAGCGTTTCCTCCTCTGCAGCATAATCTGCAGTCTGTTGGCATCCCTCTTGAGAAAATGGGGGTACTAAAAATAAAAAAAATACAGTCAAATAAACAATGCAGACCACATCATATATTCATCAGCCTTTAGATGAAAATCCACATGAAGGCTTTGTTCCAAGATGTTCTATTTGTTTTTGATACACCATAAGAAAACAGTATCAGAAATTCAAATGCATTTCTTACAAAAGAAAAACAAACAAAACAAAACATCGTTACGACTTATCCATACATCTCAGCCTCATTTGGCTGCTTTTAGACTTCCTGGCAAAAACTTAATGGAGCCCTGATGTGGACTGTGAATGTACACGTGCATGCACTACTTGCTGCATCATTACAGGGGGATGTTGCCAGAGAGCTCTGTGGGCTGAACTGGGGAGCAGATGATAAAGAGCAAATATGGCGCACTGTAAGGTTTGACTCAGCCCGCCAGATTTAGAAGGAAAAAAACAAACATGAGTAACATTAACAATATTAACAACAGCCCTTATAAAAATGTAGAAAATTCGAAAAAAACAAAACAAAACAAAAACCAAAGTGAGTGTTAAAAATGCTCTTTAAATATGTATGATCCATGATATTTATTTCTACATTAATTTTATCGGCTGCACGGTGGTGCAGTGGTCAGCACTGTGGTCTCTCAGCAAGAAGGTTCCGGGTTCGAGTCCCAGCTCGGGCACGGGATCTTTCTATGTAGAGTCTGCATGTTCTCCCTGTGCCTACGTAGGTTCTCTCTGGTACTCCGGCTTCTTCTCACCATCCAAAGACATCAAGAGGGGACCAGGATAATCCAGACTCTAAATTGACTGAAGGTATGAACGTGAGTGTGAATGGTTGTTTTGTCTCTATGTGTTGGCCCTGCGATGGACTGGGTGAACCCCGCCTCTCGCCCGTAGCCGCTGGGAGATGATGGATGGATTAATTTTATCATTTAGGCAGCAGAGTGTCACTTGCTTAAGGCTTCCGTTTTGTGTGAGTTAAGTAAGAAAAGTGGTTCACAAACAAGGCATTTAAAAAAAAAAGAAAAAAGAATATGTGTTTGCTTTCACCCCACAGTCCATTATTGGGTTTAAGTTCTGGCCCTCCCAGGGAATTCGTTTGGCCACCCTTGATACAAAGCAATGATTCCAATGTGGGACATGTATGGTTACATCAGGAGGACCACAAATAAAAATAATAATAATACTAATAATACTACTATCAATAAAAACAACTCTATCTTCTCAAATCCTTCATCAAAAAATGGACGAAATGGTTTGCTTTTCCCAGTTGAATTCTATGAAGACTTTCTTACCCCTCCTCTGATTGGCTCTGACCTTGATCCATCTCACTCCACACACCTACAAGCAACAAATACTAGCCAATTGGAGAAAGAGTACAGCCAAGGGCAGGTCTGCTGGGAATTCACACCCAGAATTCTATTTTCTACTGGGTCAGAAAATTATGGCCCTTTAGCACCCAATACGTCGCCTAATTTACTAAAACATGATTAAACTGCTGAAATAACCCAGTGCTCACTGGGAGCAGCAGTGGGAAAAGGACTGCAGCTTGTTTCCAGTACTATGTCTGACAGAAAAGCAGTGGTGCTAGCCTAGCCACCGGTGGTGCTAGCACCATCTGTGTGGTGGTTGGAGGGGGTGCACAGAATGCGGTTGAATGTTTCAGGGGGTGCCGGACTTTAAAACATTTGGAAACCACGGTTATATAGATATCAAACACCAAGCTCAAATGTGGCCTAATATCTGACAACAAAGTTTAATTTTTGCTGTGTACAAAAAACCCCCAAACCTTTAATAAAAACACTCGAGAATGTTGTGGACTTGACACTAAGTTCATAGAAGGGGGTAAGGTAACACAGAGATTCGAGAAAAGGGCACCAGTGTGGGTGAGAGGGCTTCTGGCTGTTAAAGATCTGTTATATCAGTGTGAGAATTCACAGTCCAATGACGAGAGTGCTTGCCTGTAGTGAGAATGTGAGTTCCAGATCTGTCTCCATCAGTCCACTGGGTGGGAGGACATACTCATTTGATCTGAGAAGACGCTTGGAACCCTGGAAGACAAAGTCAGACATTTAATGTTAGCACATCTATTCACTCTGGGATCATTATGAATGCCACACAGAAAAACAATCCCCACAAATCACACATCTTCTGCTCTGTTTTTACTAGTTTCTATCCAGACAGCAGTGACCAAGTGGGCAAACCTTTTTTAGTAGCAGCTTGCTTCACATTCACACAGTCACGCAGATTCACACCTTGAGGCAGCCCACTACAAACAGTCCTTCACTCCGTCTCTGCATCTACAGACGAGTGCTACTAGAGCAACTGAACAGGGTCAGATGCCTTGTTTTGGGACTTATACAGAGCTGTTGAGAAAGAAGTATTTCCTGTAAATGGGTCCCTCACTGATGTTTAAAACGAGGTAAAGCAGCAACAAATTCACATGCTTGTTTTGCGTATCCTTAAAGAGGACCAAATTATCGTTTTTTCTCTGTAGAACTATCCTCATAAGCCACATTCCAGTGTCCTAATGGATATAATCATTTCAGCAATGTTTCTCTTCACATGGTTTTTGAGGTCACCATGACCTTGACCTTTGACCACCAAAATATAAATCAGTTCATTCGTGACTCCATGTGAAAGGAGTTGGTGCCAAATTTGAGGGAATTCCCGCAAGGCGTTCCTGAGATCGGATGTTGACAAGGTCTAAAACAGGATTTGAGGAGTCACAGCAACATTGACTTTTGACCACCTGTTCATTCTCGTGTCCAAGTGAATATTTACACTAGATATGAAGAAATTGCCTCAAGTGAAACTGCGGTATCACCTTCACAGGAATGGGACCAACACCCTGAAATCATGATGCCTCCTTCCCAGGACTTCTGCCAGCTCAGAGGCATAAAAGCAAAACTGGTATTTCAAACATGTGGTTCACTGCTATTATGTTGCATGTTGTTACCAAAGACCTTCATAGCACATTCACGACCACTGTCTCAGGTTGACACTCCAGACCAATGAAATTTCATAATCTTGTCATGCTTTCTTTTCAGGCCACAGGAGAGAAAATCTCATTGCAATTCTGGGAAGCTCAAAACTGGTACGGCAAAACAACATTCAAATGCCACTACATGTAGCAAACTCCTCCAACATCAAAGAGTGCACATGCTCAGAGGACCCTTCTCAGCTATTAGCATTGCTCCTGTCTAATAATTCATATTAGCCGACAAAGATTCTTTGTTTATAGGTCAAGTAAAACAAGAAAAGCTCTGTTGATTACTTACATTAAGACTTTTTTTTTAAATTCTAGTTTAATAGAAAAAATAACCTCTAGTGAAACTAAGAATGAATCTAATGAAAGAAATGCTTTAATAATGCAATATTTCAGAATATAACACTCTATAGAAATACTGACAAACATTATCGTACAAAGATTTTCATCTCAGTAGAGAAAAACATATCTTATTATCAAATTTTGATTAATAACCACACAAAAAAAATGCAATTCTGTTATTCTGTTAAAGAGGTGCTTTTTCACTCAGGGCTCACAGCTCTGAAGAAGACCTCAGGCCTGCCATTAGAGAGATGCTGGAGTCACAGTGAGGGATCACCATATTTACACAATCAATTTATAATACAGTGATGAATTGGAAGACGGAAGCTTTTAGCTGCAAGAAGACGGATCGTTCTTGCTATTATATTTTATTATTGATCAGAACAAATAAGGAATAGCCGGGAGCAGTGCCAGCCAGTGTGGATAACTTCTCTGGTGTAACTGAACCAGATTGTACCAGAGACTTTGTATAGCCAATGAAGTTCTTAATATGATCATATGCCATACAAATGGGCCTTTGTGTGAAGGTAATGAAAAGGCAGAGGTACAGCATTAACTTATTAAGCCCAACCTTGTAGGAGAAGACTAAAAACCATATAGAAAAATAAAGCTTGGAGGAACGAAAGGGAACATAGAAATTTGAATAAAGTCAACCTTGTAAAAACTCTACCTAGCATTATGGCTCAATTAGCTCCTGAGAAAGACGTGCTGTCAGTAGCTCATCAGAAGCTGCAGTGCTAGTTTGATCATGTAAAGAAGAAAGAGTGGGCCAATCTGTCTGTGTCTGACCTTGTCACTAACTTGAGCTCCACAAAGAAGCCTTGTATGCACTCTTTTCTCATGCTCAGTGGCTGGTACAATGAATCAAGGCACAAAAGCCGAGCACTCTCAAACTGCCTGACATGCATTTACAATACAGGGTCTTGGCAAGAAAAGCTTGTACTCAATGTCCTCTCCCCCCCCCCCCTCCTCTCACGCTTTCTACTCTGCTACAAGCTTCTCCACTGTCTTTCTGGGGCCAGATGGGGGAATGTTTCGACCCCTCGACTCAACCAAACTCCACAAACCTGTGGGAAAACAAGTCCAAGTCTTCAATTTTACTCTGTAAACATGTAAAATTGTCAAAGTTGGCTCCTCTCTTTGTAGCAAAGAGAAGAGGTGACTCAGGGTCAGGGGCTCAATGTGCAATTGTAGTAAAGAGATTTTTGAATGTGTTTTGAGGCTTCTGCTTTCACCAAACACATACCCAGTCACACAGGCACATGCGAACACACACATAATTGGATCATATCTGAATGTACAGCAAATGGAAGTGCTGTGGACAGCAGCTGAAACGAGGACTGCATGCCTTTCCCATCATTAGCCAGCTGACATCGATGTCTGGCTGCAACCTCAGGCAACTGCACACTGAAGAAACAGGACACAAAAGGCTTAATCATGTAGTGCGTGTACAGTAACAGACAACTCGACTCTGAGTCCAATGTACACAAAATGTTGTGTGAAGAGGCTGGAACTACTTGCAGTGACCCAGCAGTGTCCAGAGCAAGAGACAGAAACCCCCAGGGACCATACAGCCTTCACTGCAATCTCATCAGCAGCTCCACAGTGCGACTATTCCACTTGGGCTTACAATGAAAACGTGGAAAAACAAAACAAAACACTTAGGCAACCTGGTGCAATCAACCTCTAAGGATATTAGTATTCATCAAAGTATAATGGGTGTCATAGCACCATTTTGACAGCTTTAGTTCAAGTCTTTGAGTGGGTACCTAGAGGGAACGGTACGAGCAGTGCATCGCTGTTCATGTTTCATATAGCTGGCTTTTTGGTCAGGGCAGAGGGAGAGGCCCTATGGATGTGTCTGGCTTACTGACTGACTGACTGACTGACTCTGGAAGCAACTAGGTGAGTGACTCCCCATTGGTAGATTATGCATGCGCACGTGAAGAAACAGAGCAATCTACACTCCAGAGCTGAAGGTGGTGGCACCACGTTGGATGGTGATGGAGGATGAGCTGATCGTTGTTTGTCCTGGAGTTTGTGCACCTAAGCTGATATGTTTAACTATTACTGATGACACTACAACTACTACTACTGATAATGATACTACCATGGGTACAATCTTGGCAGTCTTGCCTGAGACTTTATCGATGGGGATACAGAAAACTGACTGTTCAAAGAATGAAAACTGGGAGCATGCGAGCCATCTCCACTGGCCAGGACAGAGACAATTAAGCTACCTAACAAGCCTGGCAGTTGTGACCACTCAGAACAAACAGTTTACAGCCCACCACTTAATGTAAGGTCAGAAAATTATAAGCGTCATCAAGACAGAATGACCACAGAATAAATTTTGAAAAACAATGAGCGCTGCTGTTGCCCCCTTACTGGATATAAAGTTAAATAAATCTGACTTCTCTTCAACCTTGAAGGTAACCAGCCATTTAAGCATTGTTATTAGCACTTAACTGTGACTGCTGCCCGTCAAAATATCCATTAGACACAATCAATTGTATTTAATTGTATAATCTTCTTCTGGTAATTTAAAATGCATGTTTTTTTTCCCCCCACAGGTTTTACAGCACTATCTGCTCTAACAAAATGTCCTCCTATTCTGCCCCACCTATACTGGTCATGACGTAAACACACATCACGCTGTCGATGCGTGAGTATTTGCATCAAAATACATATTTAAATCAAATTTCTTGCTTCCATAGTTTCCTTTTTTATTTATTGGCTTCTTGAAGTGATCTGCGGTGTCAGCTCAAACTGCATGCTAACTGTACTGGTTAGACACATAATACACAGATAGTGCTGGACATTATTCATCACATACTCCGACTATCCAGGTACGATCTTCACTAGGCTTGCCTGGTCTTGTTTGGTAAGTGCTAGCTACCACAGCTAATCTGTTAGCTATCTGCACTATCAAGGGAACTTGAAGGGAGAGTCCGAGATGAGGCAGCTACATCCCTTAAGGGAGTGGTTGGACTTTCCAGCAGACAACAGCCAAACCCAGGATGAAAACATGTTGAACAACTCTTCTTGTGAGGCAACAGGATCTGAGACAGACACATGAGAATCTAGACCTGATCTGATTCACAGCCTTGCCTGTAAACCTAGCACTGTGGAGGAAATGGGACTGCCAAGCTTACACATTTCTATACTGTATATTATCATACTGCCCAGCCCTAGTGTGGGGCCCACAAGTGGTACTTGTCAAAAGTGAACATGGAGGCCTGACCATATCCAATGCTGAGGATTTAGGATATTGTATAAATGGTGTGTGCAGATAAGTTACTTGATCCTGATGGAATCCAAGAAAACTGAGACAGTCAATGTACGTACAATAGTGAACTGATGACATGGCCTTTGTCATTCACTGTCTGTCCAGAAAACCCTCAGATTGCGGACGTATTCTTCGTATTCTCTTCATCTCATCTCAGTTCTCCAGAACCAAACCGACTGGAAATTGCATTTAATGCTCCAGTTCCGGAAATGTGGTGTATAGAGCTTTGTACGGCTGTCCTGCGGGCAGTTCAGCAGAAATGGAGATTTCACGCTCTGAAGGCAACATAGCTCATGGATAAAGACACACTTGGCTGCCCTCTCATCCAGGATGACAGTGGGGGGGAGGGCACATCTTTTTAAACAGAAGGACTCAGTATTACATAAAAATTAGATTAAATTTTAAAATGAAGGTAACATTATGGGATTGTGTAAGAAACTATTCAATTACTGACCAACAAAATAAAACCGTGGCTCTATGAATTGAAAGTACATGTTTCCTCTGTCTATGATGCTCAGTGATATGCACCAGTATCACTGCCAGACAGATCTGGTAAACCCAAAAAGCGGGCGCACTGGGAGACAGTTCCAGGTATGTCTGTGTACACCTGGGACTGGACTGTGTCCCCACATGGGTCTCAAGTGACCAAATGTAATTGTATTGAATTTTCCTGCTCTATGTGCAAAGAAACACGTTTATAATTTTCCTTTGCAAAGGCAAGTGAAAAGCCATGGTTTTTAACTGCAGGGGGGAAGCAAGGCTATTGTTGTCTAGCTCATCTGCCAAAAATTAAAAAGAGAATAAATCAAAACAATACATTCTGGGTCCATACTCCTTGTTGCATGTCTGGAAAACTAAATCAGATAAGATGTTTAGCAGCTTGTAACATCTCTCTGGGCTTATCAAAATTAAAATATGTGTACTAATATAATATTGTTGACATGCAAATTAGCAAGTACTTCCAAGTACCGAGCCAGCAGTAAGCACTCCTTTAATGTCATCCATGTCACATTTGCAAAAATATTATATAAGAAGATGTATAAAAATGTGGTCACTTACAGTCTTGACTGCCACTCAGTGTGGTCATGCCAGATCTGATGAACAGGGTAGAAGATGTTGGCAACATAGCCCCCCCCCCCCCCCCCCAAGTCTGTTCAACTGTACTGACTGCTGCTGGGATGTTTGGTCTTCTTTCTCTCTCTCTCTCTCTCTCTCTTTTTTCCTTTTTCTAAGTATCGTTCACCTCCTCCACTCACTTAGCATTAAAGTCACTGTGTGTGTGTGTGTGTGTGTGTGTGTGTGTGTGTGTGTGTGTGTGTGTGTGTGTGTGTGTGTGTGTGTGTGTGTGTTATCGCTTCTTGTGAGGAAGTCATTTTTAAATTTGGAATTTTTGGGCAGGTGAGGAGAATTTGAATGACTTGGTCTGTGGACAGCGGTTTGCACATGGCCACCCCTGGGCAGGAGTACCCACTGGTCTTGATCCCCTCACAGACTCAACGGTTTTCACGGCAGTGGACCATCATATTAATAAGTGATCCTGAGTCTGTGTTCTAAGAACTACTACAGTTCAGTCTAGGTAGAGTTGGAGAGCAGTTATACATTCTAACCATTAGTAGTATTGGTTGGCTGGATTGTTTCTTGTCATTCCTCCATCTTGTACACACGCACACCAACCCACAACAGAGGATGCCGATGGGGAAGACACCCAGAAACCTCTAATGGGGAGCATTATGGTGAACTTGACATTACTGAGGAGTCGAGGAGGAAACCCAGTTAACAAAGCGAGGAAGTAAGTTGTCACACTTCAGCAAGTCTGGATAACGTTAAGTTGAGTAAAAACGGACATCAAAATTCAAACACACATGTGAAGAAAGCAAACCAAAACAGGGCTCCTGTATTCACTTGATTTATTGCACCACAGTGACGTTTCATGTGAAACCTTGTCAGACTTAAAAAAAAAAAACTATGTAAGACGCCATCTTAATACTTTTAAGTTCATTTATTTTGCCACTTGGTGAGGCTGGTGGAATGAAGTAAAATACACCACATCCAGAGCTAGTGTTAACAGAAGGGACGTAACTAAAACATGAAGCCAATACCTGCACTCATCATACATGCTTAAAAATACACATGATGTGGTCACATGATATACTCAGTGTGGAATGTACCACATCTGTGTGACTCAGGTCTTCAGTGAATTCTGTTACCTGACAATGGCCTACACACACACACACACACACACACACACACACATATATATATATATATATATATACACACACACACATATATATATACACACACATATATATATATATACACACATATATATATACATACATATATATACATACATACATATATACATACATACATACATGCATGCATATATATATATATACATACATATACATATACACACATACATGCATGCATATATATATATACATACATATACACACATACATATATATACATATATATACATATACACACATACATATATATATACATATACATATACACACATACATATATATACATATATATACATATACACACATTCATATATATATATTGTGGTGATCTGAGTGCATCATGTGACCACACATAAAAAAAAATCTTTCGTTGTTTTGTCTGACGGTGGACTTTCACTCAATGAATTAATTTAAAACCAAAGCCCTGCAGTTGTGCTAGATGTTTTTGCATGTCTTTCAGATTACATCTGCCCTTTTTCACTTTGGATATGCATATTTCTATTTTGGCTCATCTTTAAGGGGAAAAAAAAATACTAGTATGTCTGATATACTCCAGTTTTTGTTTTGTTATGCCTTAGCACCAAAGAGGATTTTCTTTTCACACATATACAAACTGTGTAAACTTAAATTTGAATGACAACCTTGAGATTAGGTAACACATGTTAGTACTTCAGCCTTGCAGTCAAAGAAAATGTATTAGCAATCAATGTAAGATGTAAAATCCTTCTTAAGGTGCTAATGCACCTGCTTAAAGTGGCAATGCTGGCCTGCCTCTGAAAGCGTCTGAATGGATGTGACTTGCCAGAGCTTCCTGAACAGCTAAGAAGGCTTTTTATCAATCAGCAGGATTAGTAGCATGTCTTATCATGGGCTAAGCTTTATGATTATGTTCAACAGGGTACAGCTCTGGAAAAGAATGGAAAAACAGCAAGCGACACAATTCCTGAGGGTGACAGACTGTTCAGCCTGCTGCTCCCATCACGTATGAGAGATTAACCCACCTGGATTTTGACAGCGATAGACAGGGAGTTCAATTCCTTATCCAGTTCTTTGAGGACGACAAGCTTTTTCAGTGTGAGGGTGCAGAGCCTAGGTGAAAGAGAAGAGAGAGAGGGAGGGGGGTCAGTGGAGTGGCTAAAACAACACCAACACACCTTCTTAGCATGCTGTTGCCTCCGAGGACGGAAAAGCAGACTTTACTGCTGCAACATTTCACCTCTACTTATTTTGTTTCTTCATTCAGTCTGCATGGATGCAGCAATAAAAATGAATCCAAAAATAATCAGTGTCTGTCAGGTAGGAAAGTGAGTAAACGCAACTGAATTATAACTCGTTTGCCATTCAGCTACACACGACAAGTTTGTGCTCCTCATCTTCACAGATCCATCTATCACTTCTTCATTGGATGATACACCACAGTGATAAATCTGCATTCACAGTCAGCTTTATGGCCGAATTCTTCATGGAACGTGACATAGCCCAGATGCTCTTGACTAGCCAGCAGTAGTGCAGAGAAACGACTTCAGCCTGGTTCAGCAAATTCAAATGAGGAGCAGAGTTGCTTATGCGACTTTCTTCCATCTGTTTATCGGCAAATTAAATAAGTAGGAAGACCAATATAAGAGACACATTAGACCGTAATGCTTTAAGTGCTTAAAATTGAAGAGGCTCATCTCTACGACAACACGGAGGCAGACTTTGAAACTAAAGAATAGAAGAGATGTCAAATCAGACACAAGAGTGACTCCATGCCCCCAAAACATGCCTCTACAGCGAGACACTCCACAAGAAGTCAACAAAACCAGAGCCAAGTGTGCTGAACTTCCTCTTGACCTACTTTTCCCATCAGCCCCGTTACATTAAATTGTGATCAGTCCTAGACAGTCAAAGAGGAGGAAGAAAGACAAAGCAAACAAATCTGCAGCAGTCACCCACTTTCCTTGAGAGCCGCTCAGCAACCCTCACTGACTTTATTCAGGCACTCCCTGCTAGGCACGCATGATTCAGACACACTCATCAAGTTCAAGCACAAAGGAAAGGGGAAAAAAAAAGCTCAACAGGCAACAAAGCGGGTGGCAAGTTGAGAAATGAATATGACGTAATGTATAGAAGATCAAAGTGTAGCTCATCACATCCCGTTTCTTCACTTTTACCTCAGGGAAGTGTTCCCAACAGGTTGAACTGGCAAATATCCCAACATTTACTGTAAATGCCACTTTGGAACATGTACGAATCACATAACCATGGAGTTGCGTGTAATGTTTCCGATGATAAAATTCTTCCACGTTTCTGAACACGCCTCACAGAGATCAGAAAACAACACTATCGGTTAGTTGAGGCCCAATGATCTTTAACGAAATCCTGAAATTTCAGCTGTAGAATACCGGATGCAGCAGAAATAGCCTTAATCTGGATGTGTTTTGTGAAAAAAGGGGGTTCCCTTATCTCACCGAAACATTAAATTGCAGTAGTGAGGCTACAACATGTTGAACTACTACATCTTGGGACACATTACTGATACAACAGTTGGTTGCAAGAGTTGTAGCTGCCAGGAGATGGCAACAAAAGTACCACACTATAGCTTTAACATATTTCTCCATTTCTTTTCCATAATTTAGACATCAAAAGGGCAAACATTCAGATATATTCATAATATATTTTTAATGATGACAATATAAATCTTTCAATTGCAAAAACACTCTTTTTTTTTCCCTTTTGGCCCTAACAGGGGAAAACATTCATTTTACTGAGAGTGTTTGGGCATAAATTGTCCCTCCACTTGGCTGCACAATTACTTAAATTACTGCATGTGTGTTAGAATAACAAATGCATATCTATTTGAAGCTGGAGTAATTAAATGTTAAATCTAGGTAGCTCATGGATCCAGCTCGTCTTCCCATGAGGATGAGTCATCAGTCACAGCTCTGTCAGGGAGGTGGGGGTAGACAGACATGGGGACTGATGGTTTAACAACATCTCTATCCCGTCACAGCTCTCTCTCTCTGACTGGGATTCACATGTAATTAAAATGGCTGCAGGCGCTGAAAGGGTCACCTAGGGAACCAGGGATTTTTTTATTATTAGACAGAGGTGTTATCTCCACTCCTGCCTGCCACTGTGCTGTGTTGTAAGTGAAACTCGTGGCCATCTGGACTGGCCTGGTGCCAGGCTGTTCCTGAGCTCTAAAAAAACGGTGTCCCCCCCAAACAATGACTGCAGTGACAGACAGTCCCGTTGCGATAATTACATTATTGACTCATTGTACAATATGTGGATGTGATGTCTGGCATCTTCTCTGACCTCCATACAGCCCGTTGCATTTGCGTGTGTGTTGTTTACATAAGAATCAAGGTCAACAACATTTTAGCGACTCATGCTGCTTCTGTCCTCTCGTCTGCACTTTGGGTCAAAGGCTCCCTGTGTGTCATACGCCTTCAAGCAGCTCCTCCACACACACACACACACACACACACACACACACACACACACACACCTGACAACATAACTTCAGCTTGTTGGTGTTTTTCCTGTGTAGGAGTACTTTCTTTTCTTTTCCTTTTATTTGAGTCGAAATTTGTAATTTCTAACAGTGGCAATGAAAATTGGCATTCCACGCAGTTTTCTGGGTTCACAATTAGAAATATAATTGAAAACAGTAATAAGGAATCCTAAAAGATAGAGTCAAAATGATTCAGCCATTAAATCCTGTAAATAAACCAAAACATTTTAATATGGAGCAACTTTTGAAAGACAGAATGAATTCCTTGAGACTTTTTTCTTTTTTTCTTTAAAACTGCCACGACAACAACACTTAAGAAAACAACTCATTGAAGCAGATCTTCAGTTACTTCACGACTTTAATTATGATCCAAGGTCAAGCATCTTTCTTGACCCCCCCCACATTCCTTTCTCTGAATTTTCTTTCAAAGTGTATTGTTGTTCAAGTCTATTTGCAATGTTATGCCATCACACTATCATTATATTACTGCATAAAATGGTTTTAAAACAGCAATAATACAGTTTCACAACATTTCTGGAAGAATATTTTCCAGCGAAAATAACTAAACCCCTTAAAAGGGTGAGACCAGGTGTGGCCAAAAAAAAAAAAAAATCATCAATCACTGTGTTTAAATATCCAGCAGACCCTTGGTCAGGTTCAGACAATTTTTTAAATATAGAGTAGAACTACAACTGTATGTGGTACGGCCTGGCCTACACTCCGCACACTAGCTCGCATTCAAAATCAACACAGAGGTTTATAAGACCCTAAAAGATGCACAAACGTAATAATTCACCCAATCAGTGTCATTTGTAGTTTAGATGTCCTAAGTTTTTCCCAGTTTTTCCTTGGTGAATCCAGAATCAGAAAATGCATAACATAATAGCTGCAGCTTGTGCATTCAGTAGAAACCCTGTCTCTAAACCCGTTCATTGGCCAGACTCCCCTGCCGGATGTTCATGGTGGGGAGAATCTAGAGCTAAGAATCCCAACTGTTAGGTTCAGTAAAATTTTGCTAAAATCTTCATGTGAATATTGAGCATATAAGTGGATAAAGAACACTGGACTCACTCAGAAGTATTGCAGGGGAAAAGGATAATAAAAAAGGTAAGAAATTCAAGACTCGTAACTGTGAGTTAAAAGTAAACAACAGTTTTTGTGTGGAGTATCACTTTAATCCTGAATTTTATATGCCAACTTCACATTCCTGCAGAGAGCCAGGGGTGTCATCCCAGCATGCTTCACTGTGCCAAACAACAAAAACAGAAGTCTGTTATCAACACTCAGAGAAGACCAGGTGGGTGGAGAATCTATACAGCAGTCTGCAGTTCAGTGTTTCTGTTAACAGGCGGTGGAAAGGAAAGATAAGTGATACATTTTCTGTCTGTTCGCCAGTTGATAAGAGTCAGTGAGGGAAACCCCTCCTTCAAATCCAGTACTTGCACTGGTTAAGCCAACACGTGGCCTGCGAAGCTCTTCTGATGAGGTCATTTTGTTATTGATCCTCTCTTTCATGCATCAGTCCTGCTTATGAGTCATATTTCTGATTTTGATATGTGGTTTTGGAACTAAAGCCTGAGAAATTAGCACAAATTTTAATCATCACTTCCCTTAAACAGAGAACATAACAACCTTCATGAGGACAGTTAATATTGTGGGACTGTGTCTTTTCAGCTACAGTCTCTGTATGCATTAGAATAACATTATCCAAGTATATTATTGCCTCCATTTATTTCGTGTTTGAGGGGAAATGTTTTTTTTATGGTTATAAAGTGACAAAGGTGCTGAAGACACTGGGTTTGAACAACATGCAGATAAAATGGCAGCAACAGGTCTGCTTCTGGTAAATGGAGACAAAAATACACTGGAGCTACTATAGACACGGCAGGCTAAGTTCCAGTATTTTGCTTGCCAACTGCTTAAAGTGAAGGGCAGGTGACTGGAGCTCTGAAGCTAGTGTTAGCTTTGACCCAAGCTCACGAGCGCACCAAAGGTGCACAAAAGTTAAAAACAAGCACGAACTTGCTGTCCATTCATGAGGATAACTGATAATGTAAGGAACCACCATCTCGACTGAGATGTCTCTCTCAGTCTGAACACACGTTACTTCAACAGAACCAAACACACTTCAACCAAACAACCCTACCACTACTCATCTGTGATTGTTTGTTATCTCTACGAGGGAGAGCTGGCAACCTGACACACACTTAGCCAGAAAAAAAAAGCCATTGATCAGGACTCGTGTGCAAGTGAGAGAAAACAGAGTTCCTGCCTGCTGCAGGGACAGTGAGGGGCAGTTGTTCCCAACCCTCTGCCCTCTCACCACTTCTTCTCTACTTAATTGGGATAAAATCTTTTTTGAAAAAGTTTTTTTGAACTGTTGAAGCCAATGTCTCCCTTATATCCTCTTAGTTTCTAAGTCAGGCTCGATCCTCGGGGTCAACTCTTGTTGAATTCACGTGCACACAGAGTTTCCATCTTAATCTTCAAATAATCAAAACTTGATGACTAGCACAATGCTAATATGACGTCGCTTTGATGGACAGCGCTCAGTAGATGCTTGAGTGCTCCGCAGCTAATAGGTTTAGCTTCTATGGCATCAGTCGCAGCAGCATGAGTGGTGCTGCTCTATCTAAGCCCATTAGTGCATCCAAGTCACTCAGTGTACCGTCACTAACTGTTGACCTTTTCTGCCTCTAAAGTAAAACAAGGCCATTTGACTCAAAGGTCAGTTCCCACTTTTAGATTGCTGAAGAAATCAACTGTATGGAGGTGGCAAATTATAACACTTTTGATTTAAAGTACATGGGAAAAGGGCTCTGGAAATTCCATTAGTCTACGAAAAGACCTCAAATCTTCGCTGAATTCTCCGTTGTTTAAATAACAAACATGATCAATTATTCAACTATGACTACTCTATATATTTTAAATCTTTTTTTATATTTCTGTGTCAGTACAGAAACATTGGGTTACTGCTGAACAGATAAATTAGCAAAGAGCAGAGCCCTAATGTTACGTCATGTCAATCCTTTCCACACCACAAGCGTGGTAAGGATTAAATAATTAATACTTAATTTAACCCATAAAAATATCCCTCTAACTTAAGTTTTCAGCAGTGGCCTACTGGTGTCTTTATATTTAAATTTTTTGACATTTATGTGTTTTGGACAAACAATACAAGTTATCTGGGAGCACACTCAAACAGCCAAATATTTGCTTTTAGATAAGAGGCCAGTGATTGTGGGTTATATGACATGGTGGATTATGTGATTTTCGCTGCTTCTCTCTTTTTTCCTACTACAATAACAAACAGACTTCAGACGTGAACGTACCAAACATTCAAAAGTCTTAATTTTAATGCTGATCAGAGAAACTCAAATACTCTTTGGCATCAGTGAAATGTGAGCGACCAATCACTAGTATGTGGGAGGTTGCCGTTCCCCCTGTAAGTGTGAACTAAATAACTTGGCCCAGCTACGTGGGACCTCAGAGGAACCAAATCCATAGTGAGAGGTGGATTAAAGGTGAGCAGCAGCCAGGTGGAAGTCAGCGAGCAGCGTCCTGACACACACATACCCTACAAAGTGAATAATCCTTTTTGTTAGCCCCTTTGTGACCTCTCTCTCCCCTGAGCCAGGCTGGATTTCTTTAATACACACAAGCCCTCACAGGTTCTCTCTGGTCTGAAACAAAGCTTCTGGCACCAAACCAAGCTTCAGTCACTCTCTGCTTTGAGTCCGGCCCTTTGGTAAATGATATGATATCTACCTGGAGACATCACATTGAGCAGGAGACAGAGTTTATATTACACTGATACACTAAACAAGATGTGACATCCTCCCTCTAGGCCCTGAACATCAGCGTCCCAATTGAGAGGATGTGCCGACAAAATGAGGGAATAATAATTCAAATTGAAGGCATGAATGTAAAGACCACTGAGTTTTCCCTGAGATCACTCCTTGTATTTGAAAAGTCATGACAAAACCAGAGCAAAGAGCCACCTACATTAGACCCGGGATCATACATTCATCTATCTCTTTAAATTCTTAGGTATTATTTAAAATCACCGTTTCACTCTTTTTTTTTTTAATAAAAGACCATGAGAAAAAAGTTTCTACACTTTCAGAGAGGAAATTGCACACTGAAACAGATGCTAGCCTTAATTTGACATCCTTGCCATGTGAACTTGAACTTGAACTTAGAAACAAAATAAAATACACCCTAGAATTAAAAATATATACACTTTCAAGTAAAGCCTCATTACGTCTCATCCAACAAGCACAGACTTTAAGTGAGTGAAGTACTTCTTAATTTTAGCTTCAATATATCGATTCAGGAGTTTAAAAGTGGACAGTGACACCCCCCCCCCCCCACTCCTGCTCCACATTCAGTTTCACAATCTCTCATAGCTGTAAATCTGATTTGTTGATGCACTCAACAGTTAAGTGCGCATGAATATTTTGAGTTTGCTTACAAAGCAACACTTCATGTAACCCATGGACGCAGTCTAAGCATCACTCAAGATGTTTAGACCCTCATCCGGATTCATGTCAACAAACGGCAGACATTCTCTCTTTATCAACATCCTCTGAAAGCTTCAGTCCAAGATGTACTAGTGTGTAAGAGTACATGTGACTATTATCGCAAGGCTATTCCTGGACCACTTTAGCGATAGCAGCATCTCAAATGACTTGGTGATACAAAAACACTTGACTTGAAGAGACTACAAAGAGACAACAGCAAGTCTGCCCATGGCAAAACTTCATAGAATGAAAAAAAGATGCATGCAGCCGACACAGCAAAATATTTAGTTCTATCTATATATGCAGCTACTTCATACAACTTAACATCATAAATAATATCCCATAAGTATAGATATGGGTCTTTATGGACTACAAATCAACATGTGCCACATAAAAAAGCCAACTGAACAATATTCTGCCTGAACAAAAAGCAGTTTTCTAATTCTTTTCCCCTGGTCAGCATTCTACTTGATGTTTCGCCAGCTCCATGCCCTCGGATCACTGCACAACAATTGTCAGAGGCACAAAGCAGGGGGGAAGTGGAGGATGAAGAACAAGTGATTTAACAGAGGGATGCATGAAAAGAGGCTGTATGTTTGGTATGTGCTGGGGGTTACAAGCCCGAGAAAAGACAAGTCAGGCTTTCAGTTCTTTCAGTGCGTTATTGCTCGCACTCAGTTTGAGATGTGAACGTGGCGTCATTAATAAAGGATGATTGAACACTTCATATTCTTATAGAAATGGTCTACTGCATATATGGTGGGGGGCTGACAAAAAGGTCTCACTTCAGCAAGCTTTTGCTGAGCCTTAGAACTTTTGCTTATTCATAAGACTATTATTTGTTTATGTCCAGTTGCATAATTTAGCCCAAATACAGCGTGTGCTCGACTAAAAACTGCTTCTGAATATTTTATCTTTGTGCAAGGATAACTATGAGAGGTAGGAAATGGAGATTAGCTCAAATAGCACGTCCAAGTATATGATCAGTACGGCAAAATAAGGCGGAGAAAGGTACTTGGAAAGTAGCGTACATTTTTTTAATGACCTGCGTTATGAGTGGTAAAGACAAATGCAACTGACTGAATAGATGATTTTTAACAAGTTTACACCAAACCATGTGCCATAACAGCTTAGTATGTATTTAGGCTTACATGCAAAAGCTATTTTAGCCCCCAAATATCTGGTTGTGTGTGCCAGATGGCCATAGTAAAGGCTTTAATTCCCCAAAATGAAATCTTCTCAAGGCCCACGGAGAACGACGGGGAAGAGGCTGTGACAAGCATACACAAAGAGAACAAGAGGATACTGGTAATTCAGAAAAGCCTGATTTATCGGTTCTTTGAGGACATGATACTTTTCAGTGAAAATGGTGGGTGGGCATTCAATCTGCCTCTGTTAGAACGAGGAGGCCAAATACTTGCTTTTTTTTTTTCCCAATAACCCTCATTCAAAAGATAGTTTTGTGCTAAGTCATTGCTTTTAGCTTTGTTGCTGCAGAAATACCAGCAGCAACAGATTGATTGGTGCAACAGCAAAGCAGGGCAGGTGTCATCACTCAGGTATGAACCCACCCTGAGGGAAATGTTATGAATACACACGCGCACACGCATGCACACACAAAACAAAAAACGTTGGGGAACAGATAAACCGGTTATTTCTGAGAATACAAGAGGACGTAATAGCTGCACTCAAATCTGTCATAATACTCTGTAATATGGTCTTTGTGAACTCTGGTTATGAGGCTTCCCAGAGCTGTGGTAAAATCTGACTTTTGTCTGGATTACCAACACATTTGATCTAATACTACATGGAGCTGGTGCATTAGTGTTCAGGGCCAAGGTTTTTCTGTTTGGAAGTTTAATCCCGTGCTTTCCCTCAAACAAGATTTATATCTAAAGTGTGAATGGGAGGTTTGACTGCAAGGCTAGTACACTCCTGTATATGCCATTACTGATAATGAAGAGTGTGCAAGCAAATTGTCTACATTTCCTATTCAGAGAAATGGAGCAGAGGACAATTGTTCAAGGTCAGCAACTCTTGGCAGCATATTGATGAAGTGAGCTTGTCCCCTTAATTTCCAATCAAAAGTACGGCCCTCTACAGTTCTGTTGGTAGCAAGCCTGATTAACGAATGAGTCTTAACCTAAAGCAAACACAGGGACACAAGCCTGTGATGAGTCAGTCATCACATAATTCAGCATGCTCTCTCTTCTTTAAATAATGCGAGTACACGCCAGCTACGCTCACACTATTTCACTTCATTCTCAGTTCTTCTAAGAACACAGGTATGAATATTCACATATCTATTTGTGCACATGTTGTTCAGAAGAAGATATAAACATCTACAATAAAAAAGAAAATAATGTTGAATACTGTAACACCTGCTCTCTGTGCACGAGGTTGGAACAAGTGAGAACATGCCAGGTGAGATCTTCTTAATTAACATGCAATTCAAGTGCCTATTTTTCATAAAGGGTAGGCAGTATTCATACCAGTGTACATACTAAAACTGCAGTATTTCTGTACGGAGCTTTTACATTTGAGATATTCAGAGGCACCATTTTCACAGTGTTGCTGTTACTTCATTCAGTTTGACCTACATTTCATTTTTAATCAATGAAAGTGATGTTTGATTTGTGCTGTTGTGGGACTCCCATCACGGCTGTGACAGTAAGTCAGAAAAATGCAGTTGTGGTTTTGTTGAATATTGGGGTTTTTTTTTACAATTGGGTGTCTGACCCCTCCCCACTCCATTTCTATTCATTTACTCATGTTTATCCATCTAGAATATTCATTGGCATCCCAACATTGATCTGAAAAACATTTCCAGGAAGTCAGTATGTGGATGTCACCCTTTGTTGCCATTTTGCAGTGTTAAACAGCTCTTTTGTTCTACGCCGACCACAAACAGATGAGGCCAGCAGTCCCACGTCTGTAGTGACCATGCAAGACTCAGTTGTTTACAGGGCCCACAAAAAACACTTTCCTAACAACATAGCATGATAGATGATATCATCCTAGCATGAAAGAAGCGATGACACCACTATCTGACCTTCATACTCTTAAGAGGGATGAGCTCCCATAACCTTCCCTTGAGGATCAGATTCCCACTCGTCACAGCTGATTTGTTAAGACAATAATGAATCTCTTCAGTCTGCTACGAAATTACATTTCTCTGAGTGTATACAGTCAGACTGGACTGATCGGATTTTCTGCATCAAACTAGTACCGCACAGAACAATGCAGCCTTTTTAGCAAGTGAATAAAAGCATCCTCTACAGCTGCTGCTCCAGACCCAATTTTCACTTCTTAATAAAAATTCATTCATTCAAAGTATGACTAAATCTAGGATGATTCGTTTTTGATATGTAGACATTTGACTCATCGACACAAGATTACACACTCCTTTTGACAAGATGTGCTTAAATATCGAAACCCAGAAACGTACACACAATTAGAAACGAACACAATGGATTTCAATCAACACTATTTATCAAGAGAAGAGAAGACATTTCTTTCTTTTATAATGTAAAAACATTTCTTTTTATATTTAAATGCCAAAATCAACCATCCAAGAGAAGGTAGCTTGCTCTTGCCTAAAAGTGAAATGTGGTATTATTTAGTTTACAAGACAGATTGAGTTTTATTTCCCAGTCTCGTATTGACATACGGTGCCTGTGATCAGCATCAGACAGGATTAAGCTGATCTGTAACCTCTACTGGCATGTTTATCTCTACAATCTCTGATCGATAATGAGAACAAACAGTCTCAGCCTTATCTGTCAGTAAACAAAGAAAAAGAGTGGCTAGGTTTTGACCCGCAGATGCTTCACAGATCAAACTATGTTATTCACAAAAATGCATGTGAAAGGAGTTGCGACGAATGTAGATCTGAACTTGCTGTTTGAGGAACGTTGTATGTGGTCAATGCCAGTGATTCTATCCAGGCTGCAGCTGGTGAAGGGGCCTTCCTCTGTTCTCCTAAAACCACTGTATTTACAGCAATGTAGACAAAACTTCAAAAAGAAATGAGGGCTCACTTCAAACTGGAAATCTCTTGATCAATAAATATAGAAACACTCACTGTCTGGAGCATCTGGAGCATTATCTATGACCCCGGGCTGGTAAAACGGGTGCATCTGATTAATCTTGTTCTCCACTATGCCTTGCAAAAACAATTCCAGACCAAATATACTTTCCAACTGCTTCCCCAGCTTCATATGTCCAAATGACAAACGAGCTGAATCTGTCCAGGCACCAGAGGAGCTGGTGCCTGTACACAGACCAGGCTGTTCTCTGTATCCATGAAGTAATTTAACAACGGTGATGCCAAAGTGAGCGGAAACTAAAAGACACAGTTTGCCGAGAAAAAGCCAAATTGTACACTTAGTACACAGACTGTAAGGATAACATCAGAGTCAACAGCGTTCAATTCATGAAATGACAAAATATCCTTTCCAGCTCACACATGGTTGATGACCATGAAATGAGTGTAAACGTCTCTGAAGTTGCCAAGTCCACTCAATGGCACATGGTGGACAGCAGCATACGAAGCTCTAATATCAACTCTGGTGACGGGTTTATATTGGATAAGAATTCAATCTGGTCCGAAACTAAATGAGTTTAACCAGTGATCGTTGTGCCTCCACAAAAATCTGGGCCTGAACCTAATTCTTGCCCCACAAAGAACCCCTTTCAAAGCTGACAGGATGAACTTTACAATAGAATTGTGGACTAATTGAGAGGCACATTTAAAAAAAGAGGACGCCAGACAGTTCAGACGCCTTAATCTGTGATTAGACAAGTGGGCGGGGCATAAAGCTCAATGCTATTTGAGAGTTGACACTCTTAAGGACTCATGTCTCACAGAGGCTCAATGTTCACTTCAGGGCCTCATTTTGAAAAGAGTGAAGTTTGCAACTTGACTCCGTAACTTTTAATATGTGGTTGTAACAGACATTCTCAGCAAAAGACTATTGTAGCAAAATTTTGCTACTTTAAAAACACCTATGGTTGCTTCTGTTCATGTCATATGCTAGCAAGCTGTGCACTCTTTGTAACAGTTATGTACAGGCTCTTCATCTAAAAAGAACAAGCATGTTATATATGCAGCCAGCTACAGAAACAACTGTAATGAACAATGACGGCCTATACACTACCTTGCTGCACGACCAGACCTACCCAGAAAGTTTTCAGTAAATGTGTACCATCCCACCCCTAGAGAGTTCCACAATGACAATGTTTCATGTTTTCTCCTGCTCTGTCAGGTGCTCTCACTCATCCACACCAGTGTGTTTTTGTCTGAAATAATAGTCTCTGTGTTGCTGCTGGCACATACAGCTCAGGAAATGCCTGAAAGGGAGAGGTGGGAAATAAATGGAGCAAGAACAAGAAGGAGAGTAGAGTGGTTGAGAGACATTGTCCCCTATGTGCTTATTTTGACAGGATCCTCCCTGTGTCAGTGGACAGTTTCCTTGACTCACAAAGTTGGATATCATCTCTAACAGGGACCCCAGTATCCACCCACACGATCATCTGGCCCTTCTCCCGCTCAGAGGTCCAGGCAGGGGTAAAAACTTTTCCCCCTTTATGACGAATTCAAAAGGAGCTGTCAGAAACATGCCTGTTCTCCGTGACGCTCTGGGCCAGTTCAGCAAATCTTTTCAACTGATAATGCAGTCCTGCCCAGCCTCCCAGAGAGCAGGTTGTTGGTCAACAACAGAGAGGGAAGGGGGAGTTGCTAGCTGCACTAGCAACTCTCTGGTTCCAAGGAATGTGGAGTGTTCCTCCTCCTCCTCCTCCTCCTCCTCCTCCTCCTCCTCCTCCAGGAAAGTAGCGGAAGGAAACCAAGAGAATTTTGACACTTTTCAGGCAGTGGGCGTGAGCATGAAAAAGAGGAGCTTGAAGGTGCTGATTGGTCTGCTGTCAGAGAAGCGTGTGAACAGCATGATGAAGCATGACGAAGAGCTACATTTTTCTACAGCATAACACAAAACAAAACTGGACAATCAATCACAATATTTTTAAGATTTTAAATGTTTATAAGTGGTATTTAACCACATTGTCTGCAAAAGAAATGAATAGTAAAAGAAGGAAGTCGTTCACATTTTCTCGTTCATCTTGAGTATAAGCGTGTAAATTCTAGTCTTTGGAAAAAAATTTTTTTATTGTAGCACTAAAAAAGAACTATTAAAAATATAAATGTCATTGTAAATCCCAAAGCAAGTTAACTTAAAAATAGGCAACTCAGGATATATATATATATATATATATATATATATATATATATATATGCATAAAAAAACATGATCAAATAAGACAGATGCCCCTCGCACTTTGACAGAACATCAGCAAACAAACCATTCTGGTACAAGTGACATTTTTGTGTGTCACTGTCCTAAAGGGCACAGGAGATGGGCCCTGTTTGTGATTCAGGAAGCAGAGGATTAAGCTGTCGGTGTCTGTGTGCAGCATCTGATTACTCTCTCTTCGTTTCCTGTTATGAAATCAGATTACTGCAGCTCCCCTGCTAAGAAATACAATATCCAAGGCTTCAAACGAGGCGTGTCACGATATATCGTTACTGATGGCAACTGATATTTCTAAAAGTGATTATCTGTATTGACAAGTAGTACATTATTTTTGATCTTTTTAAAGTTTGACTGGAGAGAGTTAAGACTCTAGCTGTGATTCTGCCTTTCTTTGGTGCTAAAATTTAACTTTCCAGAGGCCAATGATGACGCTACTTTTTATACTCTTAACTGCAGGTGTGTATCTCCACAGTGACTACATGGCAGGGACCCTGTGTTTCATTGCTCTTCATGTTTTGCACCAACATCTTCAGTCTCTCTTAAAAAAAAAAAAGATCGGAGCTGAATCCAGACTATGTGTTCATGTCGTGTTTTACACGTGACATTCATGGCATGTGGATGTATGGGTGAATCTTTGCAGCCCAGGTTCACACAGACTTCATACAGAAGAAAAATAGTCCAATATCATGAAGTAGAGAATGTTTATTTGAAATGAGTTCTTAACTGAATTTAAACAAAAAAGAACTTTATCTTTAATCTACAGACGCTAACACTGTAGGGATGGACACTGGTAATCAATTCCTGACTTTTATAGGAAAACCAAGTGGGTGATGACAAAACTGTCTTTTCTTTATTTTTGCCCATCTGATCAGGCACAAAACTGGACCAGTTACTAACAAAAATCACTTCAAACGTAGTGATGTTGCCTTGAAAATAAAAATCAGCTATACTTTCTTACAATTAGGATTTTTGGACATTGAGCATTTCTTTTCTTAGCATATTATTGTTGGCAAAGCCAAAATCATTTCTAGTTTGGGATCTCAGCTGGATATTTACAGTCATTACTGGCCCCTCTCCCAATCTATGCTACACACACACACACACACACACACACACACACACCTGTATCAGCATCAGCAATGCATGTAGAAGGATTTATTATTGCAGGTTGTGAATTAACTTTTAAACTGCTAAGAAACCCTTGCTTGCTGAGGCCCATTCTTTAAGTGTGACTATAGCACTATGCTGACCTACGCATGAATGTCATTCCTTGTCATAGATGTGATCCATTCTGACAAAGGTTACAATTTTACATGAGTTTTTCTATGTGGTCAGAGCCATTAATTGCCGACCACACTTTCAGGCCCACTATCGCATCAATGTATTTTTTTTCTCCTTGAATATCGCTGGACACTTCTGGTACCCAAGTATCCTGTCAAATAAAACCACCAGTATGATGAAGACAGAGAACAAATACATTTCTCTCTGCATTCGTTTTTGGTCTCATTAATGTACTGTATGGAATGTCATGCAAATTCGTTATGTATTGAGGTTTTAAAGGGAGGCACAAACAGGATTTTGAATACCCTGGTTTCAATTTATAGTTTGCACGCCTCCAGCATTTTCTTTCAAAATAAAAATTTATTCCTTAATCCCTGAACAGTGTTGAAGTACATTTCAGGACTCCTCTTGTGCATCGTATCCCTAAGCTATCCATGGTTACTCAGCAACATTGCCAAAGCTCTGGTCAGCTATTTGGGGGGGTATATTGGAAAAGAGGAAGGGTAAACTCTCTCCAACCCCCCCCCCCCCACACACACACACACACCTCAAAGAGGTATTCTGTTACATTGTTAGACGGTTAACAAGAGAAAAGAAAATGCCCAGCTTATGAAAAATAAGATGCAACACCAAAACCACAAGGATTTAGAAACATTGAGGGTGGCAGACTGGCAGGCAGGGCAGTGCTGGAATAAAAACAGTGCTTGTCCAACCGTTCCAACAGTTCTGCCAAGGATGGGATTGCCATAACACAAAACTGGCGAGTAGAAACGAGTCAAACACTGTATCACACACACACCAAAGCAGCTTACAGTTGTCTTTAGACACCACAATCATCCAAGATAAAAAGATATGTGAAAATGCCCAATTAATCTGGCTTGATGACTTGTTATAGTCAGTCAGAATAAGAAATACCACAACAAGCCTGTTTTTAACAAGTACTTTACTGGCACACTGCCATAGGAATGTCAACAGAAAAGCTGTCATAAACCACAGTCCCATGCTAAGAGGCCTTGACAACATTTTTTCCATTGTGATTGAATGTTTTCAACTAAGCACCACCTTCAAGGGGTCTGCAGTGCTCAGGAAGGTTAACTTTTAAATACTAATCTTGTAATTACTAAGTAGCGACATTATAAGTACCACAACATTATAAGAGCACCACAACAAAATAAAAGGCAACTGTTACCAGTGCTATGCCTTCTTTGAAATGATGCCACTTGGCTGGACACCAACATATGCTAAGGCCTAGTGGAGAAGCAAACAGCTGCACACAGAAGGGCCAAGCCCCTGAAAGAATGCCAAGGCAGAATCCCCAACACAGGCTTTGGGCTGGGCTCCATGCAAGACCTTTCACACCAGACGAGGATAGAGGATCTCACAACACAGAGGGCCTCTCTGGTCAGAAAAAGGAGTGGCTAATTACTCTTCAAAATCCTGCGAGAGCTATAAATCCAAGCCACAGCATCAAGCATTAAGAACAAATTTTGAATGATGATTGGTCATGATCTCAGATAACATTTACTCCATTCAGATGGCGTAATTATCCAAGACATCAACAAAAACATGTGTCAAACAGTCACTACAGATATTCTACACAATGACTTCAGTCAATGCCTCGGCCCATTAATAATCCATTATTAACCTCATCCTTATTCATCTTTAATACTACACCTAGCATGTCACCTACGAGAGAGAGGCCAGCTGGTGTAGAGAAAGAGACGTGGGAAATTAAATGGTCGTGTTAGCCACAATCTACGGCTTCAGCTTTTTCTGCAGGCAAGGGGTTTTAAAACATAATAGAGGCAGCTGTCAGAGGCCTGCTCATTCTGAAGATGCACCCATCCAATTTCTCGGTTCCAATCCAAGTCAGATACACATCTTTCCCCCTTTAATATTATCATTGTTGTTGGTAAGGTGGTTCCTCTTACCTCATAAGGATGTACTAAACCACACAGTACTTCCTCTAATTGAAGAGCAAAAAAACAAAACAAAACAAAACACAAATTCATTAGATTTGAAACGGTGTGTATGCATTGGTGGTATGTCTAAGATTGTGTAAGTGTTTTCATGGTGCAATACAAGCGAGGGTGAGGAATCTAGAATGGCAACACTCCAATTTCCAGTGTGTACAGCAGGAAGTCAGCCGATATTGAAAAAGTGTGAACACTGGATTCTGAAATTTCCGTTTCAATTGCGCACTCCAGTCCCAAAAACAAACCTAGTAGATTAAGTAATTGTACATCAGTTTAGTGTGTCTATAGAGTCCTAAATATTTCATGTCAAACATAAGGAGGGAAAACAGATCAAGTCACAATCTGATCACCACACGAAGTCGATGATAATTAAAGTATCTTGACACAGCAATTCCGCGATGGTCGGTATCATGCAAGACAATTAAGCTCAATACATAACAATATCTTTCAAATTGAAGAACATATCCTACCTAAAAATCAGGAATCTATCGATTCAATTGTTGTTTTATCAGTTTCACAGAAATTAACAACTGAGATAAAAAAAAAAAATACCAGCATACCAACCAACATCGATGTGCCTGTTTTTAACCAAGAAGAATTAACTAAAGGTCAACACAATCGAACTGTCCTTTCTTTCACTAAAATAAAAGAATATTAATTGTATTTTCAACATCGGGATTGGCATAAAAATGGTTCTACGGTGTAGAATTACAAAGGTTTAACTGTACACACACACACACAGTCCTTATTTCCATCTTACTTGGTTCAAATCAGCTGAGCTGCCACAGACAACACTGACTATTATTCATGATACAGGAGAGCTACCAGTCACTGTAAATATTTCATGTTTTCACTTGTTATGATTTAATTCACTCTTGCATACTCATACAGACACTGAAGAGGCAGCAGGGAAAGGCAACACACACACACACACACACACACACACACACACACACACACACACACAGGGACTGTGGAGGAAACCCTCCCCTCCGAGCTCTTCCAATGAGTGGAACAGATCTAGGTCAAAGCTGATTAATGTACCCACAGTTCCCGAGAGGTTTCTGGTCAGGTGGCAGCAATGCCTGCTCATTGACGATGCATACTAATATTACTGAACACAACTGCCATGTTAGACTTAAACAAAACAAAAAAATCGCGACATGAAAATAGGCACCAATACAATGACCGCCAGTAAACGTGCAAGTGTCAATCAAAACAAGGTGCTCTCAATCTTTTCGGCAGCAGCCGGACCAACATGACCGACGGTGTTTGTTGTGGATTTATGGCTGTATTTCACGAGTTAGTTGAGTACACTTACATATCAAACGATCACGCAAAAAAAAAAAAAAAAAACCTGCGGATTTCGAGGGGCTAGCCAGCTGGTGAACTGCCCAATAGCACAGATAGTTCATGACACGGTGCTGAGCGATGCGTCTACCTATTAAACAAGCAGCATCCATGCCATTTATTGACAGTTGTGTTGCTATTGTTTAGCATTTAAACAGAAAATTAGTTCAAGCATAGACCTATGTAAATGAAGCATGTATTTAATGTCTGCAAGGCTTTACTACACAGTCACAACGCCAATGTTAAGCAGCATTAACCCCTACTAGTTAGCCGAACTTTGCTAGCTAGTTTGTCAAAACGTTAAATAAAATACAATACAAGCAACCAAATTTCACCAGAACAATATACATTATCAAGACTAAATACAAATAACGTGAACTTCCCACTGTGGTGTTTGTGTCGTACGTGGAAAATAAGCATTAGTCCCACTCAATGGACAGTGTAACGTTAAAATTCTTTAGCGTAAACTCCAGGAATGTTGGTGGGTAGCTTTAGCATTAGCCACCTTGCTAGTTAGCTTGATAGTTAGCCAACCCGACACTGTGCAAGAAATGCACGGCAGTTTGTTTCTCCTGCTTATCGTTACAGTCAACGAGGGCGTTGTTTGTCCAACACTGGCCTCGCACATATCGCAAAATATCATTAATAAACATTACCGCTGATGGTATTTACGTAAACAGTGTTAACGTTACCTCGGCACACAGCTCGGGGATGATCGGTCTATCTCCCAAGTCGCAAAGAGGTTCATCGGTACGGGCATGCTGCCGGAGCCCGAGCCCAGGACCACAGCCCCGGCTAGAGCTCCGGCAGGGAGGGTTGTCGGTGCAGGTCCACTGCCACCACCGCTGCTCGGGTTCAGGAAAGCGGCCCGGACGCCTCCTCTCTCTACAGCCGCCGCCATCATCACCTCCACTGCCGAGGGAGCAGCTCTAGCTAAGTGTCGGACGAACGCGGGAGCCGCTGTACTGCGTTGCCTGTACTGCTCCTCCAGACTCCCGGCTCCTCTGCTCTCTGGGACTGGAGATGCTGATAGTCTGGGCGGGGCATGCCACTTCGGACGGGGGGCAGCACCTCCCTGCTTTTAGGGTGGGACGCTTCACACTTACCCAAACCTGAAATATACCAACATTTACCTAGAAGCATTTGAAGGTACAGATAAGAAAAAAAAAAATCTTAAAATGACGGAATTAAATTCAGCCATTAATCTAAAAACGACATAAAATGACCAATGACCAATTTCTAAATTTCATCAATATTTTTTGAAACCATCATCTCAAAGAATTTGAACAACACTTGCCTACTTTGGCATGTTTTGCACCTGCAATATGATAGTAATGTACGCTAAAGTATCCTGAGGTACCAGGACAGAATTAGAGCAATAATATAGACGAAGATACACAGGAAAGGTTAAAAACTGCAGATTATGGTCATTACAAGGCAAGGTTTATGAGGTCTTGTTGTGGGGCAGCGCTAATCTCTAAATTCTCAGAATTTCATTTGGAATCAACATTTTCAGCTTTGTACATCTCCTCTCTTCCATCTTTGCTTTTTGCTGTCACAGAAAGAGCATAAAAGTAGAAAACAAAATCAGAGCTACTCACGCATAGTGAACACTAATAACAGGGTTATGATACAGCAACGTAACTTTATTATCATTCATTTCTGGCAGATGTTTAAAAGTAGAAACTTTTAGAGTTGATAATATTGGTTTAGTTAATGAAACTCAGACGTAATGTAACTTGGCATTTGCTTGCAGTCATTTTTAATGATTTTAAAATGCCCGATAACTCAGCAACAATATTCAAATTCACAAATGTGAACAGTTTTATTATTTATCATCACATTTGCACATTTATTATACTTTGTCTTCTTTGTTCCCATGTAAGTTTATATGTAGTACATTAAGTGCACATATATTACCGATTTTACATTTTCAAACAATTACAAGTTGTATAGTTGTGTTTTATATATTGTTCTTCTTCTTTTTTTGTTGAATAATGTAAAATGTAAATATTTAACATATCTCTATACTATTATTTCTCTATGGTTATATTTTTCTGTAATCTAACGGGATCACTTGCGATCCCTCTGGGGATCAATGTATGTATATCATGATTTTGATGTGATATTCTGAATTATATCAGTATTTTTGGAATATAATCCCAGTAAATATTCTCAAAGAAAGAAGAGAATACAGATTTTCATGTAAGACAGAGAGGACATTTATGAGCAATGCTGCTACATACTCACTTGTCCTTTTGATTTGATTTATTTAAATGGCTTTAAAATGTTCATTCTTGACCTGTGCAAACTTCTGTGGTACAGACGATTGATTTACTAATAACATTATTCATAATTTGTCACCAGTTTTGTGAGAGCTTAGTGACGTCTGACGTTGGATGCTCAGCTCAGACGTCGCACCCATTGCGGGTGTTGTGAAACACCTGTAACTGTGACTAAAGATGACTTGACGTGCTCAGAAAAGTTGGGCAACGGCTTGTTCAAACAAGCCTCCAGGGTATTAAAATCACTTCCTGATTCTGATGTGTTGAGAACAATTTCTTATGTCATCTCAAAGGAATACACCATTTTTGAGAAGATCTTCACATTTACGCCGTAATATTCCATGCATGTAAAAGGAGCTCTCTTTATTAAAATCCCACTGCTGCCACTGTGAAACAAGCTGCGGCTCAGGAGCCCTAATCTTTAATCATTGCTAGGCAACTCTGCACACCTGACTGCATTTAATCTTCCAGGCTGTAACGGTGACAGCCTCCCATGTTTAAAAAAAAAAAAGATAATAATAATAATAATAATGACAATGGTTATCATAATGCAGCTGCAAGCTTCCACAGGTTATCATTATACAACCACCTCTTAACAAGATTTGGATCACTTGGAATTCGTTTCTTATCTTTTCAGTGTGGCATTAATGTATACAATTCTCCATATACACACCCTTGTGTTGTAACATCGTTGACCCCTGTCGTATTCTAATGTTTGTAGCTTTCTGAGGGATTCTCTTACGGACAGTTGAACATGACATGAGCCAATATGAGGAGGACACTGCCACCCAGTGCTTAAAAACAGTACTGCAACAAATGTGCGCAATACACTGTATTGGCACGCATTGACTCATCCTGTAGGTGGCAGGCTTTCTGCATTTTTGGTTTCCAAGGAACTCACTCGCTCTCTTTCTCTCTCCCACTCTCTCTCACTCACTCACCCCGACTGAGCCCCTCAAGTGTGAGTGGGTGGGTGCCTATATCATATAGCGACCCTGCAACGCCACTGATCGTTATACAACACAACAGTCTGTGACATTTTATAAGCCAACCTTTCATTTCTATCAAAGTCCAAAGAAGCAGAAAAATACTGAGGCATCAGTTTGTTATGTAACACCTGTTACATCAGAGAAATTGCCCTTATCCTGATACCACGGAGAGAGGATGCAGGCATTTCCAGTCTCTAGAGCTGATTGATGTGGGCACCCAACAGTAAAAATCATCTCTAAATCATGTGTGACTGACAGGCAAAACCTTTCATAATGCCAGCGCGAGGACAAAAAAATAAAAATCTTTTTTCAAGTAGATCTTAATTTTTCAGATCTGAATTATTTGCCTTGGAACATTGCTGGGGCCACCTCCACAAGAAAAGTCGGTTCATTTTTTTTTTTTTTTAATGAACAATCCTTAGAACTACGAACTAGAGAAAAAAAAAACAACAATTCGGAATCACAGCATTGCTCTCTCTTACAGATTGCAGTCACGCATGTTCTCCTTTTAATTTAGAACTTCAAGGGCATCAGTTCTTGGTAACACCTGTGAAAACTTGTCAAAGTTAGTTTGAAGACTCTTTTTTTTTTATTATTATTATTCCCACCACTGAATGAGAGAATAACAGAGAAAAGTCTCCGCTGGATTAGAGATCATGCAACTTGGCACCACAGAATGAATCTATAAAGTGGTCGCAGCTTCTGTAGTGGGTGCACGAACACCAAGTTCACCGCCTGAATGCAGTAGAATGTGGACCATATTGATGCATTAATGAGAAGTGTTTAGGGCGCTTAAAAGATACATTCAATATTATGGGCAGCTATAAATTTGACCCCTGAGGAGCTCAGCTGCGTGTTTGAGTGGTACCCTACCTGCAGCACAGTGCTGCGGCACAATCAACATCTGCTTCCTTACTCACGTCACGCCGTGTGATGCAACTCAATTCCGAAGGTTTTGTCAGCATGACCTGCCGGATCCATGCATATTTGGTCCAGTTTTACTTACGCATCTTCTTATTAGCTCCACTGAGGCTGCTGCTGTCAGGTTCAGCTCTCACTCAAGTGGTTGATATTCAGGGAAGAGACGGGTCTCGTCTACACTGTTATGATGAAAGAAAAGGGTTAAGTCTCCCCTCAGCTAGAACCAGCCCATTTGACATGAGTTTAAGGGAGGTCTCAATCATCAGGAAATCTGTACACAGCATTTCTGTTACGTTGCTCATTTCACACACATATTACAGCAGCTGAGTGATAGGTCTCTGGTGAGCAGTCATACACAATTTAAACATCCCGTCTGCGTTTGTAATCTGCAGGAAAGATTGCTACATGTCCTGATACAGCAGAGCAGATCAATCCAAGTTACATCTCTTTCTCCTTCTTATGCTCCCTGTGCACCTTTCACAACTAATCACACTTCAAGACACTGAGGGCTGCAGATAAGATACTCAGCTAATTATGGTTCTGCAAGCCTAGCAAATTAAGGCGACGATGTTTCATGGATTATATCTTTTGCAAGAGCACAATCGATCTACAGTTCCCTCCGTTTCTATTTATCAGGTATTAGTATTTCTTTGCACTGTCTGGGCTTTGATACTGATTAAACACTGATGATATAAGTGGAAGTAATACACTGTTAGGAAAGGCATCATGAAGCCCACTCAACATGTGTGTCATCAAAGATTACACACTCACACTTTGTTGCACGCAAAAACAAAGTCTCCATCCGAATTGTTGCCTCAGTGACGGAGGGAAACACCATGTGAGTTTTTCCAAAAAAGATCTAGCCTTTTGATAAGGTCGCTCTTTAATTTCAAAGAAAGAATTCAAACTCTTTTTTTTTTCTAATGCTTTTCAAGGTGACATTTTTCAGTGTTGTAAATCAAATTCTGGAGAATCTAACACAGCCTCATGGCTTTTCCTCACCTTTAGAAAATAGAAAATTCTTCACACAGCCACTTTTACGAGGGGGATGCGGATGTCCTAATGAAACCAACATTATCTTCCCCTCAGGACAGCAACTTAGATTTACAAGGAAGATGTTTATGATTTTTAAAAAAAAATACAAGTACCCTTCACTTACTCAGAATCAAGACACGAAAAACTAACCTTGGAATATCAGATCAGAAAAAATTGGAACTGGGTACCGACACTGAAAAAATGACATAATTCCCGGATTGAAAATTGGAAGAATGGTGCCAGTGCACGTACCAACCCACCATGTTACTGAGTCCAAATAAATGGCTTTGGAATACATACAAGTTAAATCATTTGTGTATGCATTTTTAATAAATACAGCCAAATCTATTAGTGCAGCCTCGTGATGTAACTTGAAACATAATGACAACATCAACAATAATAATAATGACAGTCAAGAAAAAAACAAAACCTCTGCAAAGTCAGTATTTGCAGGCCAATGTCCGATGCGCAGCAGAATCAGACTGAAACTGAACAAACATAAAAAATGAGGATTGCTGCATCCCAACAAATAATTCCAAGTTTATTCATTTAGTTTATGTTATGGGTGATGACATTTATGCACTGACTGGAACGAAGCCTATGTGTTGGAAAATTTGGCCAATGTGTGTCCATCAGTGTGTCTGTAATTGGAATCCCTGCATACTAAATGCAAACGCTGGTGCTCCCAGTAATATCTGTGGTTGAAACATCACACCACTGGACGCGGTTTGGCCGATAATCACCGTATTCGCCGGACGACTCCATTAAATGTCAACCTGCAACATCACACCATCCCTCCAGGTCAAAAAAAAAAAACACCTCTGCTGAGTAAAAGTTTCACCTGCCACATTATTTTAGGTCATCCATCAAACGGCTTTATCAGCACGCGCTTCGGACTGTTGTGGCTGACCCTGAATTTCATAGATCCATAAATGAACGAAGCTAAACTCAAAGTGGATGCATTAGCAGCAAACATCTTTTCAGCTGAATAATGTACTCTTAAAATTCAAAGTTATTAGTCTGGCTTTTACAGAGCGGGTTTGACCGCCCACGTTCATTTTCCCACTTTCAAATAAACTTTTTTTTTTTTTTTTTTCCAAGCTAAATCTTTGTAATTACACTGCACAGTTGAAAACACATTGACAGAAGATTTGGCTCATAAATAAAGATAGATTCATCAAGGAATATTTGTAAATTTAATACCAAGCGTACCAAGGAAAGGTTTCCGCTACTGAGGTTGATCAAACATGAATGACTCTAATTGTTCATAATTTATAGACTTTCGACATTTATCATCATGATGAAGCAAAGACAGACACTTGTATTGTTTCTAAGAATTACTCTCCTTTAAAATCACTACAGTGCAGCTTTTGCTTTAGTTGTGTGCCCTGCATTAGAAGACAATTACAGAAAATATACATTTCCATCTCTGGTGTCACGAACAAAATCCTTTTCCTGTGGGATTTTTGTACCCAGTGGTAGACAGAACTACACAGCTTGAACGCAACCAATCGAAATGCTGATGGTGTCAATATATTTATAGCCACTACATTGTTCAATCAACTTTTACTTCATACTGATAAATTAAAGTGAGAAACGCATCCAGTGCCACTTTAATTTCAGTAATGGCTTAGCTGACCCAAGGGAAAGAGGGATGGATTGAGTATTTGATTTTTAAGACCTACTATTGAAACGATGTGAAAATCCCATTTGGAGGTTATGAGTGAGATGAGAAATGATACAACACAAGCCTTTTATCGTGTTGCAAAGCTGGCGTGGCAAGAATACGACTGTGAATAGAACTTTTAATGTGTATTTGCACATGAATGACGCTGACACTCTTATTCGATTCAGCCAACACGTCTTTTTGCCGTTTGGAAACTCTTCTTAGGAAGAACGCATTGGCACCTTTTGCCAAACGAAAATCATTTCTTTGTTTACTCTCCTCAGATTTGCTCTAATAGCACTACACTGAGAGGGTAAAAGAGGAGAGACGCAAAGTGTTGGAATGAGATGATGAAATCCTAACATACAGTATGCAAATCAGGAGAGACATCCTGTGCCAGCTTCGAATCTCATCTCCATCTCACAGCACACCATCGGCGAATAAGACCATAATTCTCATCCGTCCAGTGATGAATTGATCTCTGAAGAATGTTCGACCAGATTCCCCTGACACTCACTGTGCTTCAACTCTGGACAATGCAGCCGAGAAAGATGAGAGGGCCAGTGATATGAAATCCATTTGCATGAATGTCAGCCTCAGAGAGAAGACAAAAGGACCGGAGCTTCTCCTCGGAGGGCTGACCTGGTCTCACTGTACTGCCAGCTAGCATCACAAAAGATGACTCTGGACATGAGCCAACATTAGGAGAAATTCTCTGCTGACATTAAAATTCCCATTAAACTAGGAGCAGGAAATGCACCTGCCAGCGTTCTATCTGTCCTCCTTTCCCTTTGATACGTTCAGAAGGGAACCTTTGTTGAAAGGAATCATTTTGCATTTAGATTTCCCAGAGTAAAAAGAGACACGTGGGAACTCCCTGCTTGGCGACATGTCTCTCACGGAGGAAGCTCATCCTAATGACTCCTCTCAAGCTTAACTGTTTATTTTCTGTTTTGGAGCTGTTGCAGCATCGCTAGCACATCCACTATTAACCCAGATATCCAAAATGGCTTCCCCCAGGGTATGTTTGATTACTCTCCCCCAATTCTTTGAACTCCACTGCAACCAGTCAACCCCAACTTCAAAAACTTTTCACCATGGAAATGAAAAGGTATCTCTCAGTCACAGCGATGCCCTTTAGAGAAACAATTCTTTGCTCCGAAACGCCATCTTTGAACTGCGGGGCCTTCAGAGGCTGCGCCTGCAACGTTATCTGCAGCTCCATGTGAACGGTGCAGTCATGTTGATGCACAGTCCTCTATCACTGCCGTTTATCTTTCTCAATTAATGATAGAGTCTATCCTCAGTCCACTTCAATCATTTTCTGTGATGAGAGATTTTTATGATTACTCTGACAAGTTGGTGGCTGCTTTGGAAAAAAAAGAAAAGAAAACATATTTGTTTTCCATTTTTGGTTTCCAGTGGGTGACAACGGCAAATTATTTCACTGTCACATGAAATGAGCACTCATTGTCTGAGAAGGATGTTAAGAGATCTAATAGAGAGGTAAAGGTGAAAAAATATTTCACAAAACACACTTTAGCAGTGAGCTACATGCTAACCAAAGGAAGAGGAGCTTCTTTACAAGCAGCATGATAACTTGACATTTCCATTTGGCCTGATATCATTTGACATTTTCTGGCTTTTTGGGAATGTGCAGTTGGATACAAGAGAGTTTACTTAGATTAAAAAAAATTTATGTGTGGAAAAAGATTTCATCTTTTTGAGATACGACTGTTAAAGGATGACATGTGCAGCCTTGGGGCAAAATTCCCAAAACCCATTTCAGAGTCCTGGTTTCTGTCCTGGGTAATGTGGTGTAGGTCGAAGGCCAGTGAGGCATCATATTTGTGTCTCTACAAGATGAAGCTTCGGCAAAGAAGGTAACAACGTCTGCAGTAACAACTCAGTTCATTCATCTGTTTATTTTGTGCCTCTTTAATTCACGCTTAAAGTGTAGGAGAGACAGCCACCATTAAAACAAAGTAATGTTAAAATGTATATAAAATAAAACGGTGACAAAGTGCATGTTGGGGCTGCACGGTGGTGCAGTGGTCAGCACTGTCGCCTCACAGCAAGAAGGTTCCGGGTTGGAGCCCCGACTGGAGCACAGGGTCTTTCTGTGTGAGTCTGCATGTTCTCCCTGTTCCTGCGTGGGTTCTCTCTGGTACTCCAGCTTCCTCCCACAGTCCAAAGACATCAAGAGGGGACGAGGCTAATTGATACTCTAAATTGACCGTAGGTGTGACTGTGAGAGTGACTGGTTGTTTGTCTCTATGTGTTGGCCCTGAGATGGACTTGCGACATGTCCAGGGTGAACCCCGCCTCTCGTCCGTTGACGCTGGGATGGGCTCCACCCCCCCCCCCCCCGCGACCGTTAATAGGAGTAAGTGGAAGACAATGGATGGGTGGAAGTGCATGTTGGAAATGAATCACGACATAATTGAAACATCACCCAGGCTTACATTCTACAGAATTCTACAGAATACAATCAATACAAACAATGGCAACCTAAGAAAACATTCCACATGTCTGAACCAATGACAAGACCGCATCATGATTCAAACGATCTCAACACTTGAACGCCACGTCAAAGTTGTATTCCTCCGTGATGTGAGCCTCACTGTAATGTGTGTTTAGGTTCACCTAAATAGGTTCTAATTCTGTCTCCTGTAACATAGATTCTTACAATAAAATTTGCACCTTCCTCAAAGTAAATACCAATGGGAAGTGGACGTTCGTGCCAAATGCAGTGAACGTCCACAGCGGCCACCAGAAACCTTGTCAGTTCATTCAGTCCAAGCCCCTCCACTTTGTGAGATATCATGTTCATATAAAGGGACACCGACCTTGACCTTTCACTTCCAAATTCTTTTCAGTTTGTGCCAAATGTGAAGAAATTCCTTCAAGGTGTTTCTGACATATCACATTAAAAAAAAAAAAAAAAAAAAGGGAACTTGGAGCTGGACGGACAACCTGAAAACGTTATTTCTCCTGTCCTTGGCTGCATTGCTCGGAGGCAGACAAAACACAAACGTCATATTCAATAGATTTCCTCAGCAGGGGGGGCTGGCATCTTCCTCAGGTATAAGGTGAGAGGCTCGGTCATCCATGTGGATTGCATTGGAAAGAGCCTGTTGACGTGGTTCAAGTGGCGAGTTAGGGTCCCACCTCAGTGTCTCGCAAGTGAGGTGGCGCGCTGGCTTGATGGCGCTTTTCCCTTCATTTTGTCCAATTTTAAGAAATTCATTCCAAGACTGGCAGTGCATGAGGGGAGACTGACCTTGACCTTGAACCAGTTCAGCTCATCCTTTTTGTTGTTGTTGTTGTTGCTAACTTTGAAGTAATTCCTCAGATGGATGGTGGTGTGTGGAGGAAGGTGTTCCTGAGCTGGATGGAAAACCTGAAATCATCCCTGGTGTGGAGGCATAAAAACACAAACATGATATTCCCTTGACGCTCTTCATAATTCTCTGTTACGGATTTAACCGGTGTTCTTTTCATGATGTCATCCTCTCGCTCTCCTCTTCTGGAATGCGTTAATAAAACTGGACGGGGGAATCAGTGGCACCGTCAGTTTATCTTGATGAAAGTCCTAATATTCTCATCCCAGCGGTGGATTCACTGACAGTTTCTTTTGCGTTTGGTTAAATTGTGCCCTACATTTGGATGAAATCTTGGCTTCACGAGCATGCAGCAAAAACACAAACCTTACATGACTGGACCATAAAGTTCTAAACACATTTGCTTTGAAGTGGGAATGGGTGTGCTTGCCCTCCAGCTCATCTGTCCATTCTTATTGAACTGTGGCGGAAGGATGGATGGGAACTTCAAGGAAACAGCTCAGCTGTGATTGAGGCTGACAGAATGTTTCTCTTTCTCCTAATACCACCCACACCATACTGTAGCTAAGAAACATTTATCCAGGCCACCAGTTATGAAGTGGAAGTGCTACTATTTCCTCAGAGACAATAAATGATGCTTAAACATGCTGCCAGACAAAGTGTTCTTTATGTTGCTTGTCCTTGCGTTATAATGCCCTTCAGCGAGCACTGAGCTGTGACGGGAGGCTCGCAGCAGGACCTGCTTTGACCGCACCTTTATCCACAAGCTGTCACAGATATCCCTCACCGCTCTCTCTGCGGACACCTCGCAGTATTTCTTACCGACAGAGAGGAGCAGGAAGTGATCGCTCTGTAAACACTGACCTGAGGGGCAAAGAAAAGAGGGGAAAAAAAACCCACCACCGCTTTATCTTGTCAATGTATTTCAAATGTCAGGAGCTTTTTTCTTTTTTAACTCATTGATGTCTGTGTGGCTTATACACTGTACATCCATTTTATACATCGCGTGTGTAACAAAGCCTTCCATGTCGAGGTTGTGCCAGGGTTGAGTAAATTTCTAGATTCACTTTGTTTGACAAACTATAACTGCCTCATCATATGGCTCAAATAATCCATGTCTGGCCTTCCAATTCTATTAATATAATATAATAAGAATAAGAATACATTGCTACATGTTCTATGTTCTCTCTCCTGCCCAGTCAGTTGAGGCAGATGGCATATATTCATGTATTTATCAGGAATTATCAGTTAAACATTATGATCATTTTGCTATTCTGGACCGTCCCGTCCGCTCTGCTTCGTCTGTGCCTCTCTACCTTCTGGTAAGAAAGACAGATGAAACAAATCTATTGTCTATGCAGCAATTAGTGGACTAAATTTCTATTAATTCAGGGACTAAAAGCAACTTGTTTTTGCATGCTGGGATTCTGTCTGGCCTCCTTATGTAGAGATCTGGTTCTGCTTTCCACTGTGCAGCTTGAATACCTTTTTTAACTCCTGGCTGCATCAAATTTCTCTGTATGGGGTGATAAACTTGCCTTGCTGCATATATAATTCATACCGGCTAGAATTACAAGTACGGCAGTAACTTATGTTTTAATGTATTTTGTATTTTGGGTAACTTTTGTGCAAGCATGGTAAAAAAAAATCATGGGCAATAACACACCACATTATGACATGTAATTGATTATTACATAAAACGAAAGGCGATGAACCCGGTGGGAAAATCCAAATCCAAACTCTTATTGAACACACAACTCAGGTAGTTCCTCAGCGGGATATTTGACCCAGATATGTGAGCAGAATCTCTGCAGCTACAAGGAATGTCAAGCACAGATCCAAAATGTTCTTACCAAATGTTGCTCTACAAAGAAGAACTGAAATAACTTCATCAGTACAATGCTACAAGGTTGTACACTAAAACATTGTTGCGATACCCACAAAAATCCTCGCGTGGTACAGTGAAGCTGTGAGGTTGTCACCTCTTCAGCTGGAGGCTGGATTCTGTTCTCATCAAGGCCAGCCATCCTTTTTCTTGATATGTTTTAGGCACACTTACAGCTGTGCCAAACAGACGCACACAATAGGGAACTAAACTTTTTCACCTTCAAGGTTGTATTTTTCTTTTTTCAGTTACACATTGGTTGCCAGCATTCTTCTATGTTTACCTGCAATTTTGTTTTTCTTTCCAGCTGCAGTTTTTCGCTGAAGGCAGAGAATGGATAAACAGACAAGCACAGGAAGGGGTGCGACTTATGAAAGAAGAAGTATTTTTGAAGCACTTTAGCGTCTGATAAAATTCTGAATGGACTTGTCAAAATATCATCTTATTCCGCGGGACTGTCATGCCGTCAAAGATGAAGTACAGTCCCTTTCATTCTTTCAGACAATTAGAAGGGAACAGTCAGTCAGAGAATTTAAATTTTAAGATCAGTTATGAGAGGGGCTACACTAACCGCATATGACATTAGAAGATTAAATCTGACGCTGGCATTATGTGGACAAATACGAGTGCGAATACTGATTGCCAGTTTGGAACACAGTCTTGGCTCACCGGTGAATTGAGGTCACTCCCTGTAGGAAACAGCTGTGCATGCTTACAGAAAATGAGTCTTGTTTCTTTTTTGAAGTTGTGGGTACCAGAAGATTAAGAGTTTTATTTTTATTTGGGCGTGCAGATGATTACTAGGATGGCTCTCATGGCTGGGGCCGAGGGATTAGAGAAGCATATGAAAGTGAAATGTAAAATGCTCTGCCGTCTCCTGCCAGGGAGGAGCGTGGGGACCAGATGTTATCTTCATGTGGGTAATGGGTTATCACATCGTGGGGCACAGATTACAGACTTATTGTCATTCTCTGCCTCTCTTAGATATCATTGGAGTTTTGATTATCTTGTCCACACACTGTCACCTCAATGACTCAGCGTCTTGTCAGCCTGATGCATAGTCACAAAGCAGCTTAGTTCCCCGTCACCTCATTTACCCTCGTGCACCAATCTTAATAACTCTTTATCACCATAAACATATCACTGAATTCTAGCAATGACTTTCGGGTTATTAACTTTCATACTGCAATACTAGAGCTGATGGGAAGATGGGGAATTTATTTGATGTGAGTTTGAGCATTACAAGTGGTTAGTGGCAATTTTGGCTTCTGATTCAGAGAATGATTTATTTATTTTTTTTATCAATGCACCTAACGGTCGCTATGTTTTATTTAGGTGTTTAAATGAATTTTTAACTGCACTTAAACACTAAACAAGCAAAATTAATAGAGACTAAACATAATATTGTAAAATATATTACTTTTTATGCCTTCAAAACATTTACTGTTCTCATATTAAATCATTATATTTCCATCACAGCAGCAGCTTTTCTTTGCGTGTCTTTGCTCCAGCTACCAGTGAAACACAAGGGGAATAAACTAGGATTAAGTTTATGCTCTGGGCCTGTGTCAGCTGTCATATTATCATGCAAGAAATATAAATGGGATCATGTCAAAGAAGTTTCTGTGGCAAAGTCTAAAAACATGCAACTGGGAGAGGAAAATGCTGCATGTCTGCGAAGTGGGATACAGTGTCTTCTCCACTGTATTGCTTATCTTTGCAAGAAACCACAGTGAAGAGGGACAAAAATACCATACAAACCAGGGTTTAGTATGTTGTGGCTGCAGCACCTCTGTCAACACAGGGGATGGAGTTACAGTCGTTGCTGGTTTGGAGCAAACATGGACTGGAAATATGTGGCAAATGAAATACCCCTGTACTGACTTTAGTCGTTCAACACTGAAAAGACACACAAATATTACCAGATAAACACAGAGTGAGAAAATGTGAAGTGCTTCAAGAGAGGAGAGAAAGAAGTAGCGCTCTATAGGAAGTGGTGTTGCATTGGATACCCCTGTGGAGGTGCGTGCATGAGATGTAGAACCCAGCATGCCGTGTCTGTAAGATCTGACTAATGCACCATCAGCCATTGATCCTCAGCCTGCGCACTCACCTGGCCAGCGTTGCTGCTAGGAGAGTCCTCCTGTCATTTATTATGGAAGAGGAAGCCTCAACGTTAACACACTGGGAACAGATATAAACGTGGAAATGGGAACAAATGTGTTTGAATGAATGTTTCTTGTTTGTTTTGATATGTGGAAAATGTGCAATTATTTGTTCCCTATTTTCCTTTAAAACAATGGACTACCAGGGAGCCTGAAGGCTTCCACTTCACTGAGTTTGTAGGTTGATTGATTGCACATTTGTTCAGGGATCCGCAGGCAGCACTAAATAACAAGAGAAATAATCAGGTTCATGGTGACGCACGGGCAGCCCAGAGTTTAAATCCTTCATCGGTTAGATGTTGTGAACTCCAATTTCAATTTGTCTGCAGAAGTTAAAGAATTTTAAACATCTTGCAACACTTGGACAGAAGCCCCACATCCATCCTGGCTGGCCCCTCCCACTCCAGGAGTCTATTCCAAAGACGATGGCTGAACCCCTGTGGCACATTGTATTGCACATTTAAAAAGTAGTCGACATTTTCTTGTTATTTGCTATTTATTGTCTTTTGATTAGTTTATTAATTTTTTTGTCTGCGTCTCATGTTTGCATGCCTCATGTGTGTTTTCATGCTGCATCGCTAGTCGCCTTCATCAACAAAGAAGATGTATTGAGTTGAAAACAAGAGGTACTGACTAGTTACCTGGAGTGATATTCAGCGGAGACGCGTCTAATATATTGCATGAATCTGGAGAAGTTTTCTTTCTAAATAACAAACACCATTTTCAAAACAGCTTGTTTAACTGTTCCGGTAAAATCTGAGTGATCTCAGAAAATATGTGAAGAGACCAAAACCACATACACGGTGGCATGTAATGTGTTTCATGATAGGACAAGGTAAATAAAGCCACATACCAGGAATTGGCTCTGATCCTTTTTTCACGGTGGACATGTGATGGCTGGTGGTTCGGTATGCTGAAACACAAGAAAGACCATCTAAGGAGGGAGGCTGAGCAGGTGGTTGGATCCACAAAACAACACACTGTCAGCATTAACCCAACAGACGATGTTTCTAAAACCATAACCAAATGTTTCTTGTTTCTAAACCTCATTTTTCAGTGGAGATTTGGTGTACCGACACATTATAAAACATGTTCGTCTAACACTGAACTTCATCTCAAGAAGCTGTTCAAGAGGAAGTGAATAACCATATGATTCATTTTAACAGATGCCACTGTCATGGGGTCACCCATGCCAGCGGAGTAACACACCAGTGTTTGATTGCCACTGAACACATGGTGGCACAGTAAACTCGCTGCTTGCTAGATTGGTTTAAGGGACATCAGTGAAAGAAGTTTTAGGTTGTCTTCATTACCGCTGTGCAGGGCGTGCAGGTCTGAGGGCCGAACCAGAAGTGGAGGAGTCCACAGGAGAAATAGAGGGGGAAATTGGGAAGGTACCATGGGGAGCCAGTACAGAGGGGTGTTCGGGGACTAAGGTCATTGATTAATTTGGGAACCCTAGGTTAGTTTGTCAGGGGCGATATGTATGCCCAGATTGGCTATTTATATTGCAGACGTGCCTAGTTGTGTTTGATATGTATATGGTGTGTTTATTGATTGATGACCTTAATTGTCTTTTAATGATGGCTTGTCTCGTGGGAGGGGCTACCGGTATGAAGGAAGAGTGGAAAGCCTCCTCTCGAGGGAGAGCAGCTTGGGCCTGAACAGAGCAGGTGCTGGAGCTCCATAGCATGGAGCCTAGCATTGGTTGTTTGATTTTTTTGACTGACTGACTGACTGACTGACTGACTGACTTTATTAATCCCTTTTGGACGTTCCGCCAGGGAAATTGCACTCTCCTAACATTCACAGCACTGTTACCATAAAATAGACATAAATGAAAGCTTTGATTTGTGAGCTTTAGTTATTTGGCATTAGTTTTTGTTTTGTTTTGGTTCCTTTTTTTTTGGTTGTACCTTTACCCTGAATTTTTCATATGCACATTTTTGCACAACTGCACTTTTTCGCACTTTTGGTGGGCAAAATAAAAACCCCTCAAGAAGATTTTTGAGTCTCCATGATTCCTCCTTCCACCCCTGGGACAAATACAACAGCCACCATCACATATGAAAAGGTCATGGCCATTTTATTTCTAAGAGAAAAGGTTGATCTGATCATTTGTTTCACTCCTGATATTTGTCAGACTGCACAGAGCTGGGTGGGGGCAGAGGAGGATGCTCGAACTTTTTAGCAAAGCTAATACACCAGGCAGCACTTTTACCTGTAAGTGTGTGTGTGTGTCCTTACACACACCAGCATGGCAACAGGCTTTCCAAAGCAATCTTATCCTACCACTGTCTCTCATCCTCTCTTTGTATAGAATCTAGTTTGTCTAGGAGACTTTGTGGCATTCCTCCTGCTATCTAGCGCCTATTTCTGTGTGTGTGTGTGTGTGTGTGTGTGTGTGTGTATGTGTGTGGGGATGTTAAAAAACAGAGGAAAAACCGCCCTATACATCAGGATCGATACGACTGGCCTGTTATTAGATGTGATTTGAGGAGGTTGTTTGGGGACTCTTTCACAACTGGATAACCCTCACACAACACAGTAATCAATGTGGAATCACCACGCAGCAGAAGCAGTTTTTTTTCTCATTCCGGGCCATGAAGCAGTATTGGACCGCTGTGGCCGCCCCATGCAGCGTCTGTCTCGAGGAACTTTCCATCTGCAGCCTGGATATAGAGTTCCTGCTCAGTGACAAAGAAAATCCCCTTTGTTTCCACAGCTTTAGCAGGCTGAAACCGCACGTGCTAACAGATCTCATACATGCATCCATCTGTCTAGATGGGATGTTAGCTGGTATTCGTACTGGGAATCTTCTGCTTGTCAAAGGAAGGTGCTTTGGGCTCCCATTTGTCTTCTCACCAATGGGGCTTCAATCAATTTGTGCTGCATTTTAAGGACCATCATCACACACTTGCAGCCCTACTGTCAGGAGGACATGCTGGCTCAGAATATAAAGGAACATTAAAACTTTCATGTCATAGTGCTCGTTCTAGTATAAAAAAAATAAAATAAAGGAAAGCAGTCCCCATGGACAGCACTGCCAATGTTCTTTTACAAAAAGGACCATTTGAGTAACCGCCCGTTTGAAAGGAGGCAGATCGAGAGACGGTTGATGTGAGGTGTGACAGAGAAGATGCAGAAAGATTCAAGCTCACACTGATGATGTGAATAACAAGCTGCAAATTCAAATAGAAAATAAAGGCTAATTGTAAGCAAAAAAAAAAAAAAAAACGGATCTGCTTTTCCTGTGCAGTAACACAATAATGTGCAACCTAAAGTAAAGCGGATCATATTAGGCTGTTGTGTGCCTTCAGGTGAGCTTTGAGTGGGCTTGTTTGCTCCAGCGATTTGTTTTTAGTGTCACCTCACAGTTGCCACAGTCTCACCGCAAATGAGACAAACTTGTGTAATTATGATAACAACCTCTGTGTTTTGGATTCCGAGCACCTCCAAAATGCCTGTGACCTCTGCTCAACGACGGGACTGAACACCTCCTGCGTAGCCTTGCAGCTGATCTGCTTAACGTGGTGTTTTTGCTTTTCTATTTTCACAGCACTGTTCTCTGACTCCTTCCCTCTAAGTGGGCAAGACAAGTGCTCCGTCTGTAGTGGCACTTCACAGTTGTGACAGATGCACATAACAACAGTCATTGGGCCTCATTCATGGCTCTTACACACTATAGGACTTTTTTTTCATCATCAATTTAATCTTATAGTCAGAAAACAAAGCCTGATGGGTCGGGTAGACGTTTAAGTCTCTTCAAGCGTGGTTGACTGCAAGAGGTACACAATCAATGTCAGGTGCGACATGTTTCAAATAACTAATCACAAATAAAACACAGCAACCCAAAGACACCAGGCTTTGCTGCATGTCTGTAAGACTAACTTCAGGGCTTAAAAGCTAATTGTGTATATGAGTGTGTGTGAGAACATCTAAATGCGGCCCATTGCGTGCTGAGCAATGGGAGCTTCCATAATGTTTGTGACTTGCGCTCGTACGCGAAAGCTGCTTTTGCACTCCCCCGCTGATTGGCAGCTCTTTTCACTGTCTATTTTTTATTTTTTTTTTACTTCACCCTGAAGCCCGGCCCTACCCCGCAGAGAGCTGAGCAGCACATGGAGCTCATTCAAAATGTAATATTAAAGACTACGGAAATCCAAATTGCACCAAATTCGACATATCGCTTCTTTGGATCTCAGTCAGTTTTATGTTTGCTGAGATAATTGAAGAAAAACAAGCAGACAAACTGAGATTCCTCGCATTATGGAGAGATAACTTCCATGTTGAAGGCACCTTAATATGCATAACTGTTCCTCTCAAAAACCGTGGTCGATTGAGTGTGCCACATTGAATGAAAAGAAATATCTATCTGGTGCTAAAATGGTTCTTATAATGAATTTGTTTTATCCTGAAAGACATTAAACTAAAATCCTCCTCTTTGATCTTATTCATAAGAGTGATTTCTGAGGTTAGAAAGAAACAGTTTCGACATCAAACTCTTAAGAATTCAGGTTTGAGTGGAATGAAATGAGCTCTTACTGTAAATGGTAACAATAGCTGAAGCCCACTGGATGTAAATTACAGTGTTTACATGCCAGGACTATAAAACGCTGCAGGGTAGATATCAAGTGCAGGGGCTCCACTACATAATCCTTCCTAATAAGATTACAATGCAGCAACAACAAGCTCTATTTCAATGCACATAACTAGGGGTCTGCATGTAAAGGCATCATAAAGTTCCTGGCATAAATGTAATGACAGTAAACTTAAAAGCTGTTTCCACTTATCAATATTCCACAAACAGCTACTTGAGAGCACCTTTTAAATCTAGTCAGTCGAACACTACTTGCATAACAGAAGATTTCTACTTAACACAAATAACAAATCACATCCCTCCCTTAATGCTGTCAGTCTGGGGAGGGAAAAAGAACAGTCTGCCCTGAATGGATATTCGATAGTGAAGACAATAGGAGTGAGCTGCATCCGCCGCTGCTGCAAAAAAACTGTTTTTGTTAAATTGTTTCCTAAGCCAACAGCCAACATCTCCAACTTCAAAGAAATGTTTCCACACCCACATTCTGCTGAGAATCAAATAAGAGGTAGAATATAATTGCTGCACATGAATTATTCAGTTGTGGGATTTATGATAAGACACAATTCTTATCAGGGCTTTCCCTGAAGGTCCAAGGCAGACTGTTTTTTTTTTTTTTTTTTTTTTAACCCCCATTTTGAATGGCTGGCGGATGGTTTAAGACTCTGAGGTCTCTATCTTCTACTCTCCTGCTTCCCTTGATGCCCACCAGGAGAACAGTCAGCAGAAATCACGCTCGCTGACACTAAACAGGCAGCTCGCTCTGCAGCAGCGCACTTCCTCTCGTACTCCACTCTTCAAACACATGCAGGAGGTGGTTTTTTTTGTTTTGTTTAAATCCTGAATAAGGAATGCTAAGAGTGACAGGTGCGAACAGAGAGCGCAAAGAGGGAATACAATTTACAGGACTGCCAATGCTCCTTTGAAAAATCGCTATAAGCAAACTGTAAGTGGAGGTAAAGTTTATACCTGATGAGATCAAAGAGGAGATTTCTCTCTCTCTCTCTCTTTTTTTTATAAAGTCCAGAAACAAGATCTGCACTTTAAAGCACAACAGTGGTCCCCTGTGTGCTCAGGGCTCCGTAAAGTGATTTTTTCCCCTCCTGCCTCTAAACCCATTGTTGGGAAGCATACACCACAGGGTTTAATAACAACTTCAACAAACTTCTCTTTTTCTTTGGCACCTTGTGAGTTAGCAGCCTCCTTCAGAGCTGTCTATCCTGGGTTTATCTCAAAGGGAAAGAGTTTAACTGCTGCCCAATTTTCTAGAAAAAAAATGGAGAAACAAAAAGGAAGAAAAGGGGAAAAAAAGACGCCTTCTTCTATTCTCTCCATCAAAAAGTCACCTCCAGAAATATCACACACACGTGAAAAAAAGAGGTATATTTTATGATGGAGCACAGGAGCGTCGTGCTCTTGTGAAAGTGCATGTGCCTATCAATGAACTGATGGATGAGACGGGTCTTCAAATTTAACCTTCAGTGCCTTCCCCTACAGATCAAACCCATCCTTGTTGTATGAAAGTTTGCATTCTGCCGAGATGATAGCCCACGCCTTCAAGGTACTCATGGGAGAGCATCGACAAAACTGAAGCTCTGTGCTAAATGGACTCAGAATCTATATTACTTTTGGCACCGCCTGTCACACATCCTTGTTCTGATATGAAAGCGTGACCTCAGGAGTTAAGGGGCTGCAGGAGTCAGTGCTTTTAGAAGTCCTCCCCGCATGATGGAGGGAGTTTTCTTGCCGTTTAATTTGAAATGTTTATCCTTTTTTTTTGTCCGCTGCACTAGAGCTTACACAGCAACTCTCCACATTCACAGCAACGTCTTAAAAATGGTCACAAAACAGCTTGACATTCACCATGAGGGACACTGCCCGGGGGACGGTCGCATAGCAACAACAAACATTTAAGAGAAGTTCTCTAAGAGAGTTTTGTGGACAAAAACTAAGTGGCAGTATAGCGTACAGACTGTATTTCAGTCCATTCAACTGAAACAATCTGAATTATTATTTATTGATAGGCGAAAACATTGAATTTTGCACAAAAATATTCATGTCAAACGTTGGACATGCTAAAATATTTAAAAAGAAATAGTCGCTTGTTTAGAAAGCGGACAAATTCATCCAGATATGATCTTGGGTTTATACGGTGAGAAGCATGATGGGACACACAGGAAACAGTCACAGCGCACTCATGATAATAACAGAAAACTGTAGTTTATGCAGATTTATTTTCATAATATGTTTATGTTCTTTTATTCCCCATCCTTAATCCCATTGTTATTTATGAGAATGTATCAGATTTCATTTTGCCCCCCCCCCCCCCCCCCCCCCCCAATATTTCATGAGTACCTGGAGGTGGGGGTGTGGGTGCCCACTCACCATTGCTAGTTCCCATGGGGATGTCTATACAAACATTTTAAAAACAGGAGTAGAAGTAGAACTTCTAAAATGGCGGGTGACCACGTGTGTGTGGACTCTCTTGGATCAGCTCAGCCACGTCGGAGGGCGTCTGCTGGACGGTGGTGTGAAGGAAGGTCTCGATGTCCTCCAGGGTTTTCTTCTCATCCTCAGTCATCAGGCTGATAGCTGCTCCCTTTCACCATAACGACCACTACCACCAATCCTGTGGGTGTGATTTTCCCTGTTGATGGGCACGTTGTAATTAATCACCAGGGACACCTGCTGAACGTAGATCCCCCGGGCCAGTGCGTCCGTGGTGATCAGGACTCTACTGGAACCGGTGCAGAACTCACTCATGATCAGGTCTTCCTGCTCCTGATCCACGCTGGTGTGGAGAGCCCAGACGGAAAATTGTCTTTCTCTCAGCGTCTGGGTGAGCCAGTCCACCTTTCTCTTGGTCTCGACAAAAATGATTGCCTGTGGGACTGTGAGGGATTCATATAAATCACACAGATCCGTCCATTGATGTAGAACCGCTGGATCCCCTCAAGCGTTAGCTCCTCCTCGTTAACCAGATTTCTAACTGGTTGGTACATAAATCGTGTTTTGACCTCCAGCACTTCAAAAGGCATTGTAGCTGACAGGAGGACCACCTGAGTTCTGGCTGGTAGGGCCTGGATGATGTCATAGATCTGGTCCTAAAACCCTCTACTGAGTATCCCGTCAGTTTCATCCATCACCAACACGTTGATGTTCTTGCCAGGAGTCCCCATTGCAATTAGAGGGGTGTTCAACGCAAAGCACCTGCACCTCTCATCGGATGTTGATCCTCCAATACAAACGTAGCAGCTGACTCTCAGGTAGTCACCCAGGGCCAGCGCCTCCTTCTGGATCTGCTTGGCCAGCTCCCAGGCTGGGGCCACAACAAGAGCCTGAGTGGCATTCAGCTTAACTTTGAGCCTCTGCAGTATGGAAATGGCAAAGGTGGCGGTCTTCCCAGTGCCAGGCTGGGCCTGAGTGATGACATCATGACCCTTGATGCTAAGATGATGACCCTCTGCTGGATTGGCTTCTCTGGACCATGACAACAGAGGGAATCATCACAGAATCCCTGACAGAAACATCATCTTGCATCTGTCGTTATCACTGGCATTCAACGCAAGAAATCTCTGCCAGAAGACTGAATCTGGTGCTGGAGTTTGCATGAGTTGGACCCCCTTTTGGCTGTATTCTTGGGCATATTGAAATAAACCCAGTAAACAAAAAGGGCAGCTTCAACTCTGTAGTTTGTTATATCATTTATTGTCATAAAAAAGTGCAATATGCATAAGTTGAAGACAATAAGGAGACATAGAAATGGGATACAAATATGAAGAACACCTGAAAATAACTCCTGTCTCCTGTGTAGAAGTCTGATGTTTGATGTAACAACAGCTACTCAGACATAAATGACCGTGGTAAATCGGTTGTGATATGACTGACGTTTCAAAGCTGGTTAAGATGTAGAGGGGCATCACTGCAGTTTCCCCAAACCCCCACATAACCGAGGTCATCCATTTAGTCGAAAAATGGGCAGTCCAGGAAACGTTTTCACACTTTACAGTGGACATCAATATTGCAGAGGGGGCAGAGACATGTCAGGCTCTTTGCCTCAGCCCCGCACCTGTGGGCTCTCGAGCTTTGCAGGATGTCCCATGCTGACAGAGAGTTTAAGGCATCCGTCAGACTCTATAAGTCATTCTTCTGCCCCTCTTGCCTGAGGACATGGCAGTAAACTCTGGTGTTCGCTTTTAGCACTTCAAGGTCCTTTGGTTCTCTCCTAAAAGTGAGGAGCTGGAAGTGTTGACCTGTGTTGGTCCCTGGGTATGCATCAGAAAGCACCTCCTGCCTTCGCCACGTAACCCGGTGACAGGCCTGCGCTGGGGTACTCTGGGCAAGAGGACGTGACAGGATGATCTTTGTCGACACTGTAGCTTTCATTTTGGCTCAGGTAATATACCATTCACCTGACCCCTGCACAAAAAAACGGCTGTAATCCCAACTTTTCCATTGCTAACTTTAGAAAGACCCTTGTCACACTCAGCTTGTCATCTGACATTCCGTCTTTTACATCTAAAACACACCCAGGAAGCTGCAAAACTGACAAAATCCATGAAAAGCATAAAATGTTATCCTGTATTAATCGTAAGGTTTTTAGCATACATTTCCAAGATGAACATAGCTTATTGTTATGTTTTCCAATTGCTTCATTAAAAAAAAAAAATCTAATCAGAGTTTCATTTCTTCGTGCCCCTTTTAATAACAGATCTCTTCAAAGACTCAAATCTCAGATCAAAGCTGCATGTTTGTTTCCTTCGCCTGTGGGAAAACTTATTTTGGACTTTTTTTTCTCCACATTTTCACTGTAAAACAAGCGAAGGTGAGGATGTCTGCTTATATGTTCAAAGTTAAATTCTCATGCGTAGGTTCAAAAGAGAGAGAGCGCCAAAAGAGATCTGCCCATGATGAAAGAAAGAAATCCTAAAAGACAACAACTGGTGCAAAAGTGTGGCGTATTTGCATAACGATCATGACAGCGATCGTGCAGAAAATGCTCATGAGACATAAAAGCAACGCAAAGCAAAAATGTATGAGACAATCAAATATTCGGTTTATGCTTTAGACAGGAAGCGGTACGTTTATTTGCGTTTTTCTGTCCGTCCATCCATTCTTGTTAAAACCTCTTGAATATTTTAAGGGAATTTCTCCACATTTGCCGCAAACATCCACTGGGATTCCATGATAAACTGAAAAAGATTTTTCATGCTCAAAAGTGGCTGCCATCTTAAATGAACACAAAAGTGCTCAAGAAGACTGACGTCATTATTTGTCTTTAAACATCAATATTTTCCTCTTTTCTTCTGCTCTCCTCATGTTTAGCTTTTTTTTTTTTTTTTACTGTACTCTGCAACAGAGAAACATAAGAAGTGTTTCTTGGCGTGATGAGGAATGGAGCACTAACTCTTTCTTCTGATCTCAACGATCGAGGAACACCGATGAATCGCACGTACTGCTGCAGACTTCTATCACCTGACCGATGCCAATATTCCCTCAGCTTCTTTTCAGAGACACCCCCCCCCCCCCAAAAAAACCCTCCTCATGTTCATGGCGACACTCAATGTGTCTGGTAGGTGTAATACAGTCAAATAAATTGTGAGCAACAGGCTACTTGGAGAGCACAATCCTCCGCCGAGGCAATATGACGTCATCAGAGCCACAGTGGTTTGATTGTCCTAAGTCATCCAGACAAAATCGTCCACCATTTCCAGAGCATTTGAATATTAAGAGGTGTGCTATGATATTTGGCCCCTGAATAGACCAAAGGTTATAAATTTGAGAAAAGAAAAAACAAACAAAAAACCCTGTTGCTGTCTAGAAATTCAAGCTCAGTTGCAAACAGAGAAGCACAAACCTGGCAGCCGCTTTAAAGTTTCTCTTAGCAGTCAACTCAACACTTTCTTTAATCTGAGACATCAAACGTTCTCCTCTAAATTTTACAGTCAAGCCATCTAATCTGCATAAAGTCAAGCTCTTTTCAACATTTTGGACATTAAATCTTTATTGGCTTTACAAAAAAAAAAAAGAAAAGAAAAAAAAAAAGGCCACCTCACCCCAATCTTTCCTAACCTCCTGTTAAGTTAAGTCATACAGCACTTCTTTTGAAGGGTTCAGATGATAAAAAAGCACAAGTCCACACAAATTAATATTTCACGACTGTAGACTTGTTAAATTCCACTGAGTCACAGCTCTCATCGCTGTTGAACTTTAAGTAAGTGATGTCCTACAAGAAGCCGTTTAATGAAGAAGTATAATAAAAACGCGTGGGAAAAAAACACCAATGGCAACTGATGGTGCAATAAAAGACTCAAATCAATAAAGGGACACTTCTTGGAGGGATTCCAACGCTCAACCAGGCTTGGCTCAAGACACAGTGACATAAAAAATTATGAGCAGGCAGCAATCTAAAGAAACCGAGGTCATAAAAATGCAGAGGTCACGTCACATAAACAGTGTTCTGGCGTAAACCCACGATCTGCTGACTCGGGCACGCAACACCTATCAGAGAGCAGTCACATAATTAGGAGGCATGGGTTTATGATGTTTATTAAAAAAAAGTTCTCGTTGTCGAGAGATTTCTTCGCTTAAACCTTTTTAAACACACCCACCCACACACACTCACACAGATACAGACTTCAAAAAGATTTAACGCTTGGCGTGAATTGTAAACCTTGTATTTGGTCTGAGGGGAGCTGTATGACATCCAGTGTGACAACTATTAGCATCTAAGGTGGCAAACACAGCGATCACCAGTGTGCCAAACACGGTGGGAACAGATGAGCTCTCTGCATGTTAATGGAGGATAAATAATTAAAGGCAGCAGCATTACATAATGAATGAACCTCTGTCAAATGAGCATTGTTGAGCGACAGCAAGTTGAAGGAGAAGAAGAGGCAGAATGGCCCAGTGAGAGCTTGACAGCGGCAGAGCCGCCTGGGACAGATAGGACCAAGTGTGCCCATGGCCGCGCATCTCTGGCAGGAGATGAGAGGAAGGACTCTCTCACATGAAAGAGGGGCTGGCATGAGGAAGAGCGACGAGAGGGAGATGAGAGTGAATGTATAGAGAGGAAGGTCAGGAAGACCTGTGACTCTGAGGCGTTTGACTGGCCTGGTTCTGCCTACTGCTACTGTTTTTATCCTCTGAGTTTTTCACCTGATTAACTCAGGAAGTCGAGGCGGACAAACCCCTCGGAGAGAGCAGGCTGGGGATCTCAGCCACGTTTAAAGAATGTCCTTAGTAAAAAAGTATATCAATCAAAAAATGGGAATACAAACATGACTCCACATTATATTTACTCATCACTTTAAATCCAGTTCCAGAGAACGACATTTTCATCTCGTATCATAAATACACTGTCTACTGTACTAAAGAAGAACTCCTAGTTGTGCTGCAGATTAAGACTTGACACCCTTCACACATGACAAGAAGCTTGTTAATGATGATGCAGTGTTTTAGATAAATCAACCCAAAGGATATTAAAAATTCAGAATCAATACTTGTCACATCTTGGCAGTGATAACGTGTCATCGACTCACTTACATTTTTACTCAAGATATAAAAAGCAGCAGGGCTGATGGTCCCAGCCTCAGCAACAGCCTTTTTACAGGATTCATTTGTGTTATTTGGCTTTACTGATGCAACCAGGAAGTTCTGTGTCCGCGTTTGTTTCCCGTGACGTTTGTTTCAACTCTGATCCATGCGGTGTTGATCGCAATACATTTCACTTTTTCATAAATCCTTTAAGTCATGTCACATATTTGCTTTCCCTGTAGCTTTGTCTTGGAAATGACCTGAGCCGCACTCGCTCAATTACTTCGTTAGAGCTTTTTTTTTTTTCATCAAAAAAACAAAGGAAAGACACTCCAAGTTTTACTTGAAAAAAAGATTGATGAGTACGGCTTTAATGAAAGGACTGAATTAATTCCTTCTCTCTTTTTTTTTTTTGTAGATCTGTAATTTTTAATAAAATTGCCTGGTACCATAAATTCACTTCGGGAAATTAGCAGTGTTTGTGCGCCGTTCCTGAGGGCTCGTGAAACTTCGATCTCCGCGCGTGCCTGAAATGTTAGACGATAGGTATAAAATTGCTCTTTAAGATGTGGGATGTAAAAGGCTTTTGGGACAGCCTCATCATCACTCTCATTCTGTGCATGTGTAGTTTTCACAAAACTGAGGATCCCCTGAGTCATACCCATAGAACAGCGTCTATAGCAGAGCTTCTTTCCTGCTCTGATAATATATTCATGATGCTGATGGTGGGCAAGAAGGTATTATAGGTCAGCGCAATCCGCTCCCCCTGACAAGCTTTGTTGACGTGTGCTTGCTACACAAGCATGCAGGTGGAATATAAATCATGGCCGACATGTCTCGATAGACACAGAAGGATCCTCACCACACGACAGAGGAATAAATAAAAGAACAAGCTGTGATAGTTGTCAAAGGAGCTGCTGTAGAGGCGTGACGACATGTTTGTCAGCCTGCTTCTCCGCTTGTTTCTCCTGATCCTGTTTCTTTCATTGTCCTTTCTGTTTTTAATGTGTTTGTTACATAAAACTACACTATCCCAACAAATTCAGTGTGATTTCTAGTATTCAGCTCCTGCATCAACTTGATAATTTTTCCCCCCCCCATTTTTCTTTGCAGGCTGCTAGTTGACTTAATGGACTTGGATTTGTTTTATGTCCCTTTTTTTTTTTTTTTTTTTTAGTGTGTGATTTCTTGCTGATTCTGCAGCTCCCAAGGAAGACTGTGCAAAGAGGAGAAATAAAAGACTGGTTTATGTTTCCACTGCTATCCATGAACCTCTGATATGCTAAAACGTGTAGTTTTTTTTTTTTTTTTTTTACTTTTGGTTGGTAGTATCCTATAGAGGAATCACTTGTCTTTCCTTTAAGGGCTTTCTCTGTAGCCTGCTGGTGTCTCTTTGTTACTCCACACGCACTGCAGAGGGGTGAGAAGTAGTTTCACAGCCTGAAAAACACTTTGGGGCTTTTCATAATTTGGTGACGCATCCCATTTTAATGCAAATGGATGAACAACCATACGAAATGTGACAGCCTAGTAATCAGAAGTTTACTGGCTCCTCCTAAAACCGTGCTGGAGTGACCTTGAAGTGACACTGAAGCCGAGTGAGTGATGAATGAGGCACCACTGTACAGCCCTGTGACTGCTGCTACGCTAGAAAAGGTGCTTTATACAGTACATGAAGCCAATTTATTTCACTCGTTGAAGGAAAAATTTAGTTTTTTAAACATGGGCCCTACTTGCTTATGTATTTTGGGGGTCAAAATGATTGATAGGGACCAAAACTATTTGATTTGTTGTGGAGCAGTTGTTATGTTCTTATATAATGCCATAGAGTGGAGTAGAAGAAGTTAGCATAACTGAAGTTCCCTTGTCACAAATTCAGGGATTTTATCAAAATAGGTTGATGGTTACATAAGTTAAGATATAAGATATTTACCTGTCTTAAAAACTGCCAGGAAGTATCTAAATAAGAAGACAGGGGTGGCAGGTGGGGAAGTTGGCAGAGGAGCAGCAGGGATGCAGTCAGATCTCTCAGTTTAAATGTGGCGCTCTATTGGGACACTGGTCATGTGACTGACAGAACCTAGTCTGTGCACCTCAAAGATGACATGTGTTTGTGGTGACGTCATGTGACTGTTTGCAGTGGTATTATATTAACTGTCCATCCATCCATCCATCCATTGTCTTCCGCTTATTCCTGTTAAGGGTCGCGGGGGGGGGGGGGGGCTGGAGCCTATCCCAGCAGCTACGGGCAAGAGGCGGGTTCACCCTGGACAGGTCGCCAGTCCATCGCAGGGCCAACATACAGAGACAAACAACCATTCACACTCACATTCATACCTACGGTCAATTTAGAGTATCAATCAGCCTCGTCCCCAATTGCATGTCTTTGGACAGTGGGAAGAAGCCGGAGTACCAGAGAGAACCGGGAGAATATTAACTGAACCTGATAAACATCCTAAAACTGAAGTTCATTTGTGAAAGTCATCTTGTGCCTTGCAACAGATTTTTGGGGCAACAATCCACAACTCAGTGTAAAAATCCCTCTAGCTGTTAGTGGAGGCGACCCACGGTGATGCTAACTTCAGGTGGGTGAAGGAATCTATGCCATCCCTGCTGCTCCCTGCCGTCTGTTTCAACGGAGCTCTAAGCTGTCAGGAAGTGACGGCAGTAGTTTGCAGCCTGTGAGGTCACCGTATGTACTGATGGTTGGTAGAGAGAAAGCAGGATGAGGGTTTTTAACTCGCCGGAACCAAATTAGGGCTCTGATGCTTGGCAGGGCATGAATCCTAATGAAAAGCAAAGCAACCCTCTGACATGTTTGAGTGGAGCATTAATTGCTGCAGAAACCGAAGAGGTTTGAGGACCAATCGAGTTGTGGAGTCATCGTACTACAGCTCCTCAAGTAACCAACCAACAGCTGAGGAGCTCTTGCTGATCCTGTGAAATCTAATTTTCCCCATTAAAGAGAATGTCAGAGTTCTGCTCCAGAGGCACTTCTTCCATGAACTATAATCACTGGATACCTTTCATTCACATAATTCCCCTCAATTCAGGTGTGGCTGCCAACCCTCATCCTTTCACTCAGCACGTTATGTGTAATTGACTTTCACCTCTGCTTTGCAGAATCACCTTCAAGTTCACTCAAGCAACCCTCCTGTAATTCCTCTACGCCAAATACAATGGGTGGGGTACGGGGCCTAGAGAAGGTGGTGAAATTAATATCCGTCACCCTGGTTTTTTTTTTCCCCACTTATATTACTTTCATCCTGGAATCAGATTGGGTACATGAGGCCTTTGTGAGCCTTTCTTTCCAGGCCATGAATCTGTCTCATTACACACTCATATCTGTTAACGTCTCAAGATGATTTCTTACAGCAGCGGTGACATAAACGTTTCCTTCCTGGTCAATATGAGTACAACTGGCACACACTAGAGGAAGTGTGCACAACACAAGATTCAGTCAAGATGCAGGACTGCACACTCTCTGGCGAAATGGTTTCAGGGAGGTAAATCCAAGCGACCTCAAATGTGACTTTGGAATGAACAGAGATGGACGTTGCAGAATCTGTGCAATGTTTTACATCGAAAAAAAAGAAAAAAAGAAAAGGAAAAAATATGGATGGAGTCACGGCTGAGTCAACATGGCTTACATATTTTTCACAGTCGGAAATAAAGTTTGATTGCTGTTCTCAAATGGGGCTCGTGCTACAAGCTAAAGTACACAACTTCCTGCCAGTCAGCTCGTAATCATTTGCTCGTGTGGGTTTCTGATCAATATTCCATCACGGTTCCTTTCACAGTACAGGATTTCAAGTCGTAAATATCAAACAATTCCCAATTAACAATTCAAGATTGGGGAGACTGCGGTCCAGCTGGAATATTGAGATTATATCTGTAAACCCCTCACACATCACGACCATTCGGGCAGATAATCTGGTCAGATCAACCTCTAATCTGGAGAGCCCTTGTGTAAGTAGTTCAACTGTTGCAGACAGTTACATGAGCTACACAAAAACTACATACATGCATGAGAAAGACAAACCCATTGAAGTAAAACGTGAAGTACCTTCTGTTACCATAATGAACAATCAAGTACATTTCTGATCTTTCAGCATCGACGCTGCAATCCTAGCCGGGTATTCTGAATCTGACATGGGTTCATTTCATTCTTCCACCTCAGAGGATGGAACTCTCCCACTTCCTAGTTGCCTCTGAACACATTATAATTCCACTTCTAATATCAATTTTATTTCCCAACTTTCAAGTTCAAAACAGATAAAAACTTCGCATCGAGTCCGAGTGTTGGTGAAGGAGTTTTGATCCTCTGGGACTGTGGAGAATCATTCTGGCATGCATGTGAGCTGCGCTGCTGCTGGGAAATCAAATGATATTGTTCTCCACATCTCCTGTGCGTCACTGGGAGCACAGCGAGGAGATAGCCTGCGTTTCACCGCCCATGCTGAGGCACATTGACGGTTTCCCGAAAACAACGTGGAGCAGAATCAAAATAACAAGTGATATGATTGGCCAATGTGAGTCTGCTGTCACGGACTGCACAGACAAAGCTTCACAAATTGAGAATGAATAGAACAAATAAGAAACTCTTCTTCTGCTTAAATGTTGTTTGTAGAATGTCAGTGGTATTAAACAGCACAGAGACGCTGGATGTCATTGAGTTTCAACTGATCCTTTGATATAAATTCAACACCTCTCCATCCCCCCAACCCAACACTCTCCCAGCTTGAGAAGTATTCCAGCTCAGCGGGGATGTAAACAAGTTATTGACTAAAGCATTGTTCAATAACAGAAGATGATTTGCCAACATTATGATGCTGAATCTTCCTCCACACAGTTATGAATGCATTTGTTGGATAAATGATTGATTGGATGAAAAAAGATATTAGCGACATTGTGTTTGATGTGTTTTAGAATAAAAAAAATATTTTGTATTCTTACTTAAAGTCTCTGTTTTGTAAATTATCTATTGGATGATTTTTCACCAACATAAGCTGTAAAAAATAAATCTCTGGGTGCCATTATGAACCTTGTTGATATTTTTGAGTGTACGGAGGCTATCAGACTGTCAACTTGCAAATTACCGACTAATGCAGAGCCGACTACGCTGGAATTAAAGCTGCAGTCTCCATGGGAACCTGAGAAATCCAAACAGATTATACCTGCTTCTGGACTTCTGCACTGTCTCTCAAATTGTTATCAGATATGCGTGTCAGATATGAGTCAGCGAGGCCTCTGAGATCATCTCGCAATGCAGAACACAGTGAAAAGCGGGGAGAGCAGTTTTTATTCCTCCGTCTGTCAGACACAGCGAAAAATTCTGTCAGATTGTAGGGAGGATATGCAATTTAAAAATAGAACAGTATATTTTCAAGTCTTTCTGTGTGCAAGCATATAAATTAAATGAATTTGCTGTCCTTATAATCAAAGCTCAATGGCAGCATGAAAATAACAACTGCTTCCTCTGCTGAAAACTATCAGGGCTCAACATTAGGCCGCCGGTGTCTACTGATGGCATTTCCCTCATCCTTGGGCTTGATGCAATCATGAGAGACAGCCTGTCAAGATGAGTGACAGGTGCAAAGGCAGGACCTTGACCAACAGAGAGGGAGGAACTAAGAAAATGCCTCAAGGTGAAACGACGCGTACTGTTGCTTTAATCGCATTTGGAAAACAAAAGCACAGATGAGATTTCTGCGAGTGCCTTTTGACGTGTGAAACCAGGAGATGAAGATGGCTCTTCGTTCCTCTGTGTCCTCTGCTTGTCCTTGTGAAACAATGATCATCTAGGACACAGACAGTATAGCAATATCCCATAATTTACACATAATATTGTGGCCGATTTGCTTTGGGAACTGCAGTTCAAGCAGCAGCAGAAGAAGAAGCCACCTCTGTTTATTAAAGATGTGCCAAGCACTGCAGCTGAAGATCCTATTAAGTTATGAAGATATGACATTTATTGAGAGGACCACTGGGTAAAGGAAGAAATAAGCAAGAAGGCGGGGTGGAGATACTGCTGCCTCTACTTTTATGTGTCAGTTAATGAGCATGTGGCTCTAGCTGGTCAAAGGGGGATAAAGGTGTGAGCCACCGCTTGCTGCGATATCCAGCAGATGCCTCAGTAATGACAGCTGGTGAGGCAAATGGGCCAGAGTGCAAACATTCAAGGTAATTACTGAGTAATTACCCAGCATTGCTACCATATGGAAACCCACCGAGCACCATACATCTTATTTTCATCCTGAGATGAATCAGTTCTTCCTCGATCAGGGGGCAGCATCTTCAAAGACAATGTGGTGTGGTGGACTTGTACATGGTGTAGAATCAACCAGAAAGGTTGATGGAAAATGGTCTGGATCACTGCTTCATGGCCAGAGTCACTGATGTAAAATAGACCAGATCCTAAAAAGATCCCAAATGGAACAATTATCATTATGATCCTTAAGTCTGTCACGTTGGGAAGATGCGATGTGCCCTCATGCTGACTGAATTCATCTAAAGAATGGAAAAAGGCATGCCGCAGTTAACAGCATTTAATTATACACCACAATATTATTAGGATCTGACAATCTTATGGAAATATCACAATATAATTAATAATCCATTAATTATTTTCCCCAACCTTTCCAACGACCTCCTCTAATCTCCAGCAGACTCCTGTCTCATGTTTATCAATGAGCTTTTTCTCTCATCAAAAGTCAACAATAATGAACACACCACATCAGTGCACTGATTCATTTTTCACACTTCCAGCAACAAACCCTCCTGTGAGAACAGCTGTAGATGTAACCCTGATCATTGATCTTGCATGGCGTAGCTGCAGCTCCGAGCTCTCAGAGTTTTTGATGTTTCTACCATCTCTCCATGCTCCCGAAATGCCTCACCCCCTGCCTGCGGGGCTGACGACTAACCTGCACCACTGAAACCAACACTTAATCACTTATCTACGCTCGTCATGTAAGGCTCGCTGCCTTTGCAGCTCTTTGTCTTTAGATCTTCTTGGATAACAAGTTTGTTTTTTTTGGATTGCACTTGTTCATGCGTGCAACAAAGAACAAACACTCCCACCTGTGTTCCAGCAAACACGTTAAGTAACACTGTTATGGTTCTGAAGGCTTTTGTTTGTGTTAAGACACATGTCCTGCACCAGATGTATAAAAAATGTTTTTGTTTTTTTTAATCAGACAAGAGATCAAATTTAAGAACGAGAACAGATTTTGTTTGTAGATGAATGTCAGGGAGTTTTAAAAAGGACTGCGTGACATCAGCAGTACTGCAAGTGTTGCATAAATCTGTAGTTGTGAAGAAGGAGCTGAGACAGAGGCGAAGTTCTTAATTTACCATTCCATTTACGTTCCAATCCTCACCTTTGGTCATGAGCGACTGACAGAATGAGAATGAGAGAATCTCAGACATGTGGGGGGAGCTCAGAGTAGAACCACTGTTCCTTCACGTTGAGAGGAGTCAGCTGGGGTGGTGCAAGCATCTGGTTAGGATGCCTGAAAGGCGCCGGGAAAAGTCCTGCACCCTCTGAAACATTCCTGCTGTGTGGCCCTTCTATCCCCACAGATGGTGCTAGCACCACCAATAGCTAGGCAACTACTAATAGGGCTAGCTCAGATACGGTACTGGAAAAGCCCTGGAGCAGATGGTTTTGACAGTTGGGACTCTTCAACTGATGCACTGCACCTACTGACATTTTGCTGCTCTCACTGTTTCAACCAAAAATCCATGTTTTTCGCAAGTTAGGCAACATATGGGTGCTAAAGAGCCTTAGTTCAGAGGTGGAAGTGGGTCCTGGGATCCATTAAACACCCACCTGTGGCCCTACTCTGCTGCTTATGGCTAGAACTCGATGCCTATAGGCCTGTGAATCCCTTAGAAATAGCTGCAGTGTGCTGCTGGGTCCAGGAACGACTGGTTTAATTCAATCAGTCTGCTGACAACATGACCCGGTTCAGGACAGAAAATGGATGGATGGATGGACATAGGGTTTTGTCCATGAACATCTCACTATTTACACTTGTACAGTATGTATGTGTGTCACAGCGTTATTTGTCCATCCATCCATCCGTGTTGTACTGCTTATCCTGATAAGGGGGGGAGGGGAGGTGGAGCCTATCCCAGCAGCCTGTGGGCAAAGAGCAAGGTTCACCCTGGACTGGTCACCAGTCCATGGCAGGGCCAACACATAGAGACAGACAACCATTGGCTCTCACAGTCACACCTACGGTCAATTTAGAGTCTGGATTAACCTGGTCCCCTCTTGATGTCTTTGGACTGTGGAGGAAGCTGGAGTACCAGAGAGAACCCACGCAGGCACAGGAGAAGATGAAAACTCCATACAGAAAGACTTCCTGCCCGAGCCAGGGCTTGAATCTGGAACATTCTTACTGTGAGGCGACAGTGCTGACCACTGCACCACCGTGCCGCCCAGCATTATTTGTTTCTCACTGTATTCTTTTTGCCAGAAGAAAGTCAACAATCAACAGCGGGCTGCTCCGAATGTAAAATCTTCAGAATGACACTTAATTTCACAAACCATCCACGACGCCTGTTTCCATTGCAGAGCGTTGATAGATTACGTTGAATGTGTTCAGCGTGTGCTCTCTGAAGCTTTCTTTGAGTTCGTTTATCACAAGCATGCTGTACCGTACCCGTCCAGATTGATAACATTTCACAAAAGCTGGAGCCCAAAACACGGGTGGCTTGTCAATGGAACTGAGAGCCCAGGGAGGCCTCTATCTGATGGGGGACAGAAAGAAAACAAGCGGAGCAACAGTGTGGGTGCAGATCCTAAAGATACTGCAGATTTATTGACATGCTACAGTGAAACTGCATGAGGCCTGTTAGTACAAGTTGAAGGGCTTGCCTCCATCTCAGCCTATTAGTCATAACTACATTTATAGCCAATTAACAATGGCTCATTGCATCAAAGTCAATGGATACTGTGACCATTTTTCTCTCAAAATGACTTCTTCAGGGCACAAGGTATATCTTAATTTCAGATAATAAATGTGTACATGGACAGAGAGCACTGCGTGACTTTTTTTTGGCTTTCTATCTTTAGTGCTGTCGTAATTCCCTCCTGAGGGAAGGCATCTCATTTAAGATAGGAAATGGCAGTGAAGCCTTGATCTTAACTCGTTCATTAGTGAGTAATTAATTCTCATGCCTCTTAAATGTGTTGAAGTCACGGAGAATCACTCAAAAGGCTGGTTGACTGTCAGCAGGGTGCAATTTGATTCGCAGGCCTTTGAGCAACTTCAACTGCTTTGCTCATAGCTTGAAACAGATGAAATAAAAACATCAGACATTCATCACACTGGTGTTCTTATAAAGATAATATCACGGTCTGGATTGTACCCTTGTTTTAAGACTGCCAAGGAAATAATGGTATCCTGCTTGCAGGTTTTGCAATTATACAAAAACTATAAGGCCAGTTTTCAACCAAACATGATGGCACGGGCCAAGGGAGAACAAATTAAGGTTTTAATTATTATATTTTATTGTGTTTTAAAGAGGTCTCTGGATTGAAAACACCTATCAGTCATCAACATCCTATCATCATCCACTCTCCTGGTCATTGCGCTTTACTCATTGAATTTTTGAATCGTGACATTGGGGTTTTTACATCGGTTTTGACTGAGATCGTCTCTGTGGACGTATTTACTCACTGAATGCTCTCTATTATAGTCATATAATAGCTGAGAAGGCAGCAGTCAATCACTGCATTAATAAATGATTGTTGTGGAATAAATGATCTTATTGTGTTGACTTGAATGCATAGAGCTGAGTATTTTTCACACATCCAACATTTGCAATCATTTAAACCTGTGTTTCTGGCAACATGGTTTTATGTGACTATGTAAAATGACTTGGAAAATGCATTGACACCACATTGAGAGGCGGTAGAGGAGCACCTGTCCTCTAATATTACGTGTCAGTGCCAAGCAAACAATTCCAACAGAAAAGTAGTTGGGATTGTCTTGTTGGTGGTCGCAATATTTTTTTTCCCCCTTTAACACTGAGATTAAAATGTGGGTAAAACTCTGACGTATTATCACTTGAAGGGTGTCTCTTTTGATGTGGATCAAGAGTCAAATGACATATTTAACGAAAACCTTCTTAGACAGAACAAGATCGATGGATCAGTCAATCCCTCCAAGCATTTAAGGACACACAAGGTTGTTCAGTATTCTGGATGTTTTGTTGTAGTCATCCACAGCAAACATCAACTGAAAGAAAAAACTTTTAGCCTCGTTCCCAATAAAACTTGTTCTGGTCCGTATTATTCCTTCCTGTGATGGGAACAGGTTTATTGCTTCTGTTTTTCTAATCTCTAGCACACATATATCGAGAGGTTGGAGCTCTGCTCTCTACGATGGACAAATGAAAACTTGTTGTCTCTGCTGAATGATTCCGTAATTTTTTTCCCCCTATTTCTGCTACAAATTCAGCCTCTTCATGTTCAAGCAGCGATGCTCTTACATTCTGCACTCTGTGTTAAGTTTTAAGAATACAAAGACTGAATACCAGCCCAAGATGTGCCACTCCACTGCTATTTGGACAACACCAGACACTACTTTCTGGTGTAGTGACAGGGTTTGTAAACCCTGTAGAACAGTGATCCTCAATAACCCTGTAGAACAGTGATCCTCAATAGCCGGCCGCCTATTTGTGGCCCCCAACTGTTATTCCTTCACTGTGTGTTGAGGCTGGGTAAGCACATGAAGCCAGGGTAGCCATCGGGAAGTTCGGAAGTTTTCTTGAATGGCCGGTCCAGACGTAGCGTTATTTTTTTTGTAGCCTCAAACGGCGCGTTTATATTCCACCCTGCCCACGCAGCCACAGCACGTCCAGACAGGTACACTGATAATCCAAAAGCGACCGCACTTGTACTTCACTTGCACCCCCACCAACTGGGATGCGATATACTGGCAGGGACTTGTCTGTGCCAACGATACACAGACATCCTGTTACTGGGTCACTGGTTCACTGTTACGAGTGCAACTTTTTAACTTGCACTTTTGTTTTCAGAGCAGTTTTTCAAATTTTAATCAGTTTGTTAAACAACTTTTAAATATTTCTCATTCATTTCAGTTCAGATTTTTAAAATATTTTTACTTTTCACAGATTAAAAAAAGCACAAACAAAAGCACAACCAAGCACAACCTCTAAACACAACAGCTGGTGTTCACTGATGACAGGAGCATCAGGTTTCTCCCTTAATTCCACAGACCCCTCTCCCAGCTCGGTCCACAGGTGTGATGTCTTGGTCGTGTCCCCTCTCAGTGCATCTTTGTCTCAGGGTCTCCATTCATTTTAATGTGGTCAACGCTAACTCAACTCATAGGTGAGAGGGCCCTGACCCCACATGCCCTCTCCAGTTCCAGTGGGGGCTGGGGTCCTCTCCTCATCTCCCCATCGCCGAGGCCAGCTTAATTCAGGAGAGGGAGGGCAACAGCCCCCCATGTCCTCTCTAATTCCCACTCTGGCTGAGAACCTCTCATCATCAGGACTCCTACGCCTGTTGTATCCATCAGGGGGAGGGCCACGGGCCCCTCTGTCAGATTGCTCGATTGTTGTATAATGTCAATACTTTATTTGTGTCAGAAGTCACATTCAGTATTTGATTGGCATGAAGGCGTCACATACAAGTATGGATATGAAGTTGCCTGTTTGAGGATATGAAGTCTTTGGTTGTTTCGCAAAGCCCTGAGACAAGTCATATTTTTAGTCTGTCGTCTTCGTAAAACCAGCAGAATACCTTGACATTTATATCCTTTATTTCCTTCTGTACCTGTAGGAGATTAAAACGTATTCAGCATCCTTCACAGAAAAACTTTTTTAAAAAAATGCTCCATATTTGAGTTATTTCCCAGTAAAGGGAAGTAAATCTGTAGGTAATCTGGAGAAAATGAGACAAACTGCATGCTTCATGTAGCTTTCACTGCAACAATTTCTCTCCTGGCTACAAATCTACTGAAAGTGTACAACTGTGTGTGTCTCAGTTGTCTGCAATCCCCTTTTCCATGCAGCCAAAAAAACCATCCACTCCAGCAGATAATAAGCTGGACTGGCTATTCAGGCGGAGCTAGAGGAGCTGATAATGGCCACTGTTATGCCTGTGTGTCACCTTATTGTGATACTAGTCAATTGGGGCTGAAGCCATTCCAGGACACAGCAGATGGACTGGAGGCACACTGAAACTGAAACAACCTGGGGTTTTTTTGGTTCACTTTGAGAAAAGCATTTGCCAAACAGTTTGGCAGCTCATTCTCCTATTTGAGACATCTGGACTACAGGAATAAATGTTTGCACAGAGCTTTGAGATCTACACCTGTTCAGTTGTACCAGGTATGCCCATGCTCAAAGTCTTCAAAATTGCAAATATTCCCGATGTTTGTGTCAAATATCCTTGGTATACATAGTTTGTATCCTTCTGGGGCTGTGGTGTTCCGTGTTCCGGTTGTCCATCTGTCTGTGCAAATGTCTACATGTCACTCCCAACTCTGGAACACCCATCCATCCCTTTTCTATGCCTGATGGAGATGAGCCAAAGGAGCGATGCTCCCAGCTGTATTCTCTCCATTTTATCTCCCGTTATCTCAACTATGCTGTGATCTCCATGTTCCTGGGTGTAGCCAACAAGATCAGTTTGCCTCAACACACACACACACACACACACACACACACACACACACACACACACACACACACACACACACACACACACCTTTGTTTGATTCAAAACATTTTGATACAATATCTGCACGGTCTGGCAACACAAATCATTATGCAAAATTGACCAATCAGGGACAAATGCCAGAGAGTCAGGGCCATTTCTTAAAGAATGTAATATGACTTTGTTTCCACAAAAGCTAGGTCTGAGCTCTTCCAGCGCTGGACTTTGCTGCACATGTAATTCTGCCATGAAGAGTGAATAAACCACTCACAGATCTGGATTAAGCTGGAGTTTATCCCAGTTGACAGGCGGGGTACGACCTGGATGGGTAGCAGTTAGGGGTTCAGTATCTTGCTCAAGGATATTTTAACATGGTCACTGGAGGAAATGAGGATCGACCCAGCGGCCCTTCCATCAATCCTCCATTTTTTACCGCTTATCATGGAACCTATCCCAGCTGCCTTTTGGCAAGAGGCAGAGTTCACCCTGGACAGGTCGCCAGTCCATGGCATTGCCAACACATATAGACAGCCAACCATTCACACTCACAGCCACACCTATTAATTTAATAGGTTCAATTTAGAGTCTGGATTAACCTGGTCCCCTCTTGATGTCTTTGGACTGTGGGAGGAAGCTGGAGTACCAGAGAGAACCCACGCAAGTACAGGGAGAACATGGAGACTTCACACAGAAAGATCCCGTGCTGGAGCCGGGGCTCGAACCCAGAACCTCCTTGGTCTGGAATGACAGTGCTGACCACTGCACCACCGTGCTGCCCACCTTGAGGACATTCCCTCAAATTTGGTACAACCGTCCACTGGGATAAACTGAAAAGATTTTGGTCACAGATCAAAGTCACTTTTTACCTCATATAAAGTGGGAGCACTTTCAGAAAATTTCTTCAGATACTCAAGATATGTCTACAGGGACTCAGGGATGAAATGAAAAACTATTTGGATGGTCAAAGGTCAAGGTCGCTGTGACACGCACACATCATGGAAGCATACAACCACCACGCATTAATAATTGTTAGCCCTGGTTTTACTGTCACACCTGCCCTGGCTGCCTCCTCTAACACGCCCTCCACGTCCTGGTCCTTTCTTCCCAACCTGTTTCCTCTGTCCCAGGAGTTCTCTTCTGATCCACCTCCACTACATCTGCGCAACCTCATCAACGGTTCGCCATATTTAGTGTCATCACAAACCTGTTGGAGGGGGGTCAAGGAAGGTGATTCGTAAAACTCTCTGATGCCAAGTCTTACTGTCTGTGTGCAACACCTGACTGTATTCGTTATGGGACATTCTCCATAAATATTGCACTTAATAACATCCATACTGGCATTTACTCCTCCAGGGATGTTATAAAGGCCAACTATATAATTATAGCTTTGATTAAATTACACTGACATTAGGTATTGTCTCTTCAATAATTTTGATTTAGATCTCCAATCTAGAGACCTGTACTGTGTTTATGTGTTCATTGGAGTGGAATTTTTTTGTAGATTTATTTTTTTGTGCTGTTGCAAAAACCAAGCAGCTGATACACATCAGCTAAAAATGAGATGCATCCAAAATAGCAATAAGGTTCCAAATTTTCTCCATTCTATTGCATGTTAGACGATTCCCATTTTCACTTGACAAAGCAGTTTGTCAATGCAGTCATACCACTGACTTAATTGGAGTTAACTCCGAAATTGAATGGGAACGCTGAGTGTCTTGTTTGAGTAAGATTCCCTGTGTGTGCATGTTGAGTGGAGACAGGCGTGCTGGAGTCAGACACCTTGAAATACTCAGCTCTGCCGGATCCCAGTGCCTGCTTTGTCCATCTACATCTTCAGCCAGCTTTATAGCAAGTTTACTCATCGAGTATGATCATGTTTATCTCGCCCTGCTGTCCTCGCTCTGCTCCAGCCTTTTGTCTTGTCTGCCCTGGACTTTTCCTGCTAGCCACCAGCTCGATACCAGCATTCTTCTCCGCCTATCGTTCCTTCTTTTACCTTTAACATCTCTCCTCGCCTGCTTGGTTTCTCTTGATCATACAGTATACACCCTACACACCTTACACACACACTTTTGGGTTTGACTTTTGATGTTACCTTGGATATATATATATAGATATATAATTTTTTTCCCTTGTTTTTAACAAGATTTTTTTTTTGTTTTAACAGTGCAGACATTTTCCCTCAACTTGCCCACAGTATCTACTGTACATTTTAACCTATTCATTAAAGCTGCTGTAGCTCACACACCACTGGCTGGCACTCATTATAACTTCAGCTACACTGCATAAGGCTGCGATGCATGCTGGCTGCTGCCAAGTGTGACTCAACGCTCAGTGTAATTGTAGAGTCTTCTGTTCCTGCACCAGAAACATCAAGAACAAATCTTGACCCGTAGACAAAAAAAAAAAAAAGAAAAAAAGAAAATGAGAGAAAAGATCTGACCAAATTTGTAGTCAAAGTACTTACACTAATAGAGGACAGAATCAGTTAACAAGTAGCACCACAATGAGAGAAAGCGATTTATTTGAAGCAGACTAGCACCCACACCAAGGTTAGGTTTTCAGTGGTGTTTGTCTGTTTTGTCTCTCAGCTTGATAATGATAAAACTACAGTATAGAATCAAGGAAAAACATGTTCTGATCAGGGGCAGATTAGCGCCACCAGGTAGCCACAGGAAATGCCATCATTTTTTACACTTTGATGTTCTCCCCCTGGTAGGTTGACCACATCCATCTCAAATTTGGCCAGAATTGCCTCAAGACCTTGGTCGTGCTACTGCGGAGAGGTGGCCATGTTTTATTTTTACCCCAGAACACAAACAGGACACTTTTTAAAAACTTCCCAGTTTGAAGTCAAGCTTGATTTATAGACTGCTGGGGGATCTCCCATGGTGCACTGAGCTTCTCTCTCCTCCTGTTCTCATGTATGTTACTAACTCGAGTTCTTCTCTTGAGCCTTTGTGCTTCCCCACTTCCCAGATCCCTGACTGGTGCTGCTGCTGGAGGAGGCTACAGACCTGAAGAGGCTCAAGCTGCCACCTTTTGCATCACTTATTCCCCTCGCTCTCCCTCTTTATCTCTGCCCCTCTCTTTCCTTCTGTATATCTGTCTTTCTCTGATATCTGTCTTTGTCTCTGCCCTGCTCTTCTGCTCGCTTTCCCCCCAACTGGCCAAAGCAGAGCCTGGATCTGTGGTGCTGGACCTGCTCTACTTGTAAAGTGTCATGAGATCATTTTTGTGGTGATTTGGCGCTACACAAATACAACTGATTTGACTGATTTAGGTCATAGCGCCACGGAGTGGTTACAGGAAGTGGCCTGATGTAACAATCATCACTCAATCTATATCCAAATTACACTGGATTGTTTGTCAACCTATGTCCTTTAATTATGCATAGGTTGTCAATCCTGTCATTGAAAGCAGTTTTTATATTAACAGATGTGTGATGTGATAGGTGGAACTTTGGTCAGCCGCCTGTTCAAACGACGGCTTTGGCTGTGAGATGGTTAAGGCTCAGCAATGGCAGATCTGGCTCTGTTAGAGGACCTTAACACGCGCATCAGGCGAGAGAGGGTTTTTCAGGACCGCCAAGATTTATTTATTACAGGAGAGTGATGAGTGGTTCATGAGTCTTTTTCGTCTTCCTAGGCATCTCCTCCTGGAGTTATGCCACAAACTAGAACCCCCTACACCATACCTGTGCCAGTGCAGGTGCTATTCACCTAGGGGTTTTTGGCCACCAGGTCCTTTCAGCGGGAGATCGGCGATAGGTCTGGAACAACCCAGCCATCACTCAGCTGAACTATGCCAGCAGTTTTGAGGGCGATCAGTTCCCTTTCTGCTGAGAATGTTCAATTCCTGTATCATGATGCTCAGCAAACTCTGATTAAAAGGGAATTTCATGAGATTTCCAAACTGATTGGAACAATTGACTGTGCGCCTAAAGCCACCATCCGTGAATGATTATGCATCCATCAATCGCAATAATTACCACTCCGTTCATGTACAAGAAATCAGTGATGCCAGAATGAGTATTCTGAATATGATAGCCCGGTGGCCTGTAGGCACGCACGACTCGTTCATTTTTCAAAACGGCAGCATAGGCACTCGGTTACAGGAGGGCGCACTGCATGGTCGGAGTCACCTCATCGGTGAGTTCCGTACACAATTATTATTTTAATTGTTGGACACATAGCTCCAACAATTGGATGAGATTCATTTAGGTCGGACCGTTTCTTCTCAACCTTATTGCAAATAAAACCATTTTTATTCTAAGTGAAAAACTAAAAAAAGTGTCAAACTAAGTTTTATCAAAATGTTTAACCTTCAAATGTTTTATTTACTATCACAGATGTAGAAATTTAAATATTCCATCGTCCAATTGACTGTGGAAACACTGTTGACCGCAGCAGTAATTTCTCTCCGCACCACAATTTTTTTGCTTGCCTTTTATACCTGATTTCAGGTTATTAATCAATACCATCCATCCATCCATCCATCCATTCATCCATTCCATTTCCATTTTCTACTGCTTATCCAGTTAAGGGTCGCAGGGGGTGGAGCCTATCCCAGCAGCCTGTGGGCAAAGAGCGAGGTTCACCCTGGACAGGTCACCAGTCCCTTCCAGGGTCAACACATAGAGACAGACAACCATTCACACTCACAGTCACACCTACAGTCAATTTAGAGTATCAATCAGCCTGGTCCCCTCTTGATGTCTTTGGACTGTGGGAGGAAGCTGGAGTACCAGAGAGAACCCATGCAGACACAGGGAGAACATGGAGACTCACACAGAAAGATCCCGTGCCCGAGCCGGGACTCGAACCCAGAACCTTCTTGCTGTGAGGCGACAGTGCTGACCACTGCACCACCGTGCTGCCCCATGCAAAATCCATATCTGATTTTACCATCCTCTCACTTGAAAGAGCAGACACACACTGTGATATAAACTCGGGGTATGGGGCCGTTCATCACTGCTTTAGTTAGGATCCAAGCTCTAAAGTGCCAGGAGCTGGAAGTTCACCTTGGCTGAGGTACGAGCTCTCTGAGTGGGATCTAGGTTGTTATTCATTCATCTGTCCATCCATCCATCCATCCTTTGTTAAATGCTTGAGCCTCTTTTTAAGGGCCACAAGGTGCTGATGTCTATGACAGCTGTCATCAAGCAAGAGTTTAACTGCTGATGGGTAAAATATTCAGTCAGTAATGTACTTGTCAAGATTTCTTGAAATGCAATTATACTGTCTCAAAAACCAGCTCAGGTTTCTTACTGAGATGTTAAGTGATCAAGGTGTATTGAGTACAATGGGATTTCTAACACATAAAGACTTCTGTATAAAATACACACTGAAGTTGCTACCTAATCCTGAACATTAGTCAGTTAGAGCAGCTTCTAGGACTTAAGTAAGCATTATTGCCATAATGAGCTGATAAGATGCCCAGTAATGCAGCAGTGGGAGAGAGCCTTTCGTGACAACACGATAATCCAAGATATACGCTTCTCCTCGAGAACCAGATGGGGACCGGATGAGAATACAAAAGTGATGGTTCGGGTTTTTCTGTCTTTCTTTAGTGTGTTTAACAGTTATCCAGTGGCATGTCACCCTACAGGCTGCAAATGCTGTGTTGCATTGTTCCATCTGTGATTCACATGTATGCACAGAAAAGGACTGACGTGAATTATAAAATCATTACCACATTGTATGGCCACATTTGATACACAGCTCCAGTGCTGGGCGTGAGACAGATTTGCATATTTAGAAGCTTTTTTTTTTTTCTGTGCAGAAAGACTAGAGCCTGTAATCCCCAAGCATGAATCCATAACTTCTCGAGTAAACTCTGAGTGCACGTGACTGCACATTCATGACAGCGAGCCTCCACTGGGCAAACGCTGCAGTGTACATAAGCCTCTTTCATTCATGTGCATCCACATCTTCCAGCCACAGTGCAGAGTAAACACCACCACCCCCGCCTCCTCCCTGTTATCTGACCTGCTCGAGTGGCGTGTTTACTCAATAGCTAACGGCACTGTAATTTGCTGACCTGTGTGAGCTAATCTCAAATGCTATGCTAACCCACCTCCCTTACCCTTTCTCCCCTGCTATATTTATCTTCACACACAACGATAAATGTGTTAATTCAGTGAAGTTCCAGCTTTTACATGCAGTGATTTAAACAATCATGTGCACCACCTAGCATGTCATCCACAAACTTCACCTCCTGTTAGCGTATGGAGGACAACCTTGCCACTGGCTGGGATTTATGACGCTATATCACAGCCCTATTCTGTTCCTATAACCACTCGAATACTAAAACTGCATTTACATTTGTCATTGTTCAGCTTTGGAAACAGCCACTTTCTCTTAGTGTGTTTATTTCTACAGTTTGCACTGCGCGTGGTTGTTATTTTCAAGATCAAGTGTGCACGACCCCATTGTTCTTGCAGTACAATATCCTCTTATTTATTAGCAGTTGTGTTTCTGCATTTTAAGATGCTCTGTTTGGATCAAGAGCAGATACAATGTACTTCTGAAGACTTATCACACACCCACTCACTTGTTCCAATTGTGCTGGCTAGAAAACCCAGAGTGCTTCACTCCAATACTGCAGGCAATTCTCGGAAAACCTTTCAGTCCTGTGGGTGATGTATTCGTCATTGGTGGCAACAACAGCCAGTCTACCAACTGATTGCCTTGTAGTTGCACTTCTCTAAAACTATTATCACACCCAAACTTTAGAAATCTCTCTCATGTCCCTTGATTTTCCATACTGTCCTCTTTTGTCAGTCAAAATTGAAATATCTCAAGGCCTCTGACACAAATTGCCATGAAATTTTGTACAGTTTGGAAATACTGGAAACAAATCAGATCTTCAAGAGCTGTGATAATGGAGTTCAACCTTTCGTTCAGCCGCATCACATGGTGAAATGTTCAATATTCAAATCAAAATCAAGTCAAATTCATTTCTGTAGCACATTAGGACGTGTTGAAAGGTGTGTACAGAACTTCTGCATCAAGTTTTGTTGATCCCATCACCTTCAGTTTCGGTGCCATACGTCACTCTGAGGACCCACAGCCTTTTTTCCTTCCCATCTGATGCATTCAGACCAAAACCATCGACTTTGGTCTCATCAGACAGCATCAAAACTTTTCTGGCTACATGCATTTGAGTTTTGTTTTGTTTTAAACAAACTGAGTAGAACACCTATCACTCCATCCTGTCTGGGTTACACTTATTGCCACTTTGATTGCTATATTTAGCTATGCATTCAATATTTATATGGCGCTTAGCAGTTGTTGGCCTGCAAAAAGATAAGATATGTCCAATCATTGCACCAGAGATGGGACTGGACCCCCCGTCAAGCCCGGCAAGAGACGAAACATCAACTCTCTCCCTCAGAAGTTGCACATTCCTGGCCTGATATTCAGAAAAGCGATGGAAAAGCTCACCCTTCAAGAAATCCACATGAAGCTGAGAAAAGGTCACAGTAAGCTTACTTTTATGTTTATGTTGTGGACATGGAGGAGTATTAACACACACACACACACACACACACACACACACACACACACACACACACACACACACACACACACACACACACACACACAATGCAGATTCTGTCCAAGTCTCCTTTTGACAACAAATTTGCACATAAAACATAAACAGTGATGCAACAAGTATCAAATAAAGTTACTCATTACAGTTTTTTTTCCTGCTTTTTATTGTGTACTTTTATTTTTTTCTTGAATGTTGTAGCAATACTCATATGGGTTTTTTTTTTTCCGTTGTTGTTGTTGTTTTTCTCCCAGAAGTAGGAGGTGAAAGCTTACAGCAACGACCTGGACGTTCCCATCCATGTATCACTTTTACTTCTCTCTTCTGGCTCAATAACAATGATTTGCTAATCCTCTTGAACCTCTGTCCTTTTTTTGTGCTGCCTCTAGTCTCAAGGTGTGTGTGTGTGTGTCTCTCTCTCATTAAGTCCGGGTGGGATTCAGTGGCTACAACTTTAATCGTCGACCTCACTGTAACAATCCCATTCCAAAGATTAATTACAAAAAACAATGACAGAGTAAATGTAATAGCTGAAAAAATGAACAAGTGAAAAGTCACTCATCTCACTAAAATGCTTCTTGTTCCTGTAGGTTTTATATTTGACTAGAAATTAGAGGAATATATCGGGATGATATTATGTAACATAATTAAACTTCTAGGTTTTACCTGTCCACCTTTCTGTGATTTCTCTAATGAGCACAATTAAACCATTTGATCGAGTATTATTTCACTTTTGCAGCTTTTCAACATTTTGCTAGTAGATCATTAGCAACTGAAAAAGGAGAGTCACAGGATTATGTTACATTGGAACCCCAAATAAATCCTGTATGTTTATAGAGGAATAATTGAAATGTTGGAGCGGAATCTGCGTACTGTTGCACCACAAGGTAGCCATGCTGGACCGCATGCAATATTTCTTTTTATTAGCCGTTTTTTTCCCGGCCAGAAGTGGAGCAGAGATGAGATCCTTATGTTAGGCTCAATAAGAAAATAGGTCCGAATGAAAGATGATGTCCCGTTTCTCCTCCTCGCTCACGTGCTCTAACTAACTCCCTGATACCCGTTGATACTTTATCCTCATCAGTTCCGCTGTTAAAAACAAGCTGAAACTAAGCTTGTTTTTGTTTATTAATGCAGGCAAAAATAGAAGTAAGAGAGTACGCATGATGAATATTGAGTAGTTTAAGGCTTTGAGCAACATATGCCTACTCTTGTATAAAAATGTATAAATTACTGGGTAAATTCCAGGCAAGCTTGTTATGTGTTCCAGTATGTCGGGTATCTGGTTCATTAGCCAGCAGGTTGGTCAATATCTTCATTATCAAACTACAGACATTTCTCTCCTCCAAGGATCCTTTAGTTGAGTCGGTGTATTGCTGGTTTTAACATATATATATATATATCTTTTAAATTATTCTGTGCAATTTACAGAGGTCAAAAAAGTCTCAGTCAAAATTAACAATTCACTGCATGTATTAGTAGATTTTCAAAAAAGTGAATATACAGTGACGTGTGTGATTTTGCATGGAACAGCCAACAGGGTCTTTTTGTCATAGAATTATTAAAATGTAGGGAGTAACTAACTTCTTCACACGTTCTCCCATCAGCGTCGCCACTTATTGCTGCTCTGCTTTAGGCCCCTCACACGTATGCCAGTGCTGCTGTTGCAGGGACACGTGCACGTCGGTATGTGGACGTTTGCATGTCACACACATGTGACTGGATACAGAAGACTTGGATTATACTGGATGATGCATTTGGTTTAGTTCTGCTGTTGTTAATCTACATTGACTTCGAACAACCAAAGGCGCTGGTGAGCTCTGAGTTCTGGACTCGAGAGAAGTCAGCGCAGGACGGAAAACTTCCTCATAAATTTAAGACATCTGGTGATGAGTGACGAATAAACGAATTACATTTTAGGCTGAAATTCAATAAAAATCTGTTCCAGTTTTGCTACATCGTGTTAATGAACCAAACACTGAAAAGTGGCCAAATCATCACTGACTTTACATTTCTGCAAAGACAAGTAAATGTTTGGAGGACTGTAGGAGTCTTGCATCCCTTTGTTTCACTGAGAAGGAACATGAAACAGAAATCATAGCCTATAAATCTGAGTTTCATGATAAATCACCTGCTGGTGCCTTTTCCTCAACATGGTGACTTTTAGAACGTTTTCAGAAACGATCTAGTGCTATGTGACCTTGAGATAAGTGTGACAGATAATTACAGATTTGTCCACAGAGGAAAGGTCGTTACTACTATTGATGTGTTGTAAATAGATGGGAGGCTGAGTACCTGAGGCTGCCGCTATCTCCGTGATTTAAGCAGCTAGTATTACGACAAAATTAATCATCATTTCCTACCAACAATCTACCTTTGACCACAGTTATCTGATCGGTATTCTCAGAGTAGCCAAGTGTTTTCAGTATTGTCGTGACAGCGCCTGCAGCAGATGAGAAGCTGCCCGTGCTGCTGTGGAGGAGAGAGGAGAGGCCGACACACTGAGACCTGGGGACTGGTCTGGAATCCAGCCGCCTCAATTTGACAGGCTTGATTTGATTTGGTGTGTGCATGGTAGCGGTCTCACAAAACTGCAGTTCACACAGACACTCCCTGCCCTTTATGTCAAATTTATTAGAAGAATATAGAAGTCTTACTGGCCTTTGAAAAATCTGCTCCTAGCAAACCTCAGAGAAAACTATGCCTATGACTGCCAAATAAAGATAAAGATTGATCTGTAACAGCAGATGGTGCCACTGAAGACATTTTTCTGCAGCTCAAACAAACAGCTGCAGCGCGAACGCTGCATCCAGATACTCACACAGCCGTTGCTGTTTACACTACACCTGCACATTCCTCAGGATCCCCAAGGACTCCAGATATGGAGAAAAAGCCTTTGTTTGTTAGCAGGATATCTCAAAAACTAATAGGCTGATTTTGATCCAGGAAGATAAGGGGTTCTTCTGGAGGTGATGTGGATCAACTTTACAGATCCTGGATCCTGAAGGCTGTTCTTGTCCATTTGCAGGATAAACAGTAGCTACTAGCGGTTTATGTGTCTGGACATAAATGAACATCAGTCACTCTGATTGAAATGGCTGACAGATGAAAGTTTTGACTTCTGGAAATCATCTCATTCTGGGTTATATTTTCGAAGCAGTTTCCCTGCAGAATTCGATTAGTTTTTTTAAATTTTCTGATTCTGGATTCGTGGTTGCCTGCTAAATGTTGAAAGCGTAGCATCTCATAGAAATATGTGAAATGATCATAACCTCTTTAACACTTACATCCGATTTCATTACTTTACAAAGTTCTTTTTTTTTTTTTTTTTTTTGTAGGCCAAACCAGGAAATTAGCATCACCCACAGTTCCCTTCACCAAAAACCAATGGGATTTTTTTTACACAGGATTTTCCACCATTAAAATTTTATGAGACTTAACAGTTTTATTCATAATGATCATCTTCACAAATGAACAGGAATTCTGAAATCGTGAGAGGTACAAAGCTGATATTATGTCATGCCACAATTAGCTTCGCCCTCCTTCTGCATTCAGTTAGCTACTTATTAGCTTTCACACTTTTTGAGACACATAAAAGTTGAGAATTTCATGATTCTTCTATTTATTGATGTACTCTATTCCATGAAACCAAATATTAAAACAAGCTTGCGTTGACTTGTGTTGACCTTGAGATGAGGGACCTCAACTTAATAACTTTCTTCAGTGTTTTAGGACTCATTCTATCGGCGCTCGATCTGTGCATCTGATGACGATATTCAAGAACGGAAATCTTCAAGCAAATGCAGTCATTATTAGCTTGTTCCTTCCAGCTACATGACTCATTGCATCATTTCCTGTTCTTGCATGCTCAGCCCATACACACACACACACACACACACACACACACAAACCAAACTGAGTACGGAAGTCTGTTCCTGTATGTGCCACATGTGTGACAATGCAACTCTGGACAAAGGCCTGATCTGATGTCCGGGAGTTCGTATGAGAAAAATGCAACCAGGCATTTTCCAAATATTACAGTTTTTCCTGACTTCACCGATAAGCTTCAGTTGCAGAACCTCAGCCAGACTGTCATAATGTAGAGCAGCAGAGAAAGCAGCCCATATTAATTATTACTTAAAGACTGCTCTTGTACTTTGGCAATGTTCTGACAGTTGTTTCGTCTTTTAAGGCACCCCGAGTGACATCTGTAAGGCGGCCATTGACTGAGCTCAACTCTATGTGAACTTTTGTCTCTTGAAATCCTAAAATGCATTTCTCAAGGCAAAGTCACATGAAAGTGCAGCTAAATAATCCAAAATGACTCTATTCTCAGAACTGTTTCTACATGAGGGGATACAAATTATGTTTAAGGGAAGATAGCCAGTCTGCAGAGGTTTAGAGTTTGCCATCCTCCACTGAGGTATAGGGATTAAAATGGAGCTCAAGTGTGTTCTTAAACGGCAAACATTGTGGGTATCATCCAAACACTTGTGTATGTTTTATCTGTGTCCTCAGCACCTAATCAATTTTTGTAATTTCGATTTCATTCTTGTCCTCCGTATGTATCTCATCTGCCTCTCTCTTTGAAGTCGCCGTTATACTGATTTGTTTTTAAAGCAGTCAGTTCGGTTTGCCGAGACATATTCTCCCTCTGACGCCACTATGAACTCAGCCCAATTCGACGACTTCAAATACGCTTCCGGAATGCCAATAAGTATCTTGGTAGAAAAAAAACATACTTACAGGGGGAAAAAAGAAGACCGTATGAGGATAAATGTACTCTAAAACTCCCTTCGAGACTGTGGCCTCCAAACAAGTTAAACACAAACACGTCCGCGTAAATGACTGCAGGAATATTTCAAGGAATTTGTCTGTCACATGAAAATGCCAACTCCTTTCCTCGGCTATTGTTTATCAATTTTTACGGCTCATTTTGGTGCTCTCTGGCCTTCTCTTACTCTGAAACAACCTCAATCAATTGTGTTTGTCAGCTTGACACTTGGAGAATGAAACCTCACTGCAGCAAATCCCCTCCGGCGGCACGCCACCACCTAACAGCTTGTATTACAGCGGAATTGTGCCAGCCACTTGGCATTTGAAAGAATAAGCCGTTGATTATCACTTGCGAGAATGCTTTTCTTTCAACTTTGGTATCAGTGTGGAGGATGACCTTCAGAGCTGTGCGGAGGGAGGGACGAGCCATCAGAATAAATTATAAGCTGCTGCCCTTGTCAAAGAAGTCCGTCTGGTGTTTGGAAGAAGGGAGTGTGATTGTCTCAATCTCACATCTTCTAAAACAGCACTAAATCCTCGTTAAATCTTACAAGATGTTGATAAGCCAGGGTAAAAGATACAGGTAGCTATGGATTAACACATAAATCAACTCAATATATTATTCAGAAAAGAAGAAGATTGATTGGGTTGTGATTTATTGCAGCACAGGTTTAACAAGGGCAGAATAAACAGGGAAGAAGTCAGAGTGATTATCCCGCCTACGCCGGCCCCCTGACACGCCAGGTAACAGTCTATCATCGGGTGTGCGGCTGAGCCAAGGACTATCTCCTTACCCCCAACCCTCCCTCTCATAACTCACCAATCTCACTCACTGTCTGTCACTTCCACATCTCACATGGATTCTCTGCAAATTCTTTTTTTCCTCCTCCTCCTCCTCCTCCTCCTCCTCCTCCTCCTCCTCCCTCTGTCTGCTTCTCAGACTGCTCCTGCACATTTTAAAGCACTATAACTAAGACTTTCTCTGGTCCCTGAAGACTAAATGATGACCATCCATCTATAGAGGAGCTGATCAATACCAGTGACTCTGGGATCATCTTGCCAGGTGCTGACATTCCTCACGTTCAGCATGCTGGGCTGCATTAGGGTTCCTGATCACATCGCATAGTTGTTCCACAATGAAGTGAGAGGCTGAAAGGAGGCAACGAGTCAAGATATTTCTGCTTGAATGACTCAAAAACCTTGATAGAAGCCAAAATATCAGAGTTGTTTAATTCACTATATTGGACCACCAACATTTTCAATAAAAAGTCTGAAATGTGATTGACCCAAGATCAATATCAGACTGCCAAGGCTCCCGTTGTCTCAGAGAACAGTTGCAGTGGAAGCAAATGTAGAGAGTGATATCTACGTCTCCCGAGATCTATCCGCGCTGGCTCGCTGCTCAATCGGCTGCCTTGTGAGACGTTTCATTGCCTTTGAGAAGAAATCCAAGACACTCTTTTTAAATGGTGCCAAAGATGATCTTTTTATATCTTTACTGCAAAGATTGGAGGATTTTTCCTTTATGCCACCCCTCACTGTTAATGAGTATCTTTTTGTACTCTTTTACGCTGGCTTTTATTTAAGATGCTTCAGAGGGAAAGTCTTGCAGTGAGGCTGAGGACAGTTCCTGGCGCTACAGACGAGAAACGCATGAGTCACTCACTCTAAGGTACCAAAGCACTGGAACTAAAACAATCAGAGACCTCAAACTGCACCCTGATGATGACAATAAGGTCTCAGTTTTTAGGGCTCAGTTGAGGTTTGAACGTGTAAAAGCGCGCAAAAATTGACCGCACTCACAGGCCCTTTCACTACTAGCGCCAACATGTCTGGTATGACAGGAGAAACAAGTGCAAACACATGAACTGTCAAGAAACGCAATTTTGGAGCTTTTGGCTTGAATGCTGAGCATGTGGGACAGCACAAGTGTCTCACACCCTGGACAATGACAATTCAGATAACGAATAGTTCCCGTCTGTTTTTGCAAATGAAATCTTGTTGTGGCCTCTAACCAAACGGATCAGGGCTGTCACAACCACTAAAGCCAAAAGCAAATTCTATCAAAATTTGTCTCCCTCTTTCATTTCTTCTTCTTCACAAATGATGCGTCTCCCTCCCAGTGTGTTCCTCTCCTCCCTCTCCATCTTACAACGAAATAATGGCATAAACAACATAATTGCAGGTAAATCTCTGTTTCACGATTTGGTTCCCGCAATTCAGAAATGCACACACAACCCACGACCACTAAAGTTACTCTTTCTGTTATCCAACACAAACAACTCTCCATCGCCTCTCTCTATCGCTCAGCAAAACTGAGTTTCTCCACCAGTGATTTCATACAGCAACTCAACTCTCGCAAGATTTCAGAGTGAGATTTCTGAGTGAGACTTGAGAGTTGGACAGACTTTTCTATGATGGTGCACTATCTGAGCCACTAAGATGCGCTTTTAGTGCTAATTTGGCAGTAGCCATCGCCCGAGGCCCAGGTCGGAAAAAAACAACAACAACAACAAAAAAAAAACAAGAAAATCTACTGACACCCCGAGTCAGAATTCTGACATCACAGTCAAAGATCACAGTAGGAACCTGACAGACCTGTGAACTGTGATGTCAGGTTTCTGACTCGGGGTGTCAGTGGATTTTCTTGAGAGTTCTAGCCCACGCTAGAATTGGGGAGGGCGTGTGGGGTTGGGGGCCCTCCCACCATTGAGGTTTTGCTTTTGTTTTATGTATTTCTTTTTTGTGAAAATTTAAAAAATGTTCAAAAGCCTGAACTGAGATGATGGAGTAATATTTTTTGTCTTGGGTGTTGATGACTAGATCCCAATATCACAAGATGATGACATTCAAGACTCAGGATTCAAGTGCAGCCTTTCTCAGCCACTGTGCAAAAAGAGTTTTGCGGTGTAAATATGATTATTACTATCCTCCTGCTCGGAGTTGTACTCTGGTGCTGCTGTGTTGTTTGAGCCACTGGACTGGAACTTGTCTGCAGGGCTCCTCCTGGTTACGGTGGTTAGAGGTACTGTGCGGACATACCTCAGCATATATTTAAATATACATATATATATATATATATACATATATATATGAGAAGAAAAGTACAAAGGATAAATAGTGTTTCATGTTTTGTTACTTGAATTATTATTTTACAGCTACAGCAGCTGCATTGCCATCAGGATGAATCAGTTTTAAACAGACAGTTATTCAACAAAAGTATTCGTACGAACACATTTTGTTCCTGTCTTTCAGTTGTTTGCAACCTTTGCATATTTCGAATTTTTCTTCTGATGCTGTAATACTGTTGACTTCACCATATTGTTGTCGTGCAGGAATTTGACTCTTTCTTTCCACTTGACAGTGTAGCAACAAATGTTCAGTGTGGAATTATGTTATAATTCATCAAAGGACTCAATATTGTTACACGGCAAGATCCAGTTAAAGTTTGACTCTGTCGGTTCACATTTTCCATCAAAAACATCAACTCGAGCTGCTGGAGCAAAACCATATTAAGCTGAGAGAGGACACATATTATTAATGGAGGGAGACGACTATTTCATCTCCAATTCATGATTTACTTCATGCTCGTGAACATCGCTTTGATATTTTTTCAGCTTTGTGATCATTCACAAACAACAATGGCAGGAAAGAGACAACTCTAGTGCGTTATTGTGCCGCTCATCTTCCCCTGCATCTAACCAGAGGCTTGTTTTAGCATCTTTCTATTAAGCAGTCAGACTCGGTGCAGACCGGGATCAGAGATAAGACCACTTTATCAGCTGCTTTCATCTCTTTGAAGGACTTCTAACAGATAGTCTGCAGGAATGTAGGCGCCACGTTCAGGTTTCTGTTCTCTCCTCATGCACACGGGAAGCCAGCAATAGATTCACTGTTGATTTTTGTACATTTACTTTAGCATTTATGTTTCAAAATTAAAGGAAAAAAAAAAAAATTCTCTTTAAAGCGAAAATGTATTCGATTTTCATATAAATGAACATCCTACATGAAGGCGTTGCTAAATGAGTTCCCACAGTGCTCATTAAGCTCATCAGCACCAGTTAAAACTCTCGGCATTTCACACTTGATATCACACTGGATATCATAATGGAGTGAAGAAAAGAGTGGTTAATTCCATCATATACTCTGAGAAAAAAAAGCTTCCTTTTAAAGAAACATTTCCAAAACAAATGGATCCACTGTTTTACTTTTAACGAGGGTTGAGCTTCATCTTTGTACTGCTCCATGTAATCAGATTACTGCGATCTACTCACTCATCGCTGCGAAGAACTCATAATATTGATCCAGATACGTACAGACAACATATAATTCATCAAAGAAAAGGGAAAAAAAAAACTGGAAAATTTGTATTTCATCTGAGAAAATTCTGATTTTCAACTCAAAGAACTGCACGTAATTACTGCAACATTCAAGCTGAGAGACAGCAAATAAAAATAAGAAGCATGCAAGTTTAATATTAATGACTCGCCATTACTCCACATTCGCTGGCGACCACAACAATCCCCAGTGTTCCAGACCTCCTGATTGCTGATGCCATCATTTCGAAACCAAAATAGTGTGACAAGAAATGAATTTGATGGCTTTATATTACAGGTGCTTAAATTGCCTCTGCCTCTGGCTATTTCCTGGTAATGATTATAAATGAATTGAAAAATGTGGACGGACCTGAACCGCCAGTGGAGAAATTGATTCCACAGTGGGTGACATCTCCATGCTGACAACAGAGATGGAGTGAAGAATTGCCGAGACTCAAGGAGGATGACGGCGGTGGCGTCCTCCACGACCTCGCCGTGCTGTCTAGATTGTGAAATGACTGAGCACCCTCTTGATGTTGACTTCCTGATACGCGCCGCTGCTGTCAGGTGTATTAATTCATTGTTTTGCTTTGGTTAAGTGGAGCGATTTAAAAAAAAAAGAAAAAAAGATAATTAATATTCCATTTTTGAATGAGAATTATCAATACACATTAACTCAGTTTGATTAATTACCACTGAGTGGACGTTTATGTTTTATGTTTTCATCTGATTTGTCATGCATGACTCACGCGTGTAGACTGCAGTGAACCCATACTTCTCACGCTCAGATTGGACTCTGCGGGACACAATAATCCATACAGCCTTAATCAAAATAAGTCATATTCCATTATTTGTTGCCAGTGTGGAGAGGATGGACACCTCGGATGTGTTTGCTGCAAAATCCCACAAATTACGCCAAATTGGATGTACTCCCATGAACTACTTATCTCCTTACATTTATTGTCAGCGAACAGTCAATTTTCACCCCCATCTGCTGAGATTTGACTGGCCCTAATCTGACTCTGCAGTTATAGTCTTGTGGGAATGAGGATTAATTTTGGCAGGGCACTCACATAAATGCTGCATAATTATTGTCATTCAAATATTTCATGTTTTACCGACAAAAGGAGCCACAGGCCAAACCAGACTGTCCCTTTTCCCCAGACACTGAAGAGTCATTTGAATGGAGCGAGCTTAATTTAAAAAGTATGAAGCGGTGGCTCGGTTTGCCATTTGATTTAGTTGTTTTTTGGGGTTTTTTTTGTCAGTCACCACCACACAGTGTGAATGGTGCCTCCTCTCTGCTCCACCTTTGTCTCTCACAAAGATATTTCCAAAGCTTCCAATTACGGAACAGCTGTACTTTAGTTTCCTTCACATTTACAAACACCCTCCTGGTTTCCTTACATGAAATTGGTAGGAAGTGAACTGGCGCTTTTCAACCGTTTCATCTGTGTGATTGTGTTTGGGATTAATACCCACTCCACATCCTGCAAGGGATAATCTGACAATGGCTGGATGGAGTCATGGCTTAGTTAGTCATTACTACCCGTGACTAAAGATGAAATCATATTGTTGGGGTGGTAAAATGCAAATTCTGTCATTGACTTTTTGCGATGATTGAAATTCAGATGTGGTGCCTCTTGGTGTGTGTTTTAGTCCAGGCTCTTGTCTGACTGAACTGGGAGAAACTATAAATCCAGATAAAAAAAAAAATCACTGGGAGATTAAAACTGCATGCATACAACCCTAACCCTAAACCCAGAATTACCTGTCAAATCTGAGCCCCCCCCAAAAAAAAGAAGGTCTTGGTGACTTTGCCCTACTAAAACACCCTCCTAGCTGTTCCACTCGACAGCAACATTCACTCCCCCCTCATCTTCCTCACTCCCAGTCCTGGTTTATCACGCCAACATACTGCAGCAGTCTGGCATTTGTTTATATAAATAACTCATTTATTTCAGCTTCTATTTCTTTTATGTTTTTTGATTTTTGCGGTTGGGGTGACTTGGTTTATTCAAAGGCCATCTATGCTGCATTTAAAGCAGTCAAATGTGCACCTACATCAGTGCAACTACGTGATCGGCCTGATATATTTTCAGGTTGAGTGGCTGTTGCCGGGGAGGAGAGCTTGTTAGTAAAACATTTTATTATTTATATTTTATTTCTCTTGTCAGAGTTCCTTCAGCTTGTTCCTGCTCTCTAAATGTTACGTGAAAATGTTTCTTGATTGACTTTTACTGTGAAAAAAACGACTAACATTTCTGTTTCTTCTCTTTCTAAAAAACAAAAAAAAAAAACCTTCTATATAATCAGGGTTAGATAGTTGAGAGGGATGTTCTGTTTTTAGCAAGAACATCCTGATTACATTCACACCAGGAAGCTGCCAGTGCAACCAGTCTGATCTGGTGCTTCTGAGCAGCTCTACTGGAGCAGTCAGGGGTTAAAGGTCTTGCAGTGTGACCTCAGAGGTCATAATAAAGATCACAAGTTGCACTGACTCTGGACTGCATTATTTTTCCTCTGCTTACTCATGATATTAAAACAAGTTGTTTTTTTATTTTCTAAAAAGTGTTTTGATGACTGTGATTTTCATGGCTTTAGAGACAGCAGCTAACTGTTGATTGTCAGCGATACATCCGTTGTCTGGCAACTAACAAGCTTTTCAAAGAGTTTAGAGTACAATGGCTCAAGGCAGCGTGTGGAGGCATGTTAGCGTGCTTGAGTTTTGTTTTTGTTGAGTTTTTACACGAGTGCAGAATCAAATCTCTGAAGCGCTGACAAGTTTATCACCCATGGCAAATAGCGCGCATGCATTGCTATTCTCTGAATTATTAATTAAAGACAAGAGTGACAGAGATCAAAATCTGTTTGATTGAGTTTTCCACTTTTCCTGCTCAGCTATTCAAATCACGGTATTCCGCTAAAGTGCATTTTGCTGACCAGAGGTGACTTCACGGGCGACGTTTCCGATTTTAGAATTAAAATACTCTGTTCTGGGACACTGTGAGAAGGTATTATGGAGAATGCCTGAGAGAAAACTACACAAATCCATTATAGTAATGTGTGCTTTGTTGTGCATAAACTCTTTCATACGCAGTGCAAAGATTTACATTTCGAGCATTTCGGGTTGCCAAGCTCAATGTCACATTTCCTGGTAATTATCACACCGCGGGAATCAGTCACAGTGCTGGAAATCATTTCTGCAATGTCAAATGTGTTCATTTGAACCTGCTGGAGCACCAACATCTACACACATACATAATAAGGCTGAAAGACTGAATGGTTCTACGTACCGTGAAGTCCAGGTGGGGCCCGGAGAGCCTCTTTGTTATCCGTGTCAATATCATTTTCCACGCCAGGTGAGGAACCTGAAGTCAACACCCATCACATTCATAATTTGCTCATGGATACGCTGGTGTTCCATATTTTCATTTATCTTTTAGTGTTTGGTATTGAGATCTAACCAGCATTGCATTATTTGTAAGTGCGAGGTTAGCCCTGTTTTAGCAAATGAACATCATACACTGAGCGAAACCAGATTGTCATTTTTTGAAACGTATCAAATATGAGCACAAAGACTTCAGCTAAGTATTCATGGAAGACTCAGAAAAGGAGGCAACAGAATTTGACAGACCAGTGAGGGGTGAGGCAGGTGGTGTTCCAGAAAACTCCTGGTTCTTCATCGCCCCAGACTGGCAGCTCAGCTGAGAAGAGATAAAACTCAGAATCAGAGTCTAGGAAAACCCCCAAATTACAGATTGTCATTTTTTCATGTTTTTTTTTTTACATACTTTAATGGCTGTAATTATTTTTAATTAATTTTACAGCTGTTTGAATGTAGAGGCTGTTCTATGAACTTTATACTGCACAGTCTCAGCACAGACGACGCCTGCACCCCCCCCCCCCCCCCCCCCGCGCTGCAGGCGTTACGTCACATTACGTCGTCGTTAGCCGAACACACACAGCTGTAAAACACTTTAGACACCAGTAAATCACAAAACCTGGCCTCTCATACGCCTGTACCCACCCAAAGTACAACTAAAACAAAATGCTCGATGCGGTAAAGGGTCTAGTTCGCTACAGCTAGCTGCTACTAACATGCTACATGAAAGTTTTCACATTCAGAAAGAAATTCGGGATAAATTCAATGTCAGCTGACCTTACCTCAAATAAAACTGGTCCTGGGTCAGTGTAGCTCTAAATCAACAAATCAGCTCAGCTGTCATCTTTGATTGACGGGCGTTTGGGAAGAACAGAGGAAAAAAAAAAAGCTTCTTGTATTGATGGACTTGATGAACTAGAACTAAGGTCTGGGGTCAATAAGATTTCAGTGGTGGCCACCCCAGACCATCCCCTCCAATCCCCACTGCTTGCATCCATTTTCTACTGCTTATCCTGTTAAGGGTCATGGGGGTGGAGCCTATCCCATCAGTCTTCAGGTGAGAGGCGGGGTTCACCCTGGACAGGTCACCAGTCCATCACAGGGCCAACACATAGAGACAGACAACCATTCACACTCACAGCCACACCTACGGTCAATTTAGAGTCTGGATTAACCTGGTCCCCTCTTGATGTCTTTGGACTGTGGGAGGAAGCCGGAGTACCAGAGAGAACCCAGCAGGAACAGGGAGAACATGCAGACTCACACAGAGAGACCCTGTGCTCCAGCCGGAGCTCCAACCCAGAACCTTCTTGCTGTGAGGCGACAGTGCTGACCACTGCACCACCGTGCTGCCCCAGAAAAAGAATACTTTATATTTCTATGTGTATTCAAGTCATGTGTACACATTGCTGCCTGTTCAAGTAAAAGCACATCAAAGAGGAATTCCTTTTTGGGGAAAATCAAGTAAAAATTGAATTTACCTTATTTAATTTCCAATATACTATATCATTTTTAGTTGGAAATGTGTAATTTTATTTAACTAGGATAGTATATTTATTTGGTTCAGTAGTATTTGATAAAGCTGAATTGGTGCGACTGTATTTAACAGTATTCTATGGGTTTCTTTAGTTGGGGTTATTGAATTGAAATCCTACAACTGAACTGAGTTGATCCAATGAGGGTTTTTTGTTTTGTTTTGTTTTGTTTTTTGAGTGTATAACTGCATATTTCAGTGACCTTTTGCTAATCAGTAGACTAGATTTAAGATTTCTCTTTGGAGTAACAGATGGAGATACTCAAGCTTCCCTGTACTGGATAAGATCTCGTGTCTGAGTAACTCCATCTCCTCCTCCTCCTGCTCTGTTGAGACAATTAGGGGCACTAAATATATAATGTCAAGCTTGTGATCTGTAATAAAAACATCAACAGGGATTTGCTTCTATTCAGGAAAGCTAAATGTGTGTGTGTGTGTGTGTGTGTGTGTGTGTGTGTGTGTGTGTGTGTGTGTGTGTCAGCTTCAGAGACTCCTCAAACATGTAATAAACACGCAAGCTCCTTGTAATCAGGACAGACAGGAGGCCTGAGGGGGGTGATGAGGAGCAACTCTTGATGGTTACGTTTATATCAGGGAAAATAAGATGTGCGTCGATTTGTGTGTGTGTGTGTGGGGGGGGGGGCACAGTTCCTGAAGGATGTCTAATTCTAAAAACAAGTTAAAATTGTCAATAAAACCTGCTCCAGGTGTGGAGGGTCCTGCTGAGCTGCGGCTGCTGTCGGGGGGAAGGTCGTGCCTGTCAAGTTGCAGACATCTCTCCTGATATGTTGTTCAAACCAACAAGGACAATTACAGAGAGGGGATTGGTAACGCTTGTGTCTGGAGAGCAGCGGGTCACCATGGCTTTAGTCTTGCTATTCTTCACCATTCAGTCTCCAACATGGCAAGAGGGGCTGCAGGTGTTGAAATAAAGGAGATAAGCTGTGCTAGAACCCACTAAGGAAATGTTTTGGTTTTTTTCCCCCTGACACTTATATCCATTTCAGATTTGGTCAGAAACACCTCAAAAACCTGGTGATAGGGTCCGATGATGGGTTATTTCACCTCCGGGCAGGAAAGCGTTTTAACTGGACTCCACATGGCCAGATCTTATCAAAACCCCACATTTGATGCCCTGAAGACATTTACGAGCTGAATTTAGGTCAGAGTTGGTCTGTCACCCATCACATGTGATGTACAGCAACATATTATGGTGTACAGTAAGTGTGTATGTTCACTTATGTATTTATATTTGTACACGTGTTAGTCCGCTCCTTCATGCATGAGCCAATAGCAGCATTTTTCACATCATTCTCGCCCCTACAGAACAACCACACACTCACACTCTGGCATTGGCAGAAGTGCCAGGATCCGCTCGTCGCTGACGGGTTTACATTGGTTTTGGCTCACCTCAGCAGAGTCATACAGTCTCCAAGTTCCATTTATTTTTCCGTTCAGATGCACTTGTTGGGCCGACCATGGTCCAAGACTGTGGATGTGGAGCTAACAGGGGCTTTGGATTTAACCGTTGAGCTGGAACAGTGGTCATCGTTATGGTCAGACACAAAACCACCAACAGCGAGGTCACAGGTTTGCAATGAGCCTGACTGAGGTCATAAAGAGAGGAGAGTTTTCCCTCCTCAGTTTTGTGCTTGATCCCTGAGAGTCAATGCCTTGAGTTGGCTTTCTCTGTGTGCGTGTGCGTGTGCGTGTGTGTTTTGTTTACCTGTGTTCCTGCGTTGATGTTGTAGTTTCCACTCGGAGGAATATTTTGCTCGAGGTTGCAGCAGCAGGGGTTAGAGCAGGTGCGCTGATCACTCCTGTGGCTGAACATTGGTAGGATTATGCAGGAAAAGAATGTGCATAACTTGTGAGGAACACGAGGATGTGTTGTATCACTGGAGACAGCAGCAGCAGCAGGAGCGATAGCAGCAGGCGGCGCAGGGGCCGTGGCCTGAGGTGAAGTGGGGTCGGAGCGATAATGTGCAGTGGCAATCGGCTCAGAAGTGGTGGCGGCAGCTTGGGCAGGCTACAGAGGACAGAGTCCAAATGCTTCTCCTTTTCTGGATTCTGCTCCAACTCAATCATGTTCTTGTAGGGGTGAGGGTAAAAACAGGTGAAAAACTTGATTTTCACTGAAGGGAATCTTGAATCATTTTGTGCCTGTCGATCTGAATATGAGTTGTTTATGATAAATTTAAAAGGTGTGTGTGTGTGGGGGGGGGGGGGGGAGGCGGCAGAAGGCAGCCATCTCAAGGCACGGAACTGCTTTAACTTTGTGTCACCTCAGAAAATGAAATAAGAGAAAAACAGAACTCCGGAGTTGTGAAAGGTTAAGAAGAGTCACAATCAGGTTAGTGTTTAATCGTGGGGAATAAAAAGTTATTACAGTAAATGCACCACTTTTAATGGTGTTGCTTCCCTCTTCCAACAAGCAGAGGGGGAGGAAGTGCTAACAGCCTCTCTGAAGTTGTGTAATTTGGATACACTTAATACACATTTATACTTGGCAAGAAGAGTTGTTCAGAGCAGAGGTTGGACCCATTATAGATCAGACATAACAAGAAAACCTCTCTCAAGTTTTTGACTCAGGAAGTTAAGTCTCTTACCTCATTTTGGGATCACGAGAGTCTTCCTACACTAATTTAAGTGACTAATCATGCAACGCGATTCATAAGCAAAGGCCTGACACGTGGCCGGCTTCATGTATGTTCAAGAGTTATTAAGAAATTAATTAATCTTAGCTGGATTATTTCAGACTTCTTGCTCTGCACAGAGGAATGGGAGTTGCGAATAAATCTTTGCGGCGCTCTCCCCGTCTGCCTGTGCAGTAAACACACACTCCTCTTTGCTCCCTGTCACTGAGCCAGCATGATGGCAGAGAAGAGGGCTTTTTATGCTGACTCTTCTCAGACAACTTAGTCATTTAAAACAATATATGAAAGCCGGAGAGTCCAGCCAGACAAAGAGCCGCTGTCTTCCACGTAGGATGGGAGGATTATTGCCTTCAAACATTTGATGCAACAGAAAAATACCACAGCGAGAGAGCCAGCGAGTGGAGCAGTGTCCTGGGGAGGCTTGGATTGAGGACACGGCCCCTATTTCTGGAAGAAGTTCTGCAAATGAAGCCAACCCAAACATCTCAAAAAAATGTTGCGTTTTGTTTCACAATGAGACTGAAATGGAGTTTCTCTTCATAGCTGGAGGGATCACGAAAAAAGGAAATGACTTCTGTATTAACTGCAGGGCACACTAGCCTGTGCCCCCCTTCAGCATCATTTGAGTATTAGAAACTCAAATGTAGGGCAGACCTCCTTTACAGCTCCACTCGCTCTCACTTCTGCATCTTTGTGGGTGAAAACGAGGTGTTCAGTTCGTGCTCTGATAACTGACTTTTGACGTGTACCCCCCCCCCCCCCTTTTTTGAAGCAGCACTCTTGCTGCATGTCAAAAATGACAAATCCATCTCTTGCAAAAAAAAAAAAAAAGACCCTGGCCGAAATTGCATTTGTGATTAATTCTTCTTATTGTCTTTAAACACACCTCTAAATAATCTCTCACCCAAACTGGTTCCCCCTCTTTTGGTCATTTCATTTCCCCTCATCCAGCACCAAATGCCCCTGGCATGAGACAATGGAAATTCTGATGGGAGGTTGAAATTGCTGCATTGGCTCGGCTCCCATCTCATTGTCAATTCATTTAAATATGCTGGGTTGTTGCATCACAGCCAAAAAACACTGGTTATGTTTGTAGACGTCCCGGGGGGCTCGTGCCTCTGGGTGGCATCCGTCGCCTCTCGCAGGACTGTGACTGCTCGCTGACCCAAATACATTGTTTGGAGAAGCAGTGGCACATTTTTACTGATTCGTACATCACGAGCAACACTTAGCCAAAACAATGGTTTACTTGTGGATCTCAGCTGGGAAAATCTCCTGCATTTTAAGTTACTGTGACCTTATTCTTCTGGCTTTGAAACACTTTTGCTGTTCTGAAAACATGAATCAAGAGTTATGTTTGTAGGTCTGTGGACATAGGACATACAATGCATGTGTCCGGGTATGTCAGTGGTTACCTGACCAGCTGCTGAAACTGGCTCTCACCCCTCCCCCCTCAAACCCCCCAGCACCCACTCCATTTTGGAACAAACCCCTTCTCCCCTCTTCCCTCCCTCCTCCCTCCTCTCTCCTCCCTCGCTGGAATTACACAACACAAATTTCTGGCTTTCTGAAAACTCACTGCCTCCTCTGTTTTGGAACCAATTCTCTTTTTCCCATCGAAATTTCAAAGCAGTCCTAATCTGAGCCCCCTCCCCCACCATATCTCACATCTTCTGCTTAACGATGGAGGATGTTGCTGCAGCACGTTTCACTCTCGGGCCAAAAAAGCAGATGAAACAGAAATATTTCAAGATTCTTGCTTGATTTTGATTCTTGTCTTTATTAAGATGTTGATTACAAAGGCGGCCTTAAACATATGGCAGCTCATTTTAAATGTTAATTATAGCCCACACTTCCTGGTAAAAGAGGCAATGGTTCAGGTTTGCAATAACATGATGTACTTTAACCAGGAAACATCATGTGCATTTCCAGCATAATGTAAGTAATTAAGTAACTGTGTCTCCATTTAACTGTCAAATGAATTTTAAGCAAACTGGTCATAAAAGGAAATGGGTACATTTACATCAAGTGGCTGAATAAAACAGGCTCCATTAGGCCGTCAGAAGATGGCGGTAAAGGCGGTATTACACGTGCTGTAATTATAACAGCATAGAAGAAGAAAAAATGGCGCAAGGTCTTGAGGAATCACCCTGGGTTGTAGGAATAAGCTTGATAATAAATATATATTATCTTAACCCATATCCATCCCAGCTTAAATATAGGAAGGCGCCCCACAGCTCTGAGTACGGATGATGTCAGTGGTTCAGTAGTAATTGCTTTTAACAACCAGTTACTGGTCCTGTTACACGCAGAGATGAAGTCAGTGTTTGAGAATAGCCGCAAAGATGGCCGCTGAAACAGCTGGTCAGTCTCAACAGTTAAAGATTTAGTCCGTCAGAACGAATTCAAATGAAAGGTTTCCATCTTCCGTTTTATATATCTACTCTATTTTTTTTTTTAAACCGAGGGAGTTTTTTTCATTTCATTGTCCCATTTTCATCAACATTTTCTAACGCAACCTTTCAAATGTGCGCAACAGAAACACTGGAACGTGACTACGGCAGCTTCTCTGATTTCTCTGGGTTGTCTGCCATGCAGTCGTCTTCTAAGGGCAGTGGACAGATGAAGACGTGTGAATTACTGAATTCATGCAGAGAGTTGAGGGCTGCCTAGGTATGTCTAATGCAGAAATATCATATTTAGGTCTATATGTAACAGCTCTGGCAACCAGGCAGCTTATTTTACTGGTTATGAACCAAAATAATGGAAGTCTTGGTTTGGTATTAGATGTTTCATGAGGTTTTGGTGCTGACTTGTAAATGACAGTTACTTGGATAACTTGTAATTCTTGTGTTGCTCATTCGAACGGTTTTATTTTGTCATCCCTGAAATTGTTCTATATTATGATCTTAGTTTTCAGTTGAAACATATGACTCCATTGTTTTAGTCACAGGTAAGAAACTCTAGTCAGTGTTGGGGGCAGCTGATGTCTTTTTACATTGAATTTAATTGACAAGTCAGTATTAATTATTATCATAACTTTTAAACTAATTAGCCAGACATGCTAATGATTTATGCTGGATGCTAATGTCCCTGGACACCTAAGGTGGACTAATTCACAATTTGACAGCTCATGCACACAGTGGCTCAGCTATGATTGGACAATTAGGGGCGGGGTTCAGTAAAATACTTCCACTGAGGAATTATAAGGTAAATTTCCTTGGTAAACTTTACAGACTTCTGAATAATCACTTAGGGTTGATTGATGACTTCACTAATGTTCGTCTTTTAGCTCAGCTCATTACTAGCATGCATGGACAATAAATATACAATAGTAAGAGCTATAATGATTATAAAACAAAGCCACCCTCCACATGCGGAGTGATTAATGGGCGCTGTCACTCACGGTGCAACATTAATGCAGCCATTTACCCAGTGCTGCATCGTGTAAGAGCTCCAGAGACATGATGGCACAAGTTGCTAACTGATTAGCACCCGAATAAATAATAATGAAAAAAATCCTAATCAAATAAAATATCCTTTATCAGCTGAAGTGCACAAAGTGGAGCTAATCTGCCACACAATGAAGTAGGAGATTGTAATTTCGGAGCAGCATGGAGGGAAACATTTTCCCAGTGGATTCCGCAAAGTTTATTTAATCAAGTTTGACTTCTCTTTTTGTTGCAAACAAAGAATTAAGGCAAACCCAGGCAGGAGAACTGCCTCATTAAGCTGCCTAAGCAGCAGTCATCGGGAGGAAAGGTGAGCAGAGGCTGTGCAGTGTCTGCCATTTATAATCTACTTCCCTGAATTAGTCAGGTCCCCTGTGAGGAGGGTTGGGAATCATGCCACCAGAAATTTAGATGTGGATCGAGGCACAACCCAGCCTGAAGCTCTCCACGGGAAGAAACACTTGAGCCAAAGGGTCTGTGGTGCAGTTCTCCATGAACACAACCTGTCCATCCACACGAGGAGGAAAACAGCATTAAATTCTTTCAAAAGAGTCGTGGAAAAAGCACTGAACACCAGCGATTGATCCATCCACCACACGGCTTTGTTCCCTCTTTTATTGACATCCTGTGACTTCCTGCCTCACTGTGACTGTCATAAATACAATTGCCACTAGAGGGCATCTCTCACTTATACATGAAAGTAGGTTGTTTCCACTGTTCCTCGGTTTGTTGTTTAACATGACTTGCCTGCATGCATCAAGCACTTAAATTTGGGGATTTTTGCTTTCTAAATTTTGTGATTAAAAATTCACAAAAACAACATGCACCAAAGTGAGACTGTACAGAGGTGTGCAAAGATAAGAGATAACAGTAGTGACGTGGAAAAAATAACATGACCTTGACAAATCAGACGGTTTACTTTCACTTGTTGTGCAGGGTTCAATACATACTGCACGAGTACACATCTATAAATACCATAAAGCCTTAAAGGCAGATGATGACACCAGTAAATCAGGTGGTGCTGTGGTGCTGGGAGACTGTGAGCCCCCCCCCCCCCCCCCCGCCACCACCTCTCTCAGCCAGCCAGAGCTCCACAGAGTGAGCACCTTCCTCCACTGTCTCACACAGCTTCAGCTGGAATGCAAACTGCATTTCCAAACAATTTTCCAGCTGCTGGGCAAGATGGCACTAATGATCATGGCGGTGCTACTCAGGTTATTAAAGATGCAAGAGTTTCCACGCCAGACTCGATCCCCCGGTGTACGTGTGCCACATCTCCTCCACACACAGGACAGCCTTGCATATCGCTTCTTCCTTGGAGGGAAGACGGCTCATTACAGCAGTGCTGTCAACACGCCTCCCTCAGGGGGACAATTGTATGATTTATCTGGGGCTATTGACTTCCTTCTTAGCTTGAAAACTTTCTATTCTGTACTGACAGGACAGCCTGTTCTGATCAGGGCAACAAGGATGCAGCAGTGGTTCCGTAAGCCCACGTGCTGTCCGTGTGTCAGACAGTCTCTCTGTTGTTGTGGTGCAGTGGTCCTTTGTGACTCCCGTGGCCCTGTTCAGGTCATTCATGCATCCTGGGTAATCGAATAAGAGGTCCAGCTCTGAGTCCAGGCAGACGCGTTGAGATCCAGACGCTCCGACCACATTTAGGGGTGATAATCCTCAAGCCACAAGGTTTATTTTAAACAGGAGGGCTGTGTCTGTGTTGTTGGAAAGAACTGACCCACCACTGGCTTACAAACCTGGGGGGTCTGACGAGAAATCTGACAGGCCGTGGTTTATAAACCACGTGCACAAGCTTGTAAAACAAGATTTACACACGGCTCTTCTTTTTACAGCCGATGGCTTTATTTACCTTTGCCAAGGACAAAATGTGATCACTGGCCTTGGTCAGATAGGTCATATTGAACACAGGACCAGTATTTAGAGGTGATCTGGATAGATCCTGATCCTGAAGACCACTCTATGCAATGAGCAATAAAGGAATTTTGATTGAATTCCAATTCCATGAGTCCATTGGAAGCAGTAAACACAAGTTAAATCTGAGCATATATTTATTCCTTTTTTTTTCATTTGATCTTTTTTTTTCATTCAAGAAAAAAAATCAAAATAAGAAACAGCTTATTTTGAGGATATTTCTGAGGTGATGGACTTCAGGGTGGATTAGTTCTGGATATGGATGAACTGTTTTTCATTTCAGTTCAGTTAAAGTCCAGTTCATTTCACTTTATTGTTGTGTCACTGTACAGTGCCTCTGAGTGAAAGGCAGAGAACGTTTACCAGAGATCAACAACAACAGCAACAACAGCAAATGAAGAATAAATATAAACTCACACCACCTGTTTCCAGGCGGCCATCTTGGCACAGATTTAAGAGGGTTTTCTAGTTACGGGTGCGTCAAGCATCTTGGACAGTTGGTTAGCCTGGAGTGCGACCCGGTCATGGCTTTGATTTCTCCTTCTTTCACTTTCTGGCAGACAAGCAAGTGAAGTGTGTTGCTCCCACCTGCTACAAACAACAGTAATAATCTACATGGTTATTTGCATATAGAGTGGGAAGGGAGATCCGATCACAAGTGGTCATTCAAGATGCATGTGGCGATGCATTCTAATGTCAGTTGTGAACTCATAACAGACTCAACTGCGATGAAGGAGTGAAGTCTGAATCATGCCCATGTCCCAGATACTCAGTGCAGTTCTTCATTACGTGTAAGGAGGAGAGGAGGAACGAGGCCACGCTGGGGGAGCAGCTATCAAACTGTGTGTGCAGGCGGGGCCTCACATTCCACCAAAGTTCATTCGTATTTGAAGTGTGAACAGTGGCGTTTTTAGCCAAGCGGGCCAGGATTTACCAAAGGAATGACTTTTTTTTTCTTTCCTCTTTTAGTTATTTTTGCTGACACTTTAATTAACGCCAGAGATCTCAGTGTACGTGATCAAGCACCCATGAAAATATTTTTTAAATGGTCTCATCATAGTTGCTCTGCATTCAATTAACCAGAGTGAAAACACCACAGAGGCCTGTACAAAGAGAGAATTCATCAATGAGATCAAGTCTAATAAGACTGTAAACAAATCACTGTCCTACGCAGAACCCATTAGAGCACACCTCCATTTGTCTGCAGCACAGTATGTTGTTTATCTTTGTTTATGATTATATAATGAATTCACCTTCCGCTTTCACCAGATTCATGAAGGTGGCAAAAAAGAAACTAGCCTTCATTCATTTCCTAGAATGAGTTGGTCATTAATATTGACTGGGGATGGAGGGTTTTTATTTTCTGTTTCTAACAGTCTATTCTGTTTTAGTGATTAGAGAGTTCATGAAAATGTATTCCATGTATGAGCCAAGAGTAGACAGGTTAACAAAAAGCCTTTTAGGAAAATGTGCCGCTTAATTAGCTCATCAAAACATGGCGTCCCAGAGTGACACTAACCAGCATTATCGTCTCAGTGTTTATAGTCAGTAAAGGAAATGCCACGAGGAGAATTAAACGCTGCACATCCGTTAGATGGTACTAATTAAGTCACGTGGATTTATTTTATCTTAGAAAAAAATTTCTATCAATAAAAACGTTGATTGATCCCCAACCTCCAAAAAACACGCAGAAAACAGCAATTATTTCATCAAGTGCAAAAGTGTCTGGCTTTGTGAAACTGCTTCTCCAGTCGACCCAAATCTCTCTGCCCATCGGGGTTTCTAAACCCTCTTATCTCCCCCCTACACCTTCCTGCACTTGCAGCTGCTCAGACGTGGATTGTGTGGCGGCGAGTCAGTGAGTGCTGTTTTCCTGCCTAACATGACAAAGCATCATTTTAACCACGATAGTTTGCATGCTGACATCCACTCTCTTGAGAATGTCTCTGACCTCCGCATGCATCAGCTCACTCACTTGTTTTTACTGTGATAACACGTGGCTGTGACCGTGACTCTTTGTGTTAAATGCAGGCCAACATGAGCTTCATTATTAAAAAGAGTGGATAAATGCTTAATGCCCTGTAATGCCTCTGTCTCAGCTGACGTTTTACCAAAAAAACATAAATGTTGTGCCCTAGATAAAGCACCTACACACCTCCTACGTCGCTCAATTGAAGTTTAGGAAGTAACGGCTCTGTGATTGCTGATACCAACTAAAGAGAGTCAACTCTTTTACATTCAGACACAAATCCTCTCATATTCAATTAATTATAAGTGTCAAGTGACAGAGTCTTTGTGCTGGACAGTTTACTGTCCCCCACGCTGGTTCACACGCTGGGGGAGGCTTACATAAATCTGCATTCATGAGCAGTGATCAGAGGCTCGCTGTGTTTTCTCTCTAAGTCCGTTACATAATAACGATTCCTCAAGTTTGAATTTGGCTTCTTTGAAATGCGGCCATAGTGAGAGAAGGAGGCTTTTTAGTGGCCACAAGATGTAACTCGTCCCTAAAATTTGATCATGACTGCGAGATGTCCACTTTTTCTCAAAGCTGGATTAAGTTCATGCACAAAAGGCATAACTTGACCCCACATTTTGATTTAATTCGTGGTCACAAGTTAATAAGATAACTTTTTCCCTCTTTGTGATTGATTAGCCTTAACAAGATATGTTTCATTCCCCTGATTTGATAGATTTCAGGGGCCAAGTTAGATCTTGTGGCCCCAAATTAACCAAAGTGTGGGAAAAAATTATATTTCCCGGCCACAAATGTGGGATCAATTAGAACGTGGAGTGGTTTTAAATATATGTCCATGAAAGCGTCTCTTGAATGATTCCCCCTGATTGAAATAATGTGGTAATTATTCTCTCCCTGTCTCTCTGCTGCACAGCCCACCCACATGGGACCCTGGACAGATCAATCAAATGCAAACACTGTTGGAGCCACATTCTCTGAGCAAAGACGCTGCTCTCTTTTGTTTCAGATGTGACCTGATGTCAAATGCAGTGAATACTCCAGCGTAGACTTCTAAATCTTGTTACCGATATAAGATCCGCAGACGCTGCAGTGACCGCCACCTCCTCGCCCAGCGTGAGCGTCCGGAGGGGGGAGGGGGGTAGTCCGTCCTCACTCTGATCTAATAGCCTCATGGGAGCAGCTTAGCTCATCCACTTCATGTTTCCCATTTGGTGGTTAGAACCCTTATGGGGATGTTTAAAGATGGGAAGCCTTAACGCTCCCATTTGTTTTCCTGTAGGTAATCGATGGCAGACTCAGGGTTACAGCTAATGTGATTTATGGCTCCTATTTCCACTGTTATGCCTCATGTACAAATTGTCTTTGCTGAAGTAAATTCTCCAATCTTTTCTCTACTTGCTGACGCTGAAACCTGCCTGCCAAACCTGAGCCACGAATCCATGTTTGGGACCAACTGATTTTTATTTTTACTGTTTTTTTTTTTCTTCCTTTCTTCTGTCTGCTATCAAATCATGATACACAGAACATTCTGACACTGAGACTTGATTCCTTGCCAAAACAATGATCTCTGCTGACATACTTACGGTAAAAGATGGAGGATCAGTTTGTAAGATCCAGTGTAGAAGTCAGAAGAACCATTTACTAAGAACCTTTGGTGGCCTTCAGGATGGTTCACCTGCCCACTAACAGAGAACACCAGCATTTCTTGAAAAACACTGGTTCTTTGTTTCCATTTAAGAACACAACATATTTTTCCTTTGGTTTTGTGTCCTTGTGTTTTGCTTTTTCGATGACGAGGATTCATGTCTGAACAAATCAGTGCCTTCCACAAACATTACAAATGACTATTGAAAAAATAATTAGGTTTTATGATGTGTCAATGCCGTGTTTTCAGGTCCAAATCGATAACACTTGGGTAGATTTAGAGGACGCTGATGCTTCTGGTTCATATAAGCTTTGCTGTTTTTTGATTTACATCCAGTGGTGGGTTTGCTTTATCCATTGAGCTGCTGCAACATCATCACATGACCTGGCGGACAAGAATATGTCAGTGGTGCTCAAAGACACACATGAGCTCAGGTGGGACCACGTCCATCCCAAAGCAAATGTGTTTGAAGTAATTAACTAGTGTGTGTGTGTGTGTGTGTGTGTGTGTGTGTGTGTGTGTGTGTGTGTGTGTGTTGGTGTGGTGGGGGAGGGGATTTTTGTCATAGAAGGGAATAGTGGCTTAAACCCCCGACAAAGCCAGCAGCTGACTTGTCATCATGAATAAAAACTTAGACACCTGTGCAGCCTGGTGGATTTTTATAAAACATGGCGAGGTTAAGCGTGGACATCTTTGAAACCCCATTTTCGAGACAGGAAATTATTAGAGCACTTACATCGATTTCCACTGAGATTTTACACAGAGAGGGCGGCATGGCTCAGAGGTAGATTGGCCGTCTAGCAACCACAGGGTTGCTGGTTCGATCCTCACCTCCCCATGTCCAAGTACCCTTGAGCAAGATACTGACCCCCTAATTGATCCTGATGGCCCTCAAAAAAATGTTGTATATGTGAAATGAAGAGTATTGGGCAGGGTGTTCAAGTTTGACTGAACTTTGAAAATAAAGGCCAGGAGCAGATTTGCATTTCTTTCAAAAATACCTTTGATAGGGTCATTGTTCAGTGGATTGTTTCCTGGCTACGAGCTGCTGGGAAAACTAGCATACCTGCACTGTCAACAAGCTGTCAAACCTCTAACTACTAGATTTCCTGTATCTTCTGACTGCATGAGTACCTGCTGTAGATGTACTGGAGACGGCGTAGTGTGATATTGCTGATTGTATGGATTATACTATTGTTTGCTCTGCGAGTGAACACTGAACCCCGTGTAGATATGAGGAGCTCAGCCTGACAGAAACATTCAGGTGATAATAAACAAATTAAAACGATTTTTATGAAAACGATTTCAGCTAAACGATCCTGCAGCACACATGCTGGTCCTGCAAGGAAATGAAATCAGTCCGTCGATTTACTGTAGTGATTCATTGCCTGGTTTTCATCCGGTCATTCCTTCATAGCCTGCAGCCCTATAATGGTGCCACTACCTGCAGCTCTCAGGTGCAGTCTAATGTCTCCTCTCAGTCTCCCTCTGTGAGGCACATTGATGCAATAAGTTTAGATTGTGGCAGAAACATGTGTGATGTGTGGTCGTTGTAGAGAAAACAAAAAAGCCTGTTTTCAAGTAATAAATTGTGCTGAGAGTGGAAAGGAAATAGGGGAAGTACACCGTCAGAGACAAACAGCGACAACAAAGGAGGGAGGAAGAATAGACGACTGATTGAACAAGCAATTGCAATCAGCCAAAGGGAGAAACTGCACTTGAAAGGCCTTTTTATTACAAGATATATTTCATTTTTCTTCTGTACAGTGTTCATAAACATATTAAATGTCTTATTTAAGCTGAGTTCAAGGTGCTGCTCTCACTTTTCAATTCCCCACATGATATCTTCTCTGACAAGATGAGAAAACATGCTTCTCAAGCTGCTGCACTTGGTTGTCAAGGGAACATTCGGAAAATGGAGTGCTGTGAGAAATCGTGCTCAAATATTTGCATAAAGGCAAATACCACATTTAAAGACAAGCAGATCAAATTGAGCATTTGTTTTTGAAAACAGAACAACAGAGCGACTTTCAACTCGAGGAGGAGGAGGAAGCTGCAGCGTGTAGCCACTCCGTGAATTCTTCACTTGAAGTCCTCCGAATGTTTTCTGTCGATGCTTTATGTTATAGAGACGCGAGCTGATATTTTATCATCTGTTGTGTGTTCGCCTGCCTGGAGCCCAACAGTGATGATGCACTGTCCCTGTCCAGGAGCCAAGGACAGGAGGAGGCAGAGCTTGATTGACTCGAGAGAGCGGAACGGCGGCAGATAAGACTGTCAGAAATCTCGGTTATCCTGAAAGTTGCGTTGTGTTCATTAACATTAATCATGACATGAACTAACTGTAAAAAGAAAACTTGTGAATAAATCAGCCTCCATCCCTCACAAGACCCTGATGCGATTTCCTCTGTGCTCATGAATTATAAAGGCAGAGGGAAGGAAGACAAAGGGGGAAATGCTGAGCATGTATAACTGGAGATATTTAGCAGATTAGATTCAAAGTCTGAACTGCTGTGCTTTACGGTGAGGTTAACATTGTCTCGGACACTGCTGTATATCAAAAAAGCCATGTAAGTGAAGATATGAATTGTAAATTTCTAGATAGCATGTGAGTGGAATAACAACTGCATCCATACTGATTTTAGGGGAGTGAAACTATTACAGCACTGTTCCCTCATGCAGCTCATTTACATTTACCATTTTTACTGTGCCACTGAGTGACTTTGAACAAATGAGTGAGCAGGTTCAGCTTCTGGCTCAAGGACGCGCGCTTGTTGCCTGTCATGGGGATCGTACTTGTGACCTTTTTATTACAAAAGCGTTTTTCTAACAACTGGTGCACCTTTCTCGAACAAACTCATTTGAAAGTTAGCAAAAGAAGATATAATTCACCCGCTACACCTGTCATGGCTCCATAAAACCAGAGAAAACATCAATAAGAAAGCAGCGTTGTGAAAAGGAAACAGCCTCCATGATGATGATGGACATCATAAACAGTCATGATGGCAGCTGTTGGCTGATCTGCAGCTGCTAAATTCACCGCTGAAAAACTGGAGCTTTGGTTGCCATCGGATGAAAAGTGCAGCCACGCTGCATAGAAAAGTGAGACTTTTGACTCGTTTAATAAGTGCAATTCATAAAGTGAGCAGTAAATGGCTTCACACTGTAGTAATGAAAGTGCTTTGGTTCCTCTGAGGAAGGATTATCACTAATTGGCCCAGCTGGATAAACAGTGCAAGTGATATAAGCTTTCTGCACAGCCGAGTAAACACACCAACCTTTTCTTACCTTTATACATTCTTGCTATTATCTTCCATTCAGGCATTAGAGGATAAAAATGTTCCCTCGACATTTGCAGTCTCACCCCTCACATCTCCTGCTCTCCTTTCGAATAATGTCACTCCACTTTTCTACTCTTTTCTCACTGACTCCAAACCTCTCCTTAGCCATCATCTTTTTTGGCCCCATATTAGTCTCCTGATTCACGGCTCTGTCACTGGATCAATAGAAAAGGCTCTCTGTCAGGAGAAACCACTGCATGCCCCCCTCCCTTAACTCCCCTCTCATGTCTCTTCAGACTGCAGACACTACTGGGAGGCTTCATCCCCAACTGGAGAGCATTCCCTCTCACCCCTTTCTCACCTCTCTGGATCAGTTTTTATCTCCTCCAACCCCGAAGAGAGAGAAAATGCCAGCTTCCTTGATGGGCTTCTTATTGACGAAAGAAACGAGGCTCAAAAGAGAAACAGCCCGGGAAAATAGGATATCAGCACAAGACAAAATCTGTAGAGAAGAGAGGGATGTGAGGAGGAGAATTAAAAAAGAGAGATAGAAGTTGTGCATTCAGTAAGCTAGCAAAAAGCTGGCTCCTTTTCCCTCCCCCTGCCTTTCTCCACCCCCTGGAAAACTCTCTCTCTCTCTCTCTCCCTCTCCCTCTCTCTCCCGCTCTCTCTCTCTCTGCAGCTGTGGTCTACTGAGCGTCACCTCCACACAGCAAGTGCCTTTACTTGAGCAGAAGAGGGAGAAGGAAGAGGAGCTGCTGGAGAGAGAGAGAGAAAATCCCAGGAGTGTGTCTGAACACACCAGAGGAGCATCTCTGACATCGCAGAGAGGGCAGAAAAGTGCAGAGAGACAGACAGGCGGTGGAGTGTCAGAGCGCTGGTAGGGCTGGCAGAGCAGGCGGAGGGGAGACGGGGGACTCTACTTGATCCTGGTGTCCCTGGCAAAAAGCTGCTCGAGCAGGAGACAGAAACAGGCGCAGCAGCCAGGATCTCGCCTGGGGGGGCAGCATTTTACAGCGACAACGAAGCGAGGAGACGGCTGAAACCTGCATACACACACACACACACACACACACACACACACACATACATATACGCACACACACACACTCACACACTGACAAACACACATGCACACAGCTGAGTGGAGAAGGACACTGACACATTTAAATTCTTTGCAAGCCTTTTTCTTAGTCTGAAACTTACACACATTTTCATGGATGCTGGAAGATAGAGAGGAAAACTTCTGCAGAAGGAATTCTATTTTAATAGCAACATACCAAGAATAACTTTCTCTTTTTTTGGAGTTGGAGGTTTAACGCATCTATAAGCACAAGACAGAATAACCTCTATTCTCAGTGGCAGAGACTGAGAGCGGTCTTTGTGACCATTATGATGCTTCTTGCTGATTCAGTCTGAGCAGTAAGTGGATTATGACGGCAGCTTTTTGGGATTGCTGTTTTGATTGAAAAAAAAAAAAATCCAAGACTGGTGGATTTACATCTGTCAGAGAAGGAGAGGATCCCGTGTGTTTCGCTCTTTCTTCTCCTGTGGATTACAGATGGGCTTTGTGATTTCCCGGTGCAGTCTCATGGATGATCGCTCGCTTGCAGTCATTAGGATAAAGTACAAGGAGGGACACAAGTGAGTATTCAGCTGAATGTTTTTCTATCACGGAAGCTTAAGCTTGTATGCAAACAAGGGTGTTGAAAGTGAATCTGTAATGAGGACACAGTGCTGCAGCTTTCTCTCTTGAAGCAACAGAAATAGTTACTTGTCTGATTGATTAAACTGTTGAATTGCATCTAATGAATGATTCTAAGGCCACTTGGATTCATTTTTACTACCTGTATATTTACACACCATTTGCCAATGAACATCATTTACTAAATGAGGGGTACTGTCTACCTGGCAGGTGGCTTGGGCACAAGCAGAGATTGATTGAAGTGATCTGTATGAATCCTATTAATGCTTCCTGGATTGTGGCCAAGGCAGACGCAATGGAGGGAAACACCGCTGTCTAGCAGCACTATCTGATCTGGACAAACTCAGTACCCTCTCGCACCCCCTCCCCCCTCGGCAACCTCTCCTCTCCCAGGCAAGGATGGTACCCCCACCTCCCACCAACAAACCCCATGTGTGCCTGTCCACCATTCTGATCATGAGCAGCATGGCACTGATTGATGCCTACTTGGTGGAGCAGAACCACGGCCCCCGCAAAATTGGCATCTGCATCATGGTGATGGTGGGAGACATCTGCTTCCTAATAGTATTACGTTACGTGGCGGTGTGGGTGGGCGCTGAGGTGCGTACGGCCAAGCGAGGTTACGCCATGATCCTTTGGTTCCTCTACATCTTTGTGCTGGAGATCAAGGTCTACTTTGTGTATCAGAACTATAAGGCGGACAGGAAGAGCCTGGACGCTCTGGCCAGGAAGGCGCTCACGTTGCTCCTGTCCATCTGTATTCCGGTGCTGTTTGTGGTGCTGGTGGCTATCGACCACATGGAGTACGTCCGCGCCTTCAAGAAGCGAGAGGAGATCCGCAACCGTCTCTTCTGGGTGGTGGTGGATTTGCTGGACATACTGGACATCCAAGCCAACCTGTGGGAGCCCCAGAAGAAGGGCCTCCCTCTGTGGGCGGAGGGCTTGATGTTCTTCTACTGCTACATCCTGCTGCTGGTGCTGCCCTGTGTGTCCTTAAGCGAGATCAGCATGCAGGGCATCAACATTGTGCCCCACAAGATGCTCCTCTACCCCATCCTCAGCCTGGTCACCATCAACATCATCACCCTCTTCATCCGTGGAGGGAACATGATCCTGTACCGGGACGCCAGGGTCTCTGGGATTCTTATAGGAAAGAACATCCTCGCCATCATCCTAAAGACCTGCAGCTTTGTGCAGTACAGGAGACAGTTGCAGAATGCTCCTCCTGCCTTTGGGGTGGAGCTGCAGAAAAACTCAGTGGCCCACGCTCGCCCTGCCCCCACCCCTCCCCAAGTGGTCATGCAAGACCAGACACCCCTGCCCGAGGTGACGACGTGCGAGCACACATGACAGAAAAGCGGGATGAATCCTGGAGATAGGAACATATATGACCCTCAGGACACTGGCAGTGCACAGTGCTCCACATTTGTTGGGCATGTGAACACTCATGTGAACTCAGAGGTGATCCACTGATGCTTCAAGGCACACGGGATGCTGTCATGGTGCAAAAATACATCACTTGTGACTTTGTTAAGGCATTTTCCCCCCAGTGAGTTCAGTTAATTGTGTATTTTTTCTAATTGTAAAAGAACAAAAAAAAAAAAAGGAAATGGAGCAGTGAGATTAGAGTCTATATTTTTGAACTGTGTGTGTTGCATTCTAATCCTAAACTTAAGGGTCTGTGTGCTGTGGTGTGTATTTCTGTTGCTCCAGTGTTCTTCGTAGGGCTTTAACTCACAGTGAGCAACTAAAGGGAGAGAGGAATTAATGAGAAAATAACAGTCGAAGCTTTCCCTTGGAAGAAGTGTGTTTTTATATGTGATTCTTTGATAAAGTATTGTGTACAAGATGAAGGCGTTCCTGCTCCCTCACTGAGTTTTGGGCCTCTGTAAAAAAAAAAAAAGAAAAAAAGAAAAAAGAAAAGATAATAATAACAGGGTTTTCATGAAATCATGCAAGAGTTATTGGACTCATTATTTCACTTTTTAATAAAAGTTCAGCAAATGTTTTTGTTAATTAAGCTGTGAAAGGAAAAAAAAGCCAATGGTTTCTTTTCTTTTCTCACTCTCCTTCAGTCTATAATTAGAGACTTCTTAATTGCTGAAGTGGTGACTTTGCAGTGTCATTCATTTTGATCATTACATCCCACAATGGCTATTTTGAGTGAAATAAATGAGGACGGGAAGTGCGTCTCTGCTGTTATGAGCAGTGTTTGATCACTGAATACGATGTTGTAGCCACAGGACAGTACACAGCCAAGGGGCAACGCTGCAGATGGATAAATGATTCCCAAATAAGGAAACCTGTTTAATATCCTCCTCAGGCGCTGAGTGACTATCTGTGTTTCTGCTTAGTGGCAGCAGCAGATCTCAGCCAGCACTGTCATCCTGATACGCACACAAAAGAACTAAAGGGGCCCTTTAGTCCAGTGATGAGGATCCTGAAAACAAACAAACAAACAAACAAACAAAAGAACTTTCAATCCTTATATATAATAAATATTAGTTTTGATTTTGTTTTGCACCATTCGTTGAATCATTGCTGGACTGTTTTATGGTTCTCAGAACAAAATGACGATGCTATCTTTAAAGAAATCGAAAGCAGAACGAAACCAGAGAGCATTCGCCCTGGCATCCCTGCACACGCTGCATCGTGTAGCTGTTCTGTAGAGCGAGAGGGACGGTAAACCTGAGAATATCTGGATTTCGTATAAAGGAGCAGACTAACACAAAACTTCCAGCATCCAATAGGTGGTGCTACAGAAAATTCACTGTCAATATGCCCTGTCTCTGTAAATATCTCTACTATGGCTATGACTTCAGTTCAGCTTGTAGATCAGAACTCTCATCAGTCATGAAGTTTGAAAACCATCTGACCATGTGAAGTCCAGGTCACTCCAGATGCATAAATTTGACGAAATATCAAACTTGTCCGCTTCACCGCAGTAGCACCTTGTAAAGAAAACTCACAGTCTTCTCTATAACCCATCACCAAGGTCTTGAGGCTTTACCGACCAAATTTAATATGGATCTGGTTGACCCACTAGGAGGAGAACATCAAAGTGTAAAAAAAATAAATGAAAAAAATCACCCCACATCATTTCCTGTTGCCACCAGGTGGCCCAAAATGTAATGGGTTCTTCCTTGGCCTATTCCACACCTCCCCACCATATTTGGGTTTTACCGTAATCCTGCTGACAGACAAACAAACAGCACTGAAGACATGACGCCCTTGGCAGAGATAATAAGAAATACACCCACATGTAGTACATCCTAAGAACTAGAGACAAAATGAACAACAAGGTCAAGAGCTATAATTTGATCCGGAGCTCAAAAGCAAATAACTTGCCACAGTAAAATATAACCTACATTTTAAAAATAGCTTCCGTCTCTCATAAGCGGGTGTCTCTGCATAAACTCTCTACCTAGTGTCTGCTTGCATTATTTAAAGCAGGCTGGCTGTTCATGTTTGTTAAAACCCTCAGAGAGCAGAAGCTGCTGCAATGTTTTCATCTGTGCTCCACACAGTACGAGGAAGGTGACAAGTGTCTGTGGAACAAACCAGGCTATCACTTTCACTCTGCTGCAGCAGCGCTATTTGTACGTGTATTTGGAGTTGCAACATCAGCTATTTAGACTCCCATAGACAATATACTGTGAGAGGGTTTTTACCAAACTACAGTGATGAAAGAAAACATTCATCTTTTAGATATTGAGTGTCCTCGATGATGCATTGATGTAGTCTGAACAATAAGGAAATTGCTTCTGCAAGAAATGAGCTGCGTTGCACCTTCGATTGGGCCTGCGACGATGTACAACAGTGCCAAAAATAAATATTCCACCATCAATATAACAAGTTTAAACAATGTGAACAGCAATCATGTCATGATAATGTAAACCAGTTTTAGATATTATAATTGTCGGTGATACAAATCCAACCAGCCCATCCTCTCTTGAAGCTGCTATAATTGATATTTTATCATACCAATGCCTCAAATGACAATGTAAAAGGTCAGCGGCGTCACTCACTGATGAACCTACAAAGAATTATCACCCGCCTCTGCAGGGTCCCCTGGCTCTAACTGAATAATAATGTGTCTCTGTTACTGCAGGATATAGAATATTTGCTAACAAGTTTGCCATCATCACTTAAAAGTTAAAGATACGGCTGCCTCCAGTTAATTAGAGGTCTTCTACCCTTTTAATATTACAGTCTAGAATCAGGCAGGATAGATTTGATAATTACAGAAAACGCAGAGGAGCACTTCTTCTACAGTCTCTATTTCTGCAGGTCTCCTCTTTGTGTCTCTCAGCCAGCAGCTCTTTTTTTAAAATTTAAGTCTATAGCACAGTGATATATGCACAGATGTATGCGGTGTTTGGAGGACCGGGAAACACATGGACAAGGCAGAGGAGATAAAAAGCAGATTCCATTATGTTGTGAGGCATTCTGAAGTCTCCATGTGACCAGCTTGCATTTCGCCAGTTGGAGGGAGGAGAACAAAAGTAAAACATGAAGTGAACTCAAGACTCAAGCCTTTGTGTTGTGATGTGACAGTGGATACAGAAGAAATCTCTTTTCTAGCCACAGGCTTGTTCTTGCTCACAGGGTGTAAACGCTCAAGTCTGTTAGCAAACATCCGCATTAGGCTACAGTACAGTGAGGCACCAGACTGTCCCTATGACTGCTTCATTACTGTATTGGAGGTTTAAATATCTGTACATATGTAAATACATAAACTCACTACTACATTGACGTGGTAGCACCACACACACCAAGCATATTAGCAATTTTTAGTGAGCAGCACCTTCCCTGAACGACATCGGGCGGGCGTTAAAACACAGGAAGTTGTAATCGGGGGGCAGGTTGGGGTGGAGCTTGATACCAGCAGCCACCAGATTTTGCATCTTACAACATTAAGCGAGGTGACAATGTTTTCTCCAGCATGTGTTCCTTTGTTCCTTAACCGTGGCGCTATTTTCAAACAGTGAATCATTTAAAGAAGCCGTTCTAAGCAAACAACAGTAACAGTAACAATAGTTTCCATGTGCGCACCACCAGAGGATCCTAAAAGCCTGCTAGTGACGTTTCCACTGCGGTGGTTCGACGGGCTAAAACTATGTGGTACGGTGTTGAGAGGCCAATTTCATTTCTATGATCACGACGAGATCAGGTTGAAAAATAATAACATTTGATGGAACTATTTAGGATTTCAGAATTTTAAAAAAGCATTTGTTTTAACCAGATTATAAGTATTTATTTCCGTAATGTACTGACTGTTTTCGTGACAAAGAGATGATGTACTTCTCTGGAGGCCGTCGGGCAGTCACCCAACTCAATCTGCTCCCACCCTCTCAGCCCTGCATCACCCCTCTCCCACAGCCAGCCACTGAAATGACCGTGCTTTTTTTCTTCTTTGCACTCTCAAATGTTAATAAACTGGGAAGGCTGCTGGATGCACCACCACACCCACTACATTAACACTGGCGTAGTGGCTGGTGCCAAGCAAGCTAGACAAACGGCTGCAGTAAATTCACAGCTCGACCTTCGGCAGGCTTGGATGGCAACAGAGCTGCGAAACAAATGTATTTTTTCATGGGAGGCATGTTCGAGCACAACAGTAACTGGAAATGAAAATGAATGTTCATCAAGTATTGATTCCCTTGCCCGGAGGGATATCAGGTTTTTAAAGACCACTTCTTGACATGCAGGTTTTTTTAGATGAATCAGAGGAAAGTGTGCAATGATGCTGCACTGAAGGTATTTAACAGTTCCATTTAAAACATAAAGTTAGTTGAGTCATTTCAACAGTGAGGCGGCCATGCCTCATGATAATGAATGCTTAAATTCTGTGCACAAGACAAATACAAAATAAGGTAAGAGAGTTTTTCTGCAGAGTCGTAGGCTCAACTAATCCTACAAAACATGCTCTTTCCCAGAGATGTGCTCATGGTAACACTGAACATCCTGCAACTATGGTGCCAAGGTGTCTATTCCTGTGTTAAAACACTTTAATCTTTATTTTCCATCACTAAATTACAGCCACTATGCTTAAAAGCTGTTTCCTCAGAGACCCTCAGACACACACATCTGCGTTTTATGAGTGTGATGGGGGGGCAGAGACGCCGTGACAGGGCAGGTTTCACTATCTTCCTTGTGCACAATTCAGGGAGGATTAACAACAACTGCGAAGTGTGAACCTGATGGAGGATCAAGCTCGTGACTGGCAGCTACACTATGATCTCTCTAATAATCAGGTCGCTCCGCTGGACTGCTGGCAACTCTCAGACGACCTGACAAGGAAACCAGGTGCTCCAAATGAGAGCTGCTTGCTCCCAGCGAAGAGATGAATATAAATATGAATTACAGATACAGATGCTTCAATATTTAGACTGCTGGCAGTTTCTTGAGATTTATCACTTCAACCTGAGCTATTCTTCAAGGTTTGGCATTGTTGACTTATTAAAATTTCATTTGGTTTGCTTTCAGAAATGTTACCCAGTCAAACACATGATAAAAGTACCTCACGGCCAAAAAGAAGAAAAAAAAACATTTTGGTGAACAGAAACTTAGTGGAATTTATACATCAGTAACTGTAGTTTGAAATGTATTGTAAAACATTTGTTATTCGTCTTACTTGAAGAGATTACAGTGTGAACAGAGAGCTTTGGACTCGGTTGTCTTTGGCTCTTTCATTTTAAAGCTGCAGAAAGTAGCATTTCTTCTTGTTGGCTTCAACTTCTGCGTCAGGTCAACTTCACTTTATAACATCTGTCAGTCATTTCAATGAGCTTTCTACCTTGGAAAGGCATCTGGCCAAAGGCTGACAGAACTGGCATGAAAAAGAGCCGCCATCCACGTTAATGAAAGGTTTGAGGAGAAAATGCAGTGATTTCTTACCTCTGTTCACTGCTGTTGCTGTGACCTGCCTGTGGCTGACGCAGCCCCCCTTCAGCTGGATGGGATCTGTGCTGTCTTTGGGTTCTTTTCTCGTTTTTGTAGTTCATCATAAATAATGCTGGAATACACCGGCACGCTGGAAATATTGGAGTGGCTGTGGCGATACACATGACTGCTGTAGTCACACCATTGGACACAGTATTAGTGTCACATTGAGTCAACCTGATCTCATAACACAAAAGAGATTCAGCAACACATTAAGTCCATCCAGCCATCCATTTTCTACCACTTATTGAGAGGCGGGGTTCACCCTGGACAGGTCACCAGTCCATGGCAGGGCCAACACATAGAGACAGACAACCACTGGCTCTCCCAGCCACGCCTACTGTCAATTTAGAGTCTGGATTAACCTGGTCCCCTCTTGATGTCTTTGGACTGTGGAGGAAGCTGGAAACCCGGAACCTTCTTGCTGTGAGGTGACAGTGCAAACACTGCACCGCCGTGCCACCCCAACACATTAAGTGTTGGCGATAAATAATCCCCCCCCCCCTTCTGACTCCTCACCATCAGGTGAAAAGGTACGTCAACATGTGACGGAGGAAGCACGAGGTAGTCGGGGGTTGTGTGGTGGGGCTGGAACAACGTCAGGTGTGTGGCAATATATTAAAAAAACATGGAACAAAAGAAAGAAAAAAACCACATGATCTTATCATTATTCACTGATTATAGCTTCTTGAAATGTCTTTCACTGTTGAATTATGTTTCACGGTGTGTCAGCTTAGTCTGATTGGATTTAGGAATTTTTAAAAAAAGGTGTTAAGGTTTCTTGGCTGGTTATGTTAATTGTGATAAATGGGACCTGTGCAGGACTCACAAAACCTCTCCACTGCAGTGGTCTCTGGTCCCAACCAGCCCAACCTGACCTACTCTCATGCTGACTTTACTGTAGTTTAACAAAGTTACCATCACCTCTTGTGTGATACTACTCACGTGCCCACAACGAGACAGGGACTGATTCAAAATGGCACCCATGAATTTTCGTAATATGTTGGTGCTAATAGGCTGTGGTCACCCTGCACATCCCATGAGCGTGTAGTTAATTTAGTAGGTCTTCAGCTGCCTGTTCCAACACAATGGTCACATTCTAGGTGGGCTTATGCAACAACAACAAAAAAACGCAAATGGCTTTGAAATCTTCACTGCTCAGCTTCAACGTAAATTTAGGTGATAAAAACAAGGATGGTGGTCACCCATCAAGACTCGGACTCGCTGTATTACTACGGCTGCTCGGGCAGCTGTCACTACTTAGTATGTTCCTATCTACTACCACAAACACACGGGCGATATGAGTGACGGCGATACAGAAGCTCAACAGCAGTCAAAGCGGGTGTCACAGCAGCCACTACAGTCTTACGTCATGACTGTTCACTGTTGTGCCAGCAATACCCAGACTAAAAATAACTGGGTCATGCTGAACATGTATTTGGATGAAAATGTCAGTTCATATAAAGAAAAAAAAAAACCCAAACTGTTCAGGGTTTACTGTCAAACTTGTCTGGCATATGGGTTCAATCTCAGTCATGTCAGCTGTCACTCTTCAATTGAGCGCCTTGTGATTGTTTACACGTCGGAGAGGAGCGCGAGCTGTCTCACCAACAAACACGACACAGATACAGGGCTCAGCATCAAAATTTCACGACATTTTAAATGTCCTGGATTGGAAACACAAGCGCTTTATGTTGGTGTAAAATATGTATCTGAGAGTCTGTCAGCTGGCTGTGTGAGCTAATTCTCATGCATTGTGAATTAGCAGCTAAACTCCATCCATCCATCCCTTTTCTACTGCTCATCTTGTTAAGGGTCACGGGGAGGCTGGAGCCTATCCCAGCAGACTTCGGGCGAGAGGTGGGATTCACCCTGGATGGGTTGCCAGTCCATCGCAGTTCACACTCACAGCGACGCCTACGGTCGATTTAGAGTATCAATCAGCTTGATGTCTTTGGACTGTGGGAGGGAGCCGGAGTACCAGAGAGAACCCACACAGGCACAGGGAGAACATGGAGACTCCACACAGAAAGACCCCGTGCTCCAACCGGGGCTTGAACCCAGAACCTCCTTGCTGTGAGGGGACAGTGCTGACCACTGCACCGCCGTGCCGCCTGCAGCTAAACTCAAACATATGAACTGTCCCTTTAAAACAGAACTCAATTACATGACTTAGCGCCCTATAAGTGAATCTCCATCTAATAACCCTGCTGTCATTTAAAAACATCAGCAGATATTTTTGCTGAGAGATGAGTTTGTCATTTCAAACGTGTTCAGCATTTTATTTCAACATGTTGTGAATTTGAATTAGTGATACTGTATGAAGTCGGAGCATCATTTAAATATCAGTGACCTTAGCGAGCAACACACTACCCTGCAGATAGGCTGAGGAGGACATTTTAACATGCCACAGTGAGAAAGGCAGAGGTGTAAATAATGAAATTAACGACGGCTGAATTCCATTTAGAGTCTTGGCACTGGGCACGCTGGCTCACTGTCACACTGTCACACTGACATGGCTTACCCAGCTACTTTAATAGAACACAGCATGTCAAAATGTCTGCTCTGGACAAAAAAAAAAAAAGGTTAAAGCTCACCCGCTCTGCTGCTAGACGATACATTTGAGTCTCCCGCCTCTCATTAAACCCTACAAGCTTGTTTCCGAAAAACAAATTGAGTGTACACTGCTTGTCCGGCAGAAAATAGCTGAACAAAAGCCGCGTCTACAGTAGAGAAGTCCACCATCTAGGGCCGAAAGAGTGTGGTATTTTCTGGGGAGCTGCTGCAGACCACAACAGAACTAAAAGGTCAGTGAATATTGGACCGCACCCCAAACCCCGTGCCCTTTTTTTCCACCGCACTTTATGAACTATGAAAAGACCATTTCTCACTTTTAATGTCTGCAGGGCTTTTTCATTTAACAAAGCCTTGATAAGCCACATGAAATAATAGAATTAGAGTGAAAGAAATGAGGTAGAAATCAATAGAGAAGCAATGATTCAGACTGTTTGAGGTCGGAGCTGCTGTTCAACCAGTAATTGTTAAGAACTGATTTCCAACTCTCTGCAGGCTGATCCTCCTCACTAATTAATCAACAATTAAGTCTTGTGGTGGTACCTCTTCCGCCCAGGAGCATGATATGATTTGCAGAGAGGAATTAAAGTTTAAATGAAAATGACTGTTTTGTTGAATTTGTTAAACTCCCCCATGTGTGGACTATTTAAATATTGCATTTTATCAGAAGATAATGTCTGTAGTACAACCAGACTTCCTCTGTGAGAACTGCTTCGCTGGATGAACTCTGAATGCGTTTAATCTTTTTGAGTTCTGGTTTTATTTTTGGGTGAATTGGGTTTTAAGGACAAAGACAGAGAACCTTTCTTACTCTTTCTCACTCCCTTTGCTTCTCACGCTGACTTACAGACCTTTTGGATTCTGCGACTGATGCAGCAGAACTTATATAGACTCCACATTCAATACACTCTGCTTTTGGTGTCAAAATGTAGTGAATGTGGTGCTTTTTTTTTGTTTTTTTTTACACTCAAAGCCATTTACGATGTTGCTCATTCACACACACACACACACACACACACACACATGCAGCCACAACATTAGAATCACTGATAGTTTAAGTGATTATCTCACAGTAGCACCATAAAGCAGCAGGATGTTTATAAGGCAGCAAGAGGCCTGTCAGTTCTTGAGGTTTGAGGTGAAAGTCATGACCAATCACATCCCTCAGAAGATCTCGTCTCACAAATTGATGAAAAGTCTTGAATATTTTCGGTCTTGTGTCTTTGCAGAGAATTTTTTTTTTTTTCTTTTAAAGATCAAGTCAGTTATATGATGCATTTAAGAACATATTGTAACCTAAAGTAACTTTTCAATAATTTCCAAAACCATAAGCTTGTGTTGTTTAACCTAATGACCAAACCAGCATCCACAGGGAAAAAGGGCACTCATTTCAGCTTGAAGGCGAGATTACACATTAGCTAGTCAGCAGTTAAACAGCCTGAAAGCTTACCCTCAGTTTAAATGCATAAACACTTTACAGGAATGATTTTGATTATTTTGGGTGAGAACTGTGTTGACGTGTTCATAGCTTTGACTGACATATGCAGTATTTTACATCCATTTTCAAGTTAAACCTCCTGCAGCTCCATCCATTTTCAACCCAAGCAGATGTAGGCCTGTAATTAATCACGATGCATCAAAACAGGGCCTTCAAAGAAGAACAGAGCCGACAGTTTTTTAAGCAAATTTTCTAGACTATGTGCTTTAACTCACTTTCAATAAAACCATACGCTATCTTGCCAACATACATGTGTTTGTAGACGATGGATTCACCACATTACAAAAGCAAGCCGGTGGAGCAGCAATTCATTTCTGCGCTTGATCCTGTCTGATTCCTGACGTTTATCCTTCCCCCTTGTGCCAGTAAACACAACACAAGCCTAACTGCCACACTGAGCTTCACAAGATATGCAGACCTGACAGTCGTTTTCATTTAACCACTGTAACAGCAGGGCAGCGACGATGTTACCATCCTCTCCCTGCACACAGCGGAGAGGGAGAGCCTCTTGCGGGACAGACGAGCCACCACACAGCGACTTCCTCCATTGTGCATAAATGCGCAGCTTCTTGTGGCTTTCAGAGCTCCGCGGGCCTCCCCCTCCCTCCAGTGGAGACACAGAGAGCCCAACAGGAGCCGCTCATGGCTAGTTAAATATCAACACCATCACAACTGTCAGTCTGTTGCCTCCAAGCCCTCTCATCCCCCATGTTGTTACACAGGAAACTACTAGGATAGGAGGGTGGCTGCTCCTCCTTAGAGGTGCACTTAGAATACCGACACAGCTGTCTGTGGTGTGTCGTGTGTTTACTTGGTCTCTCCTTACCCCTGCCAGACTCACCTCGTCTCTGTCAGTCACACATCCAGGGAACGGATACCAAAAAAATCTGATATCTATGAGACAGTAATTTTAAAAATCTATTTGACTTTCTGATAGCTAAAAGGGATGACAGCTTGTGATTTCAGGCATAAATTAGCTGCAAATGAGCTTTTTCAGCTCATTACTTGTGGCTTAGATATATCCATCAATATTAGCTGCTGCAGAGACAAAGCCTGCATCCCCTCCTCGGGTGTGAGATGAGAAACCTCTCTGAAGACTGAGCACATCGACCTTGGCTCCTGATAAAGCTTGTAATGTTATATATATAAAAAAAAAATATTGGCAGGTTATTCGTGTTCAATAACTCAAAGTTATTATTGCACATATTTTCATGTAATATTTCTTTTTTTCTCCACAGTCCCAGCAAAGCAGTCAAGAGGTTTATGGAGGCATCAAGTGCGATCTTCTCTGCATCTCTTATAAGCAATTTAGCCCAACTAAGATAAAAAAAATCATAAAATAATGTAACATAACCATCCATTTGAATAATAAGCTGGTAATTATGAACAATATGTATTAAAGAGGGTTAGGGTTATTACAAAGGAGTCCATTAGACCGTCACCAATCCATTACTTCAAGCATCACTTCATTTTTGTCTGATTGCACATTTTCTTCCATTCATTCGCAATCACCCAACCAGACGCTTTATATTTAGTAAAGAAATGCTTGTTTAGCATGTGGCATGTTTTCCTCCTTCTTTCAATTATGCAAAGTGAACCACTCACAGCACCGGGGAGCTCACTTTTCTTCCGTGCAGCCATGAATACAACAATTGTGAATCAGGTACGTGACACCTTTAAACTGTCTTTCAGCGATACAGTTTTTGATGCTCGTTAAAAATAGACGATCATCAGACGACCGTCTTTGTGTGTAGTGGTCAGAGGTGTTTCGGCTGGTTGTAAATGGAGGTGGTTTATATAAAGAGCCCTCCAGAGAGAGCCGGGCAGGGAGAGATAGAGTGAGATGGAGCAGCTTGCAGCTCAGTGACTGATGGAGGAGAGGGAACTTTTATGGATGGAAGCTCAGCTGTACTGCAGACACAAGGAAAAGAAGAGCTCACCAAACAGGAGTGACCCCTGAGGTGGATATCTCCTGGGAAATTGTTTAGCTGTGATTCTGACAGAGCAGGAGCTGTTTGCCACTTAGTCCGCCTCGCCATGACATGTAGTGACATGCCCTAACCTTCTTTGTGTCTGTGGACACAAGGGGGATTATTTATAAGCTTGTTAAACCGTAAATTTTGAAACAGTGTTGGACAATGAGTAGGACACATATATTAAGCTGCCAAACTGATGGGATATTGTAGACAAAAAGCAGCACCACTCACACACCTCATGTCTTCCTGATGGCAGTACTCTGTGTAGGTGATGTGTTTACATGCACAAACCACTCACTTTTAGCTTCACCTACAACCTAGTGGATGTAATCGTTTCTCTCTGACAGCTCCTCCATGAACCTGTGCTCCTGTAATTAGCACCAGAACGGTAAAGAAGCAGCGCTGGTCGATGTTGTGTAGTAGAGACGAGGTCAGGAGGAGAATCAGGGTCCTGAGGTTATATAGCCGGTTCAGCTATGATTTAATTCAATCAGAAAAGTTTATTGCAGAAGGAGCTGTCTAATTGCTTCCAGGTTCTCGAGATCATGTTGACAGCAGTTTCATTTTTCTGGTGGCAACAAGTAAAAAACAGAACTTTCTTTCACTGCATCTTCCACTCTGAGTCTAACTTTGCTGATCATTCTGACACCACATCGACGTCTCAGACCACATCACCAGGGATGATCATTATCTGTACCTGTTTGACCAACAAAAAAATTGGAAAAGTCTTCTGTTTTTCAGTGAGGGACACACACAAAAAATAGACGGGGTCAGATGAAATGAGTGCCCAACACTTTTCTGGAACGAATTAACTGCCATCCATTTTCTTACACTGTTTCTGTCTTTAGACAAAATTCCATTCGCTCACCCCGGAAACAGACCGGATATCTGAAACGGCTTGATTTTGTCCTGTGGAATAGCTATCAAATGAGATAATCCATCATTTTCTCAACCTTTCTAACATTTTTGTTAATTTCATACCAACATATGTTAGTAATTAAGATGTAATGAAGTTCATCGCCGGATTCTTGTTAATGAATCGAAATGACGAAAGGTTTCATTGCACTGCATCAGAAGGGTGTTGCTTTATTTAGCTAATCGTGGATTCATGCCTGCATGCTCACAAACCTCTTCTTCAAGCTAAACAACTGTGGAAAGGTACTGTACATCATGTACGGGGGAATAAAAATGAGTCATCACGCATATTATGAGCGTGTCACATTTGCTGTATTCGTGCAGCAACCTTACACATTAAATAAAAGCTGAGAATTAGACTGTCACTCAAGCCCCCCCTCAAGAGAAGGGGGGCTTCTGAACTAATAAGATTAATTAGAGAAAAGTCCCACTCAGCAGCCTCAGTTCAGCTGCCAGCAGGTACATCATGCCAACCAAGCAGCACATAAGGTAGTAAGCCACTGTGACACGAAGCCACTAAGAATATGCTGCGACATCTCGGCTGCACGGAGTGAGACTTGAGGTGGCAGAGTGAGACTTGCATCAGTTGGTTTTACTGGTGATACTGGGAGAAGAGATACTGTAAGTAAACCTCAAATATCACACATCAAGATACTCACGACATGGACAATCATGATAATAATTTGCTGTGGGTAATGTACAGATACGTGCAGGAACCACACAGTATACAGTCAAATGGATGGTAAGGATTGGTGGTAAAGTGCAGAGGCTGCTGCGTGGGAGCAGGAGCCAATGGATGAAGGTCGTCTGCCTCAGTTCGTCTACAGGAGGATGAGAAAGCCTCTTCGAGATGGAATCTACACCACCTCCAGACCGTCCAGGTCTTCTGTTGAGCCTGTTAGCGTCGGAGAACTGCGATGGAAGTGTTAGAAAACTTAATCTGAATGCTGACTGGTTGGAGGAGGGAGGACATGAACGGACCTAACACAGTTTTTTTTCCAGTAAATTAATCATCACATTTGATTAAAATTAATGGGCGGCACGGTGATGCAGTGGTCAGCACTGTCACCTCACAGCAAGAAGGTTCCGGGTTCGAGCCCCGGCTGCAGCACGGGATCTTTCTGTGTGGAGTCTCCATGTTCTCCCTGTTCCTGCGTGGGTTCTCTCTGGTACTCCAGCTTCCTCCCACAGTCCAAAGACATCAAGAGGGGACGAGGCTGATTGATACTCTAAATTGACCAGGCGTGGCTGTGAGTGGGAATGGTTGTCTGTCTCCATGTGTTGGCCCTGTGATGGACATCCCATCCAGGTTGAACCCCACCAGCCTATCCCATAGCCCGCCAGGATATGCTCAAGCCCCCCCCCCCCCCCCCCGTGACCCTTAACAGGATAAGCGGGAGTAGGAATGGATGGATGGATTAAAATTATAATGAATACTGTAGGCAAACAAAAACTAATAGCCAGATTTACTCAATAACACCCTTTAAATTGTTTTTTTTTCCCAATAACATTTACTCTGACATAGTTATGTCTTGAAAAGTCATTTTATAAACGTTTTGTTTTCTCACCAGTTTTTTTCAATAAAAGTAATTTTAATCATTTGATGTGATCACACATTTTTGTGCAAATCTGTCATGAGTAGCACGAGTATTCAGGAAATTATGGCCCAAAGTGAGTTTGTGCAGTCCAAGGAACTTTTGACCTCTGAAGTTTTGTCAGTAAAACAAAAAGAAAAAAAACAAACATTTGAATGTTCATATATATATATATAGAGAGAGAGAGAGAGAGAGAGAGAGAGAGAGAGAGAGAGAGCGAGAGAGAGGAGAGATACATAATAATATAGACATAATTTCTGTTACAGGAATATTGATCAGCCTCCCACACTACAAAATAAACTCACAAAACCTTATAGACCATAGCAGACTTCTATTGTTCAATCTCAGCACCAGCGAGGACTGAGGGCTCACTGCCTGTCAGAACAAGATCAAATGAAAGACTTTATCAAAATACGTCAATACTTAGCTACATAGCTCTCGTGTAACTCCATCTCTCGTCTCAAATGCCATCTTACTACTGTTTTCTGCCCAGAATCAAACCTTCTCCAAAGAGGCTTTTCAGATGGCTTAGTGGGCCGATCACATGGTTAAAACGGTTGTGAGGGCGCCCTCCCTTGACCTCCATTCAATCAGCACATTAGCAAGTGACGTGTTCCTTCTGTCCCTCATGCAACCATCAAGCGCTGCCAGAAGTCTGGAGACACCAGCTGTGGAAGTACAGTAGCTACTGCAGTTCTTCTAGTAAGTCAAATGTACATTGTCACAATGGAATTCCTGTCTCATCCAACAATTCTGATATGTGTTTGAATTCTTTAGATTCATTACCAGGCCGAGTGTTGATCAGAGTCATCCAAACCCTGGCAGCATCTGTCCTGAAGCCGCACCCTGGACGACCCCCTGCAGTACCTTTAGATCAATCCATCCAGCACATGTCAAGATGGACAGAATCATGTTTCCTAGAGTTAGATAAGAGAAAACCGCAGGGTCCTCTGTGGGTAAAGCTCCTCACTAACGTCCAACATGTCAGAGCAGCAAGGGTCTTTCTCTGCTGCCTTGGAGAAGTGGTATATGATTGACCTGCTGTTGGCGAAGAGTCCTGTTCCTGCTGGCAGTCCAACAGGAAGTGAATACAGAGGGACCCTGAGGTCCAGAGGCCAAACAAACAGCATTCTCTTCACAGTTTAAGCCGGACAGAAGTCAATACAACAACAAATCTAACTATCATTAACTCAATCCTGGATGAAATTCCACTAATGTGGACTTTATAAAACCTTTTTCCACCCCTCTATCTCTGACTTAGGGACTGCTCATCTTCCTCACCTCCTTCATCTGTCCCTCCAATGGCTAAACTCCACCCACTGAAAGGAGTTTGACATTTATTTATTTCCATGATCTCCACCTAGCGCAGACAGCTGCTTCCTGCAGAGAGATATTTTTGGGTTTGTGAAGGTTGGACTATAGTAAACAACATGAGAAAAAAAAAAGAGTTCAAGGATTCAGGAAAACCCATCAGACAAACAAACAAACGAGAACCAACAGAAAATACTCAACTTCCAACACAGTCATAGCCAAGTGAAAGAGATGAGGTAACTGACCCAATTTCACATTTTTATCTCAATATTTCTGCTACAAACCGTAATAATAATGTGGTCCAGATGCAGTCAGGGTGATAACGTGAGAAAAGATGATTAAGCTTTAATGGTGAATGATAAAATCACAGTGATAAACTCTAATTAGACATATTACAACATTACAGTTGAGGTTAAGTCTTTTGAGCCTCTTGGAAACCCTTTAAGGACACGCGGGCATCCAAGGTCAGTGAAGCCTCAGGACCGGTGAGCACGGAGCCAATGACCTCATCTGTTTCACAGAAAGGTGAAAATATCCTCATCAAAAAAAGTTATTTTGTAAAAGAAGCGTGAGCAGCTAGCTTTTTACCAACTGATGCTAATCAGTAACCATCACCGGTTGAGTGTGTGACCAAACTTTCCTTTAATCAGGACAATCACACTTCATTTTCTGACTACCCTACGCTGATGAATGCCACTGTCAGAATAAGCAATGGCAAGCTATTCATGTTCATACCATCCAGATTTAGTGAATTGAATTTTGAGTTTCCACAGAATTTCTGCAACATATACGGCAGTCAAACCACTTCAGGACGTACAGTCCAGCATCCTGCAGGCGTTACAAGCTCAGCTATCGGCACAGTTCTCTGCAGGATCCGAAAGAAAATACTTGAAATTTACCGCAATGATAAAATGACAGAAAGGTGTCTGGTCAAGAAGGGAACTTCAAACAGGTAGAGACGCAAGTTGTTTGTTACAACTTTGCTCTCTAGCATGTAGATATTCTTTAGGACACTCACCTAAACACCTTAATTAAAAAAAACAAACATCTAATTTAGAAGGGCAATGGTTGGATTATTGCCAACCAGTAGCACCAAGCTTCATCAACGTCAACGTAAATCTAGCCAAAGTGATTTCATCATTGGTTTGTTCGACTCATCTGTGAAGCAGGCTTAAGGGATAAAACAAGTTTTCAGTGCTCTTAAGACAAATGCAAGCTTTGAATTATATTCTTTGAGGCAAAAGCAAATGTTTCTCCTTCTGTCCCATGGGTTAAATTCTTTACATTGACTGCGAATGAATAAAGTACGATACTGAACTGATTTAAATACACAATTTTCAAAATCCCTTTATTCGTCTCCCTGCAAATTTGTTTCTGTCTGCCAGTGAAATGTTCGACTGAGCCACAGTTGTTAATTCCAGCAGAGGAGCTCGTTTCTTCCTCCGTGCTCGGCTGGTGATGGTGTGTGTTAAGTGAGCTTGGAGGGATCTCAATATGGTATCTGGTAAATGAAGGCTTATTCTGGGCTGTGTAGTGTGGAAGTGAGGCTTTGTTGTTACAGCGATGACATCCTCACTAAGCAATGCTGGCATGAAAACAAGTGCACGCTACTGTTGGGAATTTCAATCGGAGGTTGTGCTCTTCTTCTATCTGTATTTCTACCCTATGGATGACCTATTTCTCCGTGAGGTGTCACACTTGATCGCACAACATGCTTTCAAAGATGGAATCAACATTCAGCGCCCAAGAGCTGCAGAGTAGGTAAACAGTTTTAATGATACATTTAATTATATTGCATGGAATTTGAAAAACACCAGGGGAAAATCAGCTACGGAGGAGAATTAGGCCAGTAGTGCAGCAATAGCCGAGATTTCATTGGGAGAAATTTAATTCAACTGTTTATTAAGATAATGGAAAAATGATCCTGACAGTGAGTCAAGCAGGTTGAGGGCAGTTGCACTTTTGTAACTCGTTTCAAGATAAGAGAACACACACCACAGGTAAATTAAATATTTCCTCAAATGTCAGAAATACTGTTTAATCATCATCTGCTGACTTTGTTAGACTGTAGATAATAAAAGGCTTCAGGGTCTGGAAAAATGAAGTCAATGCCTTTCTCCTGTAACCTGTGATGCCGCTGGCAGCCATAAAACAACGTCTGATTATATTGAATGAGAAAATCCCCAACTTTTCATTTTTTTTAATGAGTTTCTGGATTCAGCCTGCCAATGACAGAGGCATGACACTACTCAGCCTTCCTAGGAAAGTCAACTCTTAGGAGTTGGGCAGGAAGGTGCAGCTGATAGTGGAACCTCTAACTGAAGAGGAACAAAGTAGATTTCCTCACTATGGTACAACAGAACAGCCTTTCACTCTCTCAAGGACCCTAGAGGGGGCCTGGAAGTCTGCCCATCCAGTTTAGATGTCTTATGCGGTGAGGCCATATGACAGGGTTCCTCTGGGGTATTGTAGGGGATGTTGTGGGAGTCTGGGGTGAGGGAGAAACTGCTCAGGGACATTGAATCTGTACGGCCAAAACAAAAGCTGTGTTTGTGCTCTAAATAGTAAGTCAGACTCTTCCTGGAGGGTCTTGGCCTTCACCAGGGCTTCTTATAGGGGAATTATGCTTCTTTTTTAGTCCCAGAGCTTTAACTCTTTCTGATTCATGAATGCTAACTGCTACATTTAGGGCACCTTAAAGTGTTTTGTTCAACATTCGGTGCTGAAAAAGATATTAAAAGGATTTGTTTGTAGGCACGCAGAAGTAGCATCAAGCTTCTTCAATGCAGGTGCACCTGGGTAACCTACATGTCCAGAGCAATATCATTTTTGTATATATTGCATGAGAAATGCTTGGTGTGACAATAAACAAACTAAGAATCGAACTTCATGCAAAGCTGTCTAGTCTTGCCTCATTCTGCAAACTGAATGTAAAGCAGAATATTTGCTTTCCTGCTAACTACAGTGAACACACCCAACGCTGTACCTTCTCAGACATGAAGCTGACATTAAACCCTTCAAAAACTTCTCTGATTACCAAGCTGACCAGGGGTGCCGAATGTGGGGGTTTCTTATACCACATGAAGGAAACAAAGCGGCGACACTCAAAACCTGCGCGTAGAAATTATCATGAATAAAGCGAGGATAATCTGCAGGAGCACTAACAGCCACTTCTCAAACCTGTCCTTATATAGACAGGAATAAACCCTGCAATGTCCAAAGTCTTTGTCTACTGTCCAGTATGTCCCACTGTTTCTCACCAACATGCCAGTTGCTGACATTATCTTATCAGGTAGTGCACTTCGGAGGCCTCCACACAATGTTCTCAGTACCTAATGGCCCATGCCTGACCAGAAATAGACCGCACGATTCTAAAACACAGGCTTGGAGAGTTAATAAAGGACTTCATATCTGCTTGTAGCTTAACTGTAGAACATTCTTTCTTTTCACCCACTGAGGAAGTGGGACGCTTTGGTTTCTGGTGCAAACTGAGTGCTGCTGTTTCACTTAATCGCTCCAAGCTACGCCTTTAGGGTGGCACCATGGTTCAGTCACGGCAAAATGCTCCCCTGTTTGAGTCCCAATAGTCCCAGTTCCTTGTTGTGTGGAATATGTATGCTTTCCCTCTCATCTCTAGTGTGTGTAAAAAAAAATAAGCATTCATGCCCTGCAAGACGTTTTTGTTAACAATGGTTTTCATATATTTGATGACCTACATTCTACAAACACCTTGCTTGCATCTTCTTTGTTTCACCAGCGACAATTCTGCACGAGGCTTTACTACATCCTTTGGACTACACCTCTCTATCCTCACACTTTCCACAATAGCTTAGAGGGGGAGGGTCACACTAGGAACTTGGCATTTACTTCATCCTCCTGCAATACTCTACAGATACAAAACTCTGAGCTAGGGATCAGGCCTGCCTATGGGTGGCAATGATGAGGCTACTGAAAGGAAGGTTCCACTATCTTTGTCTCTGTTTTTATGAGTCTGTCATGCCTTATCTCATCCTGATAAGTCCTTGTGTGTGAGGCAGTTAACAGCCAATTCACAGCTTGAGGGAAGAAACTGGTTATTAGGTATTTCTTGGTTTAAATTGACAACTATATAAAGGGACAAAAAGGTAAACGGACTCCTACAATGTGCCTCTGGTCCACTAACAACCTCTATTATGCTCTCGGAACAGCACTCTGACGTTAAGTATAATAACTGAGAACCAAGGGGATACAGTGTCAGAGACCATGGAGTTGTTAGAGTGCGACAGTAAGACAGAGGCATTAAGGATGTTGTGGAGAAGAGGAAGAGCGTCACTGATACAGGTGGATCACACATCTTCGATAGAAAAGAAATAGTGTTTTTAACACAAATAACACTCCTCATTTGCTATGTCAACAGCCAGCAAACTGTCAAACATAAATTCACTCTTTAATGGAACCAGTTAAAACAATAGAATTTATCCTACTGGTGAAATGAACTCCAACATACCACTGATGTCAAACTTAATACTAACCCATATTTGAGGATGAACCAAAACCCTTACATCTCTGGGTGATACCAGAGAACAGGATGTAATAGGATCATGTCTGGATCCTGAATGAGGAGGGGGGTCAGGGCCTCCTCCATGGCCGTGACAACAGTGGAGACATCCCGAGGCTGCTCAAGAAATCCCGCTGCACACCACCTCAGCTGAGCCAGTGGGTCACTGGGGTACCATACTTTGTTTACATTGTGTTGAAGTAGATTTGTCGGTTCAAATACCTTTGGCCTCACCTGAATCTGGTCTTTGTGCACCTCCCCCTTCTCCATCTCTCTCTCCCATCACTCAGGGGCGAGCCATTCTTGCTGACTTGTGCTAACTCACTGAAGCTAAAGTTAAACTGGCACATCATCTCGCTTGCTATCTTTTGCCAAAATAGCTTCACTTCTGACACCAGTACATCATGTTGGCTACACGCAAAAGCAGACATGGCAACTCATGGCCTTCGGGCCCAGGAACCAGAGAAATTTGCTCGCTGATGTTTAATTTTCTCTGGCAGATGTGATTCGGTGCGTTGATGTCGGGTGTTTGGTGTTTAAACTATGGAAAAGGGTGTAGAACAATTTCAGAGGAATCAATAAGTGCTTCACCTATGAGGCACACCTGATAAAAGCTGGTGATGTCCTTGGGTTTGTATTGACCGACCTGACTGTCATCCAGCACTGACTTTTCCTTCCATTCTGCCTCCATTCAACCGCGCTATGAGTCAGAGAGGTCCACATAAAATAATCCTGCATACACCCTGAGGTCCAGTGTGGTGTTGATGCCTTCTTCTTTTTTTTTCCTTTTACCTTTTTCACTCAGATATTTGTCAGCTTTTTACATGTGCATACGAATTGTGAGGTGAGGACAGAAGATATCTTCAAGGCCATCAAAAACCTGAGTGCTGTAATTTCAGCCAAAATTGAAAATAAACTATCTGCAGTGAAAAGATGTCAGTTCAAGAGTATTTCTGGAGTCACAGACAATGTTATAGATGTTTGTTCCTCTTCTGAGCTGAAGTGCTGAGCGAGGCGATGCCTTTCTTCATTCCTTAAATTTCCCAAGGCTGGAACAACTCTGTGCTCCTTTTGGTGTTATGTCATTCGCAAACATCTTGTTCAAAAGAAAGAACACCGTAGGTGAATGGACTGACTGTACCAGTCAATGAAGTGATCCTCACAGTTCTTAGTTTATCTGAGCTCTCTCAGTCGTAAGCAAGGCTGCGACTGATTGGCTCCTTGTGAAAGAGCGAGTTGAATCACTCGCTGAGCGGATCCCAACGGATCCCCTGAGCTAACTGCTCATGTTTGGAGACAGCGTCGTTACACTTATAATGCCACATGAACACGAACGCACACTTTCAAGTTTCCTGTAGTTTTTAACAGATTTTGCCAAACTTTAAATGTTTGTAGAGCAGAGTGAAGATACTCAGCAGCGGTGATGAGAGAGGACTTGGAGCCAGGACCACTCGGGGTAGCCAGGTTATTGATCCAGAATGAGACCTCACTGTAAAGGAATTGTGAGTGTTCAATCATTTGTTCACTGACTGTAACACACAGAGAAGATCGGCCCTGGGAGATTGTCATAAACTGTCTGAATCAGGCTCAGAAAGTCCGACAAAAGATTGATCAAGATTTGACACTGATGTGCCTCCAGGGCTCAAAATAGTCTGCAAATTTGCTGTATATTACGCACACAATCTGTTTGTCATTGGTCTACAATTGCTGGTTCGCTCGGACCAGAGAAAGTGAAGCATGAGAGAAAGGTGATAATGCCTTTGCAGTAGAGGCCCCTTCCTCATAAATTCAAAACTACAGATTCTGTTTGAAGTTCCAAATCAAGTCTGAAAACTTACGGACTATTTTTTACCACAGTCCAGACCTCATTTGACCACTTTGTATTTTATGTATTTTAATGTGTGTGGTCCTTCAATTATTATTATTATTATTATTATTATTATTATTATTATTAGAGAGTTAGTTGAAAGCTTAGGGGGAAAATCCAGCATCAGTTTTTAGACCTTTTGATACAGAAATGTTACGGTATTATACCTTTAAATATACCTTCGGTACATTGAAGATATGCCTACAGAGGAATAGGAAACCTGTACACACAATCTGTTAGGTTGCAATATACTGGCTTTAGTTAAATGCTAATCTAATTTTACCCGCTGCATCCTCCCTCCAAGCATGCACAAGCTCCCAGACTTATAGAAAAGAAGGTTTATTCAAACCAATAATTGTTCTTCCTCACTGACAGAAAACCATCCATATTCCTCACGGAGACGTGACTGCACAGAGTCTTTGTGTTTCCAGTCCCTTCACACAACAAACAATAAGCGCCTGACAAGCAGGTGCTTCTCAACCTCTCTCCTCTCCATGTCACCAATTTCCCCCTGTCGTTCTGAGATCTGTTTCAGTATCCTCTTGAACAATCCCGGGCTGGAAATCATTCACTGGCCTGGTCGCTGTCAACACCAAGCTGGGGTTAGGACATGGCGCTAGGTTGTGTGTTACAGCTGCCATAAGGTTCTGAATCTGGAGGAGCTCCCGCATGGAGATAGATCTGTGGCTGAGGCGGGGTGGTGGGCCGCACCGGCAGCCAGCTGTCTGTGTGATTTAACAGTGTGTGTAAATCAAGAGCGAGCCTCTGCCCGACCAACCAGCCTCATTTCAATCTCTCTACAAATCACACCACGCAGGCAGAACGAAGGGGCAGAGCTATAAAGGCACCCCAAAATAATCATCTCCTGCAACTCTCTTTCTTATGCCTTCATTTATTAAGCAGATGAGCAGAAATCTGACATCCATCATTAAAGATACTGAAAATATGGTTTAGTTCAGCCAGATAAGGTCTGGCTTGGTTAGTCATCTGTGCTTTTGCAGACCGGGTGTCACAACCAATGCAGAAATGGAGAGCAATATCTGAGGCAGATGTTAGTAAAATAAGAGAACACATTTACATCCACAATCCAGACTTGCAAGAGACTTTTACTTATGATGTGTAAAAAAAAGAAAAAGAGAGGATTGAATTAGCATATCTGTGGCCGTCAGCTGACCTATGTTCAACTAGCTACTAAAGTGAAGCGACGCCAGGGAGAAGACAACACAGTGATTCAGGACTAAACAGATTAATTCACTGACGGAGTCACACAACCAGGTAGGAAGCAGACTGTAAAGGCCACGCACACATCTGACAGCTCTCACACAGGTATAAAAGACGTCTGGAAGCAATTAAGCCCACAAGAACTGCTCGTTGTGCTGCTGGTCAATACAGACAGTGTCAAGTGTAAAAAATAATACCAGGAGTGATTTAAGAAAATAAACGCCACACGTTTGTGTCGAGACAGAAAGATTTTTCACGTTAGTGCAGTTTTTAGATAATGCAGGAAAGTCCATTTATAGAAATAAACACTTTTGCAGATGGCTGTTGTTGATAAATTCTTATGAAATATTCTGTGGCCACTGGCATAATCAGAATGAATCTGTATTCTTAAGGAGGAGTCCCAGAAATTAATGAATTCAGGCAAGCATCCATCCACTTTGTGGAATGGCTTTAATAGAGGGCTTCCTATTTTCATGAATGGTCTTTTATAGATTTATTCAGACGCGATGGTGATGCAGTTACTATGCCACAGCAAATCATCTGTGCTAGATGCTACGATTACTCTCAGCTTGTCTTCTAAATTGTTTTGGGTGTTCTTCGGCTGCATCTGACTTGATGGATCAGATTCCATAAGATCACCAGAAAAAGTCTGCAAATCAATTAAAACTACAAGGACACACTTTTTGAGAGGGATATGGATCTCTCTATTGGAAAAAAAAATTTAAAAAAAGGTCCAGAATCTGCACACTACAACCTTGTAAAGCAGCGATCTGTTTTTAGAATATGCATTAACAAAAGACCTGTGCAATGAGATCGCTATTAATAGCAACCAGAGGAGTCATTATCCACACGAGCGTGTTCAAGAATCAGTTACAAACTGAATTTACAATGCATCTGGAGGTGCACGATTAACAAGGCCGACTTGCTGAATCCTCTCAGGCTCAGGGAGCTAATTCAAAATCCACAGCCACCTGGAAATGAGCCAAGAACATTTCTCATTCAGTGGGGCTCACACGCACCCATACAAAACTCAAGTGCAATATACATTAGCAAAGTCTGTGCCAATGACAAGGGCAATACAATGACATTTAGGAAAACTGCTGAGTTGCTGCGCCTGAAATACAACATGTGACACAGTGTCATCCGTCAACTTTCTTGTCGTTGCAATAATTAGTTGACAGAAATATCAACATTTTTAATTGTTTATTAAACTATTTGTTCTGTATGAAGGTACTTATGTAAGAGAGTTAAACATGGAAAACCTGAGAGTTTATTCTAATACAGCAAACGATTTATAAGGAGTTGAATCAACACTTCTCTGTCAGCTTCTCCATTAATACTTCAAGCTGCTCCGTAGATTTATTGCAGGGTCATACGCTCTCAAGCCTATAATGTTATTTTGAGAGTCCATGATGTATGTAATGTTTCTCGTTGTACTGAACAAAGCCCGAAAACGGACTCAGAGCAACATTCATCTTAAACTATTGAGTTGCATTCTCCTTTTCTGCTACTAAACACACCACCATGTTGGTCAGCTAGTCACTAACATGGTCTTCACATGGGTCAAACTCCACCTTCCCGGAGCATAAAAGTGCAGATCACCCATTGTTATCACTGAACAGCCGCTACTAAAAAGCAAACACCGCTTTTACCATCATTTTTTCACGCTGCAGAATATTAAAATATCTTAAGCAAGCGTGAACTGCAGATTTTATTTCAGGTATTAAAAGCAAAAACCCATTCAAAAATCCTCTTTTTTTGGGATTAATGGTTTGCTCCTCTTCTGTTGCCACGGTTCCTGAAACAGATCAACATTAGGCACAATCATGACCGGAGGAGCTATGATAAGAGGTCACAGGCGAGTGCTCAGGACGGACCGGAGAGCAAGAGTCATTCACACCTGTGGAAATATAAATAAGTGCAAATTAGCAGTGCTAACTTTAGCATCCCTTGAAATGGACAGGAGGGCTAAGAAACCAACAAAGATGATTCTTAATGACTTGTGTTTATCATCCCTCTCAAGAGGGCAAGCAGGCAGGAGGTCGACATATTATATTAGGTATTAGATTACGTATGTATTAAATACGCACATTTACATTAACTTAATATAGCTGTGAAATCGGTGCAGTTTGGTTTTGTGTCTCCCATCAGGATTCCGACATTTCTCGGTTCTGTATGGGTTCAGGTCCTAGCATTCAAATAATAAGGTCTGATTGGTTCCAGGTTGTAAGCTACAATTCTCAATTCTATGCTAAAATACTTGTTCTGTGGGGGAAAAACAAACAAAACTTGGTTATATACTGCATGTGTCGTGGTTTCTAATGGAGTCATTTGGTTTATTGTCAGATTCACTGATGATATTCTGTTAATGCTGTTAAAACAAATAGAAACATGTAATCATATCTTTTTATGACTTTTTTTGTTACTCTGCAACATCTGAGAGGCATTTTGAAGTAATTTACAGGCAGCAAAATAATATTAAATCATATAAATGCATTGCCACCGTATCAGCTCAAACACACAAGAGCTTTCTTTTATGTTTTTTTATTGAAGAAACAGCAAAAGCTGACAGCAAAATTGCTTAAACAAAGCACTCTGCAGAAGGAGGTTATAGAGAGAAGGCATGTTTTTGCATCTTACTCAGATTGCATTATTGTAAGAGAAGTAAGTGTAATACTGTTACTGCCTCCAGATCCCCACTGTGGTACATTTCTGTGTAAACTTTGTACTGTTGTTACAGGAATGTGTTTTATAGCAGCTTCAACTTATGACCCTTCCACACAGATTGATTAACTTCCATCGATTCAAATTGAAGAACTTCATCAACAGCACAACACTCTCCTAAAACATTTCCAACCAGCATCAAACAGCAAAAAAAAAAAATTTTTTTAATTAAAAAAAAAAAAAGAGTCGAAGTCACACAGCGTGAGCTTGTTTGGGTTTTAAATATATTGGGATTCTGGGATATATTGGGAACGGCGCTTTTCCTGAAATGCCTGTGCATTCAAGTGCAATAATGTGCTATTAAAGTGTAAATGTTCCTGCCCGCGTGTTTCTCAGGAAAAGGCAGCATTAGATGTGAATGGTTTGAGTGGAATCTCAATTTCCCAGGAGCTCTGTCATAATTCATTTATTCTCTAACACCGAAACAACAACGTTAATTAGGAGAGCTCAAGTCACTCCTGTTCGGATAAGGGTTTAAGCACCATTTTAGGGAAACGCAACGATATAATTCTCTATTTGTTTGCATACTAAATAGACTGCAAAGAGGTGGCAAGGGTAAAACTGGCAGCCAGGAGGAGAAAATGATTATGGCCACTTAAAAACAAACTCACTGTTATCACATTGTAATAAACGTCTAACTTGCTTCCCTCCTCGCAACCACTTTGGAAATGCAAAAGCTCTCCCTCTGCACCGACTCAATTAGTTGGCAAATTGAGATTCAAAGATCGTTCACGGTGGCCAGAGTAACGACGTGGTTGAGATCGACGCAACCTACCAACACTTAAGTGTCTGGAGACAAAAACTGTCTGAACTGTGTTATAATTGAGATGCTTCAGAATCAGAAAATATATCAAATTTGAGCAAAATTATTCTCAATGAAGTCCTCGCGTTAACATTGTATCAGTGAGAATCTTCATAATAGTAAATGCTCCTCTGCATTGTTCTGTAGTCATTCCAGTAATATTACAGAGTAAATTATATCTATATGGGTTTTTTTAGGGGGTTGCAGCATTTGGAACCCCAGCAGAATAAATGTATCCACACTGAAACATTATTTCTGGACATCAATCGTATTAAACAGCACTTTGGGAGATTTTGGCTTAACATTGTGAAATTCATCGAGTCGCCCGTGACATTTAAGCTGGAATAATATTGGATGCATTAGTCAACTTAGCAGCAAACATCATTTTGTGTGATTAATGGTCCGTTAACAGTCAGTAATGAAAGTTTGAGAGGATCAAATGGTATCAGACCTTTACTTAGTCGGCTTTGACGGAGTGATCTTCATCCCCCAACACAAAACAATAAGTGAATTAAAAACTACCCATCTGAAATCACGGAACAAAAACAGGATTAAATATTTCTTCTTTATAAATATGGATACAGCAGATGAATCAAGGCAACACTGTAAATTCAGTACCAAGGAAATATTTGTACCGCTGAGTCTAAAACAACTTTAATAAACGTTAATTGACATTAAAAACTTTTTGCAGTCGTTGAGCTGCAACTGTGTTGTCCAGCAAAGGTGCATGCTGGTCTGGGTGGAACCCCGGCAGCCCAGCACATCCACACCGACCTGCTCAAACTGACCTGCAGTTTGTTGCCTGTCTGCTGGAGCTGCAGCCGGGACCTGTGGCTCATCTGTTGGGTTGGTGTATGTCTGTTGCCGTGTGTCACGTCACACTGTTTCATTTCATACAGCAGCAGCCGGTGCACAACACTCAACCTCAGCACCGGTGTTGTGTAACAATGCTCATCCATTACAGCTCAGCCTAAAACAACAAGGACCAGGTTGCTTTCCTTACTGTGAGGACTTGAAAAACCATCTCACTGTGACTTTAACAGGAAATAAGGTTAAATAAAGAACGAGCACAATGGACGACGTACGACGCAGCGTCACATATCAGGCCTGACACTAATGTGACATTTAAGGACTGCATCAGTTTCTGGCCTCCGGTCGATGTACATTAGAACATTTGTATGACACCAGAACATATCTTTTCTGATGAGAACAGTGGAATATGCTCAGAGATCCGTCTGCAGCAGGAGGAGCCTGGTTGACAGAATCACACATGCTGCGTGAATAGAAAGTCAAGTCTGAGAAATCTAAGAGGCCGTACTTTGTTATCTGTCTTCAGTGAGTGATGAGGGAATTATTGGTGGTGTGCTAATCTTTTATTTCCACATCTTCCAGCAATAATGTTAAAGACAAACTTCCGCCATGTCCAATGTCTCTTGCCTCTTTGTTAAAATACTAAATAGAATCCTCCTTTTATCTCGCCCTGTGTAAATGTTCTTTCAGACAGGCCACAAGAGTCTTCCTGTCTTATCAGCTGTCATGCAGCATTTCCACCACCAACCCAGCTGAGTATGAATATAGGAGCAAGTATTTAAACCATCCACCTGGTCTTCTGCTCACAGGGCTGGCACTAAAACACACACATCCTCTCAGCTCCTGCTTTAATTAGTGCACGTCTATTTTTATATTTCCCCCGTGTCATTTTTCACTTGACCACATAGTAATTGTCAGTTCTATTTTATTACTTCTGGCAAATTCATGTATTTCATGTGCTATTATGTTATGTTTAGTTTTGTATTTAAACCAGACAATTCAATCAACACACTCAGATTTCACCTTTCGGAGTGACTCTGTGTCTAAGAAACTGGTCAAATGTGACGTCAGATAGAAGCGGGCGGTCGTAAACTGGGCGCGCCTGTGTGAGCAGTGCAGAACCAGAGGGAGCAATGTGGCAGAGGATGAGTGTGGCTTGTATCTTTAGCTGCAGGAGAGTTGTTGATAAAGTGTTACAGGTCTCAAATGGGGCTGCTTGCTACTGCTGCAGGTGAAGGTATGCAGGGCCTCCCAGTCTGCTTGTTGCCATTGCAGAGGTTTGTCTGACCACACAGAATAAATGTATTCTTCTGCATGCACCAAGATGGCAACCCCTGCTCTGAGATCATCTGAGATGTTTTTGCAAATCTGATTTTTTTACTAGTTTTTGTTGTTTCATGTTGGTTTTAAAACCGCTGCAATATTTAAACCACTAACTATGATCACGTGTTGCTGCTAGCTCGACTAAGTCGTCCTGATTATTCTGTAGAATGCTCCCTGCTTACGTTTTCTTGCTCATGCTTCATCTGTTTGCAGTCATATACTCAAGTCTGACGCCAGTTTGGGGGTTAAAGCCGCTGTTCGATAAGCTCATACTTGATGGTATGACCCAGAATCACCCAGAGCAATCCATTCCACTAAAGATAATTGCAGCCCACTCAAGATACTACAATTCTGCAATTATTCTGGACAGAGTGGTCCTGACTGAAATACAGTTAATCCACAGTGTGTGTAGTTGAGACTGCTAATTGGTGAGACATGGGGAGAGTCAGCAGAGTCGAAGCCCTTCAGAGCTTTAAGTGAGGTCCAGTGATGTAAGGCAGCAGCCTGGAGGTAAGACAGCCTGTTCTCACTTTGCTGCTGTGGCTGGATCCTCTCCAGATTGGAAAGCCTTGCTCCCTTGGAACAAAGCTCCGACAGAGACTAATGTCCCAACATGAGGCGGCCTGCACCACTCTACGGTTGACCTCAACCCTGCTTTGATGTCTCCTTTCACTACTGTGTTACATTACTGCAAGTCTTTGCAAACTTGCGACAAGAAGGATGGGCATGTCTCCTCCCTTCATATTCATTAGTCGTAAATTTTTTTAGGAGTCTGACCAAAGTAAACACTGGTCAGTCCATCGGGGCAAAGTCAGGCATTTGTCAGTGCTCCCAGTGTAATTAATGTTGAAGGTTTCCAGCCAAATTGCACATTAAGAAAATACACGAGGTGATTTTTGGTAAGTGGAAGCGAGGGGAGGGGGTTATTGTGGCCGAACATTAAAAAAAAAGATATTTATAGAGTGTGTATTTCATTTCCATATGTTCAGTCTAACTATTAATACAGAGCGGAGGCAAACCCTTAAATATGTATCGTGATGTTTGTAAGCCTGACAATTTGAATGCACGGCTCAGTTCATTAGGATAAACGCATGCAGCAATTGTCATTTGAAATAACTGAAATAAAGATATCACAGTGGCGTCAGTTTAAAAACATCAAGAAAGTCCTTTACAGTTCCCAATTAAAAAGCGTTTAGTAACATGGAGCTCAGCGGAAAAAAAAACAAAACGTCTCATCTGTCCTTGCGCTCCCGAGGGAAGCGAATCAATCAGCAGTATAGCCAGAAGTGCCTCAGTGTTCAGTCAGGATTTGTGTAGCATTTCTATGACAAATTCCTTTTTGTATCCAACCCACACATCATCCCAATGATGATGATGATGAGGCCAATCTCACGACAGGAAACACTGGGACAATCATCAACACCCAGTCTAGATGGACCTGCTCCAAGGTTACTTGCCGAGTCCGTTTAGGAGCCGAGATGAGAACATTTTAACTATCTATCATTTCTCTCTCGTTTAACCTCCAACAGGCGGAAGCATCCAGACTCTTGCATGTAGGATGATGTTCATCTTACATTAAAGGCTGGCAGATACTTGATCACATGCTATTCCTCCAGAGGATTAGTTGGATTTCCTGTATTTATGCCTGGTAAATGTAGCTGGCACGCTGATGAGTCAGTGGTAACCTAAAAATAATCTCAGAGGTTTCAAATGCTGGTTTGGTTTGTCGGTCTCTTTTGAGGGAACTTGTCATTCAGATTGCATCAAACTGCAGGACTGAAAGATACTTCATCTGTAATTGTATGTTAATAACAGTCAAGACTACAAATTGATGTCATCCCAAAACAATCCAGACTTTCTTTACAGAAACTTGGAGATACCCGATAAACCCGAGATCATAATTAACGATGTCAGCTCGCACACCGGTGGTACGAACGTTTTGATTTGATCCTGTCTTTATCACTTTTGTCTTAATTTTGTCATATTAAAGCTGTTGCACACACAGTATTGCTCATTTTTATTTTTAGTCAAGTTGCTGTAGTATTTGTATGTATAAAATACTTAATATAAAATTATGATTAACTAGTATTACAAGCGGTTGAGATGTTACGAATGAGCTTTTGTTTTTCTAACTTACCCCTCCATTTCCACTGGAACAGCTCAGGTGTGACTTCCAGACTCAACCTCAGACTTCAGAGGTAAAAGCGCCATCGTGTCCACCGTGTCACGCTAATATCTGATTAATTGCCCCCAACACACAACGAGGCTGTTTAGAGGTTTACCTGTGAGTGCAGGCAGCGGGTCACAGAAGGGAAGGTGATGAAAGGTCAGAGGTTCACCACAAGGATTATAATCCATCCTGTGGCTGTGGTCAGCATTTACAGAATAATGTTGGGATTAGGTATTAAAACAAATATGAGAACAGAAAATAATTGAGGTGAAATACAATTTGGAGAGCAAAATTGAAGTCAAATTTCCAGCACCCAGACTGAGGTGCATCTGTATAAACCTGATTCACATCAAGCTTCAGACCGCCGACAAATGTGGTTTGGTTCTGATTTCCAGGAAATACAATTTTGTGTTTTTTTTTTGGCAGGTCAGAGTATCTAAAGTCAATCCAGATAGGCGAAAAAATAATAATCTGATTCTGGCAGACAATCTGAGCAAGATGAATGTCAAAATGTCAAGATCGAACCTGAAATGCCACTGAGAATGAAGTCGACTCACTTGATTCATCAGAACAACTATTTTCTCCTTCTGAGCACACGGTCCTCACACACACGCCGCCAGACAAAGATTTTTTTTTTGTTACTAAACATGAAGCACATTCAATTATTTTTGTGCAGCACATTCACGGCGGCTATCACTTTGATTTTGACCTGAAATGTCCCGTTTATCTTGACATTTTGACTTAAATCTCAAGTTGCTATTTTTTTGTCTGATTTTCTCAACATTTCTACTTTCACAAAAAAAAAACATTAAAAAAAAAAGAAATCTTCTCTCTCAATACGCAGTGAACTGACCACCAGACGCTTACTGAACACAGCATTTAGATAATTCACCATCTGTAGCGCTTGTTAGAATAAACCGCACCATTATGAGAAAACATATGAGCAAATTCTCTGCTTTATCGAGACATTAGCTTCCTCTACCATGTACAATAATCAAATCAGAACAGCTCCAATAAGAGAAAATGGAGTTTAACTTAATGGACAGGATGTTTCTCAGATTTTTTATTCCCCCCATCCAAATGTATTTGACTTGATAATGATAACTGCTCTGCAGCAGAGTGAACGGTTATCAGCAGACGTTCACGCTACTGCTTTGCCGGGTCTTCCATTATCTGCCGAAGAACCACTGAAAGTCCCTTTTGATGATGTGGTCGACTGTCGGTTCTGGGCTCTATTGTCCAAGAGGATTGGTTTATTATGTTCTGATGGTCATATTTTTACTTTGAACGATAAAACCAAACATTTCTGAGGAAAAAAATACTTTGTTTTGTTCTGAAAGACTGGAAGAAAACTGTATGGAACGACAAAAGAGGTAGGATGGCACTATTTTTTTCTTGACTAGCATGTTATCATCAGCCTGCAGGTGGGATTAGGCTTGTACACTCTTCTTGTTTGATAGCACATAACATTCTCATTATATTACATAATTTAGCAGGCGTAATTGAGCATCTCAGCCAACTGTACCTGAACCTTCTGTTATTTATGCGTTATTTATTGTCACAGACCCTCCACCTCCCTCTCCTATCTTTGAACTGAGCCTCCCAGAGGAGAATTTACTCACAGTGGAAACACAATCCCTGAGCGAGGCTACACTGACAATTATGTATTTGTCAGACATCCTCATAAATATTCATACCTGCTGGCTGGACCTCAGTGTCAACACTGCAATCATGCAACAGCCTCACGTATCACTGGTATCTATCTTGATTATTTACTGGTGTTAATGCATTAAAAAGGTTTTTCTTTTGGTTAAATCCTAAGCAACAAGTGTCCTGAAATCCCTTGCTCTCTGAAGTGTCTCTGTGATCATTTCTAGTTATGTTTTATGCCCCAAAGAGCCACACGGACAGGAAGACACACTTCATGTTTTCTCGGTGGCACTTAATTTGGAAATGCATTAAGGATATTTTTGTATATTCCCGTCCTCTCGTTTTAAATCCTGTGTGTAAGCCCTCCACGTAAATGACAGGTGCATCACAGGATATCAAACATGTTTGACTAATTCTGAATAATTTCCTGAGCCGGGTGACAAATTCTGCCTTCCCCCTGCACTAAGCATGGGTGGAGAGTGTAGGCATGCATACAAAGTAGGGGGGTGATTTAGCTTGGCTTGCCATAGCGTGGCTCCCCCCTTCCCTCCAGCCTCAGCTATCTCTGACATAAAAGGGCATGTCCTCTGAGGTTCCTGCCTGGACCTCTCCAGGCTGCAGCTCTCTTACAGACACGAGACTAAAAAAAGAAAAAAAAGAAATAAATAACCAAAATGCTTAGGAAAATATAGGAGTCATTTAACTGTCAAATTGAAGTTAAACTGCGCTGCTCATGGTCAAGATGGAATAATCTTGAGCTGAGACACTTCTACATTCATGCCTACTCAATATACCACCTAGAAGCTCCTGAATTCTTTTCCAAGACGAATTTTAAGTCACACAAGAACTCTTTTGAGAAAATAACTTTGAGCTGTCCACCTCTTATTGATATGTTCGTGCACAGGTGCCAAGTTTGACTCAGAGCTGCAGACTGAACTGAGGCTGTGACTCACCCAACGCTCATTTTCTGCTCAGTTTCCTCAGATGTCTCCCAAGTGCTGTAAGAATAACTTTGTAATTATAATAGTATGGTAATGTATTTGAGGGGCGTAGGTTTGCATATGGACGGTAGGGATTTGTCACTGCCAATATGTTGGGAAGCAGAATTGTTCCAACCAAAGTTTGAGTGAAGTCGTATTAGATCATTCCCATGGGCCTACGATTCGGCATACTGGCATTTGATTGGCTGACAGGGTTGGGAGTTCTGCCCAAGGAGATTAAAGTAGATGTTCATACAAACTAAATGCAGACTTGTCCATGTTGAACAGATAATATTCCAGTCTCGAGCTGGCTCCTCTAACCCTCAGGCCACCCCTGCCCACAGCTTCAGTCATAGTTATTAAGAGGCAGGTGGTCCGCTAGACCCTGGTCTGCTGGCTCCCTGTTTTCCTTCTGCAGCCACTCGACTTCAAAGCAGCATGGCGGCTGAGGCTACGGTGAGAAGATGGCTTTCAAATAGCAGCTAATATTTACAGACAAATTAACAGCAGGCTCTGTGCAGGAACACTGTTCTGAGGTCAGAACATCAGAGAACCGTGCTGGCACTGAGCCGACAGCAGTATGTGTGTCTGTTAATGTTAATAAGGTTTTTTCACATGTAGTCCTCTGTAAGAGAACCGAGCCCAGTCCTCAAAAAATGGACCAAACAGTGCAGAGACTCTGTTCCTCTTGTGTTCTCATTGTCTGTTTATTTCACAGGACTCGGTTCTAGTTCTGGTCCACCTCAGCTCTGAAGGGGTCTGTGTTCGGTTTCTGTTCAGTCTGTCTGAAGCTCAGCCATTAGCTGCTTTTGTTTATGGGTCATTTTTATTAGGAATAGCATGCTGTTGCTATACTTGCTTTATTTGAGCTTCCTGGTACATGTTATCAGTCTAAGCAAGCTTAGAGGGCTTCAATAAAGTTGCAAATGGTGACGTGAACTTGGAGCTCTTGGTGTTGATGACGCACGGATTAACGAACGTCTGATTATTTTCCTAACTAGCTTTGTCAGTCTGCTACTATGAGATAGTTTCAGAAAGCTCTAGTTCATTTGCCACATCTCCGATTGTCTTCGTGTGATTGGAGAGATTCATGAACAAAATTAAGAGACAGAAATAAATCCGGTCATTTGTTTTTCTCCGCACGAAGCCTCACGTACGCCTGCTTCTCTTTAAAGAGTCTGCCTGCCACAAACACACGATGAGCTCATTTCCACTCACTCCGTATCATTGTTGCACTTCATTTACTCTTTGGACACGGCAATGAAAAAGACAGCAAAGGAAAAAAACGACAACATTTGATAGGATGGTGGGAAAGGTTGAGAATGGAGTTATTTTGTTTGGTGTCTCACTGCAGCACTGCTGATAACAAAAGAAATATGTAGAGTGGCAGAGAGAAAAAGGAGTGAAATAAGTCAGTTCAGTAACGGCTGAGCTCTGGACCGCGGAGAGAAGAAATCACCATCATTACTGTCACGGCCAGCGTGCACAACGATGACAATTAATATCAAACGAGCCTCGGAGTACACAATCAAAAGAACAAGGGAAATATTACACTTTTACAAAATCACATCACAACATAGTCATCAATCATAATATAGCAACAACAATCCATGAATTATTTTTTTCTCTTAACCTTTTATATACTAAGTCAAGTATATTTGGATGTCTAGTTTTACTTGGACTTAATATGTCTTTTTGCAAAATAAAAAGGGTTCTGTTGGGAAAAAGTGTGTGTGTGTGTGTGTGTGTGTGTGTGTGAGAGAGATGTTTATTTGTGACACATCTGACTTAAAAGGTTTTTTTCCCCCCCATATTTATGTTCTCTATAGCAAAAGGGCACTTTGTTTATTTTGCAGTTGTATGCTAATAATTTATTTAACAAAAACATATTCCATACTTTTTAGTCAATGAGGAAACAACGTACATGACAAACAATGCATGATTTATAAATTCACAAGTTGTGCCTCTGGTAAGATTAAAAGAATTACTGACAATGACTATAGCATGTGTAATCGTGTGTGCTGAGAAGGAGGTTTTTTTTCTATTTTTTTCCAGGAGCTTTGGCTCTCCCTGCGTATTTCTGCGGCGTGCACTCTGGCTGCCGTGACACAGTGAATTTTTCGAATCACATTCATTAACCCTCCATGAAAACAAAAGCACATTTGATATGATTTCAACCACATAAGCAATCTTCTGCTGTTGCCAGAGATATCAGCTCGTAGCGACGGCAACATAAACATATGGAAATGCTGTGAATCACGCTGACGTTCCTGTCATATTTTCTGTCATTCCCCCGATGATGGCTTCAGATCTGATGTTGTCGAGTGTTGGATCATTCACACTGTAGTGGTGTTCTCATCTGAGTATCTTTGTGGGCTGAAGCGATTCCCCCTGAATGCGAATCAAATTACATTTACTTTTATGAACTGTGAAAAAGAAAACCAACAGGAGCTCTCGACTGAGAAAAACAAAGCCTGTCCTCATTTGCCAGCCTGGTAAAAACTCTTAGCTCCGATTCTCCGTGGAGACTGGCAGGTGGTCGGGTGTGAGTCAGGTAGAGCAACAATGGAGCCAGATGATTTATTCATATCACAGCTATTAGAGTGTATATTCTGAAGGTTTAAATGTGTCAAATTCTGCCCGTGGCTCCAAAAGAAAACAAAAATTTATAATCAGACTCACCACATCACTAAATGAATAAAGGGCGAATTGCAATCTTGAAAGATGTACATAGGATTTTTTTCATGCGCTCTGTAACAGTAAACACACACACACACACACACACACACACACACACACACACACACATCAGACAACAAACACACCCATCTTACTTAGCTAGAATCAAATGTTGTGTAAACTCTGACTGGGCGGGAGGCTGCGCTAACAAAAACCTGGTGGATAATGGTGCTAAAGGTGAATTTCTGCTTTTAGCTGAAATGCAGTGCTGAGTACCCAGGCACAACGAAGAAGTACACACAGGGAACATTGACCAAATATATTGAAATATTCAAACATTTCATAAAAATGTAAAAATCCTGGTCGAACCAAATCTCGTTCATAAATATTCCTTCAAATGAAATGTTGTTCTATTTAGGATTTTTTTTTTCACTAAAAAAGGAATGTTTTTTGAAGTTTTTCATCAACTATTGTCATTTTCTAACATTTGAACCGATGGATGTGATTCATATTCTTCATTTTGCTCACATCTTAGTTTCCTGTTTGTTTGGTGGTCGCATTGATCACAATTAAAGTTCAGCTGTTGACTGCGCATGTTTTATTGACCCAGTCTTAATAGATTAATAACCTTGAATGAAATAATATCCCCCCCACGAAAAAGAAGCATTAATACTGCCCGATCCCTGAATCTCTCTCTGCACTGTGTGAACTTTCCGTCAACGTGACAGCTCGACAACTGGGTTTGATCGACAGCATGGGAAGATGAGAAAATGTAATGGCTTCACTCTTGAGAAATATGGGAAAACAGGCACCATGGGAAATGGAGCAAATATGAGATTCAGACAGAAAATGAAGGCGGTGATATAGCACTGCGAGATGTATTTCACCGGAGAAGATCACATGCTGGATACTCAACTTTAGGTGTGTTGTGAGCTGCAGAGATTCATCAAATGCTCTTCCTCCCCGCCTGTAGCTGACACGGTCCCAGTACATTTCACACAAAACTTCTTGGATATTATTCTAAAAATGATATAAGGTGCTCTTTAAATGATCCTGAAAGAAAGAAATAATATTGATATCTTGAAACACACACACACACACACACATAAACACTGATGAATTGATTTTATTCACTTGATAATTTAGTTACTCCATTTATTAATATTTTAACAATCAGGTCGCGTTTCACCGGACCCGTGAAGGAACAAACAGTAGACTCCTGTTTTGTGTTGTGGTTTGTTTGTGCATGCATGCATGCTTGTGTGTGTGTGTGTGTGTGTGGGGGGGGGGGGGGGGGTGTTATTAGCAGGATATCTCAAAAACCAGTAGATTTTGATGAAACTTTGAGGAAAGACGGATATCAAATTTGACTTTAGGAGGTGTAGATGTAGATTCTAGTGGCCAAACGTTTCTTCTAGAGTTTCTTCTTAAGTCTGAATTCTTGCTTGTGTTGTACGTCACTTTGGACAAAAGCGTCTGCTAAACAGAATTGTAGAATTGTAGAGGGTCAAAGCTGAAACTTTATCCTGGAGCAAAAGCAACCGCGACGTTTTGTTGAAACGCCTTTCGTCTGTATTCCACCGTTTCTGCCTCCCTTTTATTCTCACTGCGCTCACTGTCACACATTACGAACAAGCAATAATTATTAGGAACGACTGATCATTTTTACTTCACATAAAAGGAAACAAAAATTGTATTCACGGTATATATTTTGAAATTATGACTATTATTATATACATCTGGTGGGCTCAGTTAGGCCCCCGGGCCCTACTTTGGCCAGCCCTGTTGTTTGCTATTGGCAGGATTTAGCTATATAAGGTACATGTGGAAAAAAATCAAGCTCCAATCAAAGTCCTTGGCTTTGCATAATAAACTGATTTCTCCTGATTTGAAAGAAAATGTATGAACAGATTCTGTTGCGACTGTTTATTTAGAAACCAGCCCCTGGTGCGGGTCTGTGCTCTCTGAGGGGGTTGCAGTTTTTATGTTTGTTAGCAGAATATCTCAAAAACTAATGGGCATAATTTGATGGAAATTGCTGGACAAAAAAGTAATATTTCCAGTAACAAGGGAATAACTTTTGGAGGAGGTAATTGTCTTATTGTGCATTCACGCAGCCTTCTTGAGAGAGAGCTACGAGCTCTGGGAGGCTTTCTGTTTGGAATAATGTGGGCGTGTGCATAAATTGCAGATGACTCAGCAGGTTCCTGATCACTATAGCTCATATTGGGAATATGTTACATAAACCTGGAAGCGGGAATGATATTATGAGTCACTGAACATCGGAACACTGCCCATGTATGTGGTATTTTTAAGCAAAGATGTAAAATGTACCAGTGTTTGTAGGATGGACGGTTCATTTGTTCTCCTGTCAGTAAAATTTCTATTTCATAAAAATGATTTTCAGCTTGATGAGGTCCCGGCACTGCAAGTCAAGTGAGGAATTGTCACTTAAAAAACACAACAAAACATCCCTTTGCATTCATCTTCACGTGTTGTGACCGATGCACGGTGAACATGGAGGCTGGTAGGTCTCCAGCACACAGCAGCCTGCTGAGGTGAATTCATTAGAGGGTGAAAATAGAACACCTTAAATGTTAATTGATGTTTCCACAAAGGCTTCCTCGGATGCATAAGCATGTTGAGCCACTGTTACCATGGCAATGTACATTACCTGACAAGGTCAGTTGTGTTTGACAGGGTGTTTTGTGTGTGTGTGTGTGTGTGTGTGTGTGTGTGTGTGTGTGTGTTGCATTATGCAGGCGGGAGGTTTCAACGTTGTGCTGACAGCTGCGTTGAGGGCAGCGGCAGGTGGCGGCTGTCCCGGCATCTTTGTATGGAAATCTCATCCATTTTGCGATCTGCTCAGGTGCATTTTTGCTGCGCGTTCACATTTGCTGCTGCGGTGTGCAAATGCAAGTGAAAAACAGATTAGAATTAGCAAAATTATCTTCACGATGGGCCGTCGCATACGCGCTGCTGTGTGTGTGTGTGTGTGTGTGTGTGTGTGTGTGTGTGTGTGTGTGTGTGTGTGATAATGGTGAATCAGCAGAATCAGAGACAACTTTCCTCCCTCAGGGTACAATAAAGTACATCACATCACATCGTTAAGCAAACAGAGTCAGTTTCACGTTAAAGTACCGCAACAGTACAATGACAACGATGAGGATCAGGCTCGTTTTGCTCTACCAGTTAGTTACTGCTAATTTATCAAACTGGATCGTGACCCAGTCTCATATTAAATGAGCTTCTCAGTCGCTCTCTGTTGCTTACACAGCTGGCTGCTTTGAAAATGTTCTCGAGATGGATGTTCATATTTATAGATTAATGGGGCTCTAAAGGAGTTGGACATGATTAATTGATGTTTTGTGTAATAAAGATGGATGATTAACTTGTCTTAATTGGTTTGTCAAAGGCGACGTGGGGGAAAAAAAACAAGCAAAGTGTCATTATGGTCACGGGGAGTGAATTATTTTAGAGCTTCCATTAAATTAAACACAATTAAATGTGTTGTTCAGCAAATAAAGGTTGTGCCTTTGTTGTTGTTGAGTTTCTTCAAAGATTCTTGCTTTATTCAGTCTGCCAATACACGTGTTACTGGAATGTGGCTGCTCTTTTCTTCTTTAAGTGATGTTAGAGGACTATTGGCATCACTGTTGCCTTTACAGCTAATTGAGGCTGGCGTTTTACATCTAACCAACAGGCGCTGTTCGAGAAAGCATCCTTATTTGGCTTTTTTTTTATTGAGAACGATATAAGTTACGACCTGGTAAATCTTTTATTTTTTTTTCCTGTTTTGGAGATTTTTTAAGGCGAAAAGATTTCTTTTGTCCTCCTGACCAAACGCGAGTGAATATTTTTTTAAATGTATTCGGGAGCGCTGTTCTCCTGCGCCGTGATCACATTCACACCTGGTAGCTGCTCGGTAAACACAGTATGAACTGCTGCCACTTGCATATTTTACCAGCTTTTGACCGGTGAATGGCTGCTGTTGGACAAGGAACCTCAGTGTGTGTCATGCATAGGAATGTGAGGGAAGTTCTGTGAATGAAGACATACAGCCAACAGATTTGACTGTCTGCAGGCAGAACGAAAGCAGGTGTCAAGGTAGGTGGGTGGCAGAGGGGATGGATGGATCTAAATGCTGACAACTGAGGCAGGCAGGCAGGTAGGACGTGAATTATTTATAAAAAAAATACATTTAGTTGCATTTATAACAATCTACAAAACCAAACACAACAGAGACAATAACAAAACACTAGAAACGTGCCGATAACACGAGGAAAAGAATGAGAACAATTGCTGGGTTTACATGGAGCCTAATATTCCAAATACTGCAGGACCAACACATAGAGACAGACAACCATTGGCTCTCACAGTCACGCCTACAGTCAATTTAGAGTATCAATCAGCCTCGTCCCCTCTTGATGTCTTTGGACTGTGGAGGAAGCTGGAGTACCAGAGAGAACCCACACAGGAACAGGGAGAACATGGAGACTCCTCACAGAAAGGCTCAAACCTGGAACCTTCTCACTGTGAGGCAACAGTGCTGACCACTGCGCCACCGTGCCATCCGCAAATGAACCAGACAACCAAAAATATTATCTTCACGAATCACACAACGTGAAAGAGGTGAGAGAACATGAGGGCTGAGAAGGAGCTGACTGGATCAAAAACAGTAGGAACAGGGGTGTGGCTGACGAGGACACCGGTGAGCGTGGAAAGAAGGAGGGAAGATGAAAAAAGACGGGAAGTAAGACAGACAAGATGTATGTTTCAAAATAAAACAGGAACTAAATAAGAGAGGTCTAACCAGTAGGCAGGAGCATCTACACACACACACACACCAGTGACAGCATAAACAGTCGAAACGGGACAAATATAGCATACATGTAAATATATGTTGAATCTTTTTAAATTGGTGTTCATTTGGTGGATAAAACATGTTCCTGAAAAAAAAAGTTCACCACAGTGCAGCGCTTGGCTTCAGAGTAGCGCTGCAGTCGGCGCTCTGCACGGATGACAACCACCCACGTCAAGTAAAGGCAAGACCCCATCATGGATGACTACCTTCAATAAATCCCAACTACACCTGTAATAAAAACAGATATTTTCTCTTCTGTTTGGTAATACGGGCATTAACACCAGATGTCAAAGGAGCATCAGATATGTCTGTGTTCCGGATATTTTGAGTCCAGATGACACGTGTAATCTTGTAGACACACAAGGCCACATATTGCAGACAATGACTTATGGCCGCACGATAAAGCATCCTTTAAAAAGGGGAATTTCAAGCAGACGGGCAGGGGATGTGTGATGGATTAGTTGTGTCAGGTTTTATATCAGGAACTGAGGCTGTCACCCTCCACAGTAAACACCCTCAGAGACAGACAAACATCAGCAGATTTCCTCACTCTTCTTCTTCTTCTTCATCATCATCATCTGTATGATTGAGAGATTATGGACGTATGTCAAAAGTAAAAACCATAGATGGATTGCTCATGTTAGATCTGTACACACATATTGCATTTGTCCTTTCCCCCACCGCACCATCTCTATCAGCCATTCTTAATAAACTCATTGTAGATTTCTCATTGCCTTCCGGCGGCTCACCCAGCTGCATCCCCCTGCCACTCAAATGGTATTTCCTAATATCAGCCAGCTTATCAAATCCAAATTCCGATGATGGATAAATCTGCCTGAGCTGATGCTCCACGTGTGTCGGCCTCTGCTATCAATCAACATGTTGCCAGGTGATTATGTCCCACCGGGATGTCGGCCATTATTGGGTTCATTTGGAGGCCCAGCTGAGTTACAACGACTCCAATCGCTCAAAGTCAATTGTCAGCATTGGTCTCCTTTTCGTTATCTATTCTCTCCTGCAAAAGTGCAGTTTATCCCTTGTATGCATGTCGGAGAGGAGAGGAGAGGGGCCTTCCCTCAGGACAATCTGCACGGTTGTGTGCTAAAACCTCTGCACACACAAATAAGATTCTCGAGTGATCGTCGCAGAGAGGTCATCTGAATACAGAGGTTCAGTTTCAGTGAGAAAGACAAGAGCCTCTCATGAGGATTCTGCCAACACCTAATAGCAGGACTTTTTTGAAAACTGGGGGAAAAAAATGAAAGAAAAATAAAATTAACATCTGCTCAGAGGGATGGAAATGAAAAACCAATTTAATAAAGTCAAACACTGTCAACTACACTCAATTTTGACGACAATATAGTTAAGAACACTACAGCAGTAAACGATGCAAGAAAGTTCGATGTGTTCCTTCGGAAAAACACACTGGAGAAGAAACTTGAAGCTACAGGCTAAATTAGTGCAGTTCACCTTCAAAAGCCTCTGATGAGTTCTGCTCAAACACCTCTCAAACTGAGCCAGAAATATTTGAGTGTTTAAAAACCACAAACTGCCTGTGCTTCTCTCAAACCTATGCTGTCGTTTAAAGATCCGGTTGCTGACTTGAATCACTAATAATCACCATTAACTATTCATACATCATGAATCAGGAATTTTTAATGTGTCACCTTTTATGTATATTTATATATATAATTTCCCCCACAGCAGAGCTGGCAGACGCTTATAACTTGTCAGTCACATACTTAAATAAAACATGAATTAAAGGAGCATGGTGACGTTTGGGAAATAAGTCAGTTATCCATCATTGCCAGAGCTACAAAAGCAGACAGACGCCCTCCTCTCCTCTCTCACCGAGCCCGACACCCCGACCAGACGGCGGCCTGCTAGGCTAGGATGAACGCTATTTTAGAAAACTGTGTCAAAAGTCTTAAACAATTTCCTGTTAAACTGCCTTTGCGGCCTTAAACGGAACTAGGACCGTTCAACGAATTGCTTTGAAAAACTCTTTGAGAAAAGCCAAAAGAGGTCTGTAACGTACACAGAGACGTGACGGGCTCTTTGTGGGCAGTAAGTGTTTTTCCCATAAACTTTAGTTATGCATTATTGCTCACTCTTGACCCTGTCCTCTTCTTAGAGACGTTAAAAAAAAAAATCAATTCTATTTTGGATCAATTGTTCAGTTTTGTGCTGATCATAACACTTGTTTTTTCATTTACTTTCTTGGCAAAAATGCACCCTTTCTCAATGTCACCTCAACTGACTTTTTTCCTCAACTTTTCACAACATTCTACAACTAAAGGAGGGATGCATGTCGAACTCAAGCCCATAAAAACATGTTTTTATATGACTATTTTTACTCTGTGCTGGTATTACAGCCAAGTGTGGTCCATGAAGTGATTAAACACAGGGGATGCTCCAACCGTGATTAAGTTTAGACTGAAATCCATGACTGTGAAACTAAAATTGAATTATTTTTGCTTTAATGATGCAGCGAGACTAATGTGATTAATAACTGAACGCCATACATAGCACACAAGATTTCACATTTAATCCCATTTAGCAATTAACGCAACATGCACTGCACACGGTACTTTACAGTCAATTTCAAATGCACAGTAGATCTCACCTGAACATATATTTCTACACACACTAACCTTTATGGCGGGTGAAACCTTTCTGGACTGACTCAGAAACAGACAAGGTTTGGCTTAAAGGTCAGGTCATAGCTACAATTGCTTTAGGGCAGCAGCAGCGGCATTAAACCACAACATTCAGGAATATAGACACAAAAGAAAATGGGTTATTTATGACCCCTGTTCCCAGCACAATCAGCAGAGCACACAACCATATGCCTATGAGTATCTGAGGGCAGACAAACCCCAGCATTTCCTGCATATCAAAATCAGGCTGTCCTTTTGATTAAATTAAGGACCTGAAATCGTGTTCGAGAAACACCTGAAAGAGATTCTAAGTCACACAATCGATTCCCTCTGTCTTCTGAGGTCTAGAAATTGAAGCCATTTTGACACTGCGGAGCATGGAGAAGGACCGTGGAGAGGGGGGTAAGTAAACCAGACACAGCGAGAGTGAGAAAGAGTGAAAGGGAGAGGAAAAAGCTGTCCCTAAATGTCTTTTCGAATGAGACAGAAAGGACTTTAAAGGAGCTGAGAAATTGAGTCCAGTGTGTGCCATAAAAAAAGGTTGGACCCGCAGTATGAAAAATGCATTATGTACTGTTTTGTTGTTCACTAGACTTATAAATTGATATTTCTTATTGTCAGTGCAGTAGTATTTTATTTCTTTTCTGCTATGAGGATTTGTTGATGTATTTGACTGCAACTTCCTAATCAAGAATCATCTTTTAAAGTACAGAACCAGGATCCCAAAATGCATTTCTGCAGTCAGCGTCAAGCCATCCGAGCTGGAGCCTGCATTTTGATAAATACGCACAAGATTGCTACCACTGTCATATTTGCATTAACCAAAGGTGGTACTGGGAAGAGCAGTTAGCCTAGCTTAGCATAACTGTCGCATATGAATAATTAAAATTCATTATTAGGTTTATTTAGGACTTGAATACTGATGATTTTTTTTCGATACAATAAAATCTTATTTTGAAAAAAGTATATATATATAAGAATAATAATGAAATTGTTAGTCATCCAAACAATGCCTAAAAAAAAACCCAACCAATGCAATTTTTACACAGATGTGTAGTTTTCCCTGAGTGAATCTTGAGAATCGTTTTGGCCGTGACATTCGAGTGTTGAGGGTTAATTCAGGTGGTTCATCACAATGGATGAAAGTGTCTCCTTTAAAATTCATCTGGAACCAATACCAATAATAGAAGCTACGTCTGAAGGGAGTTTATCACCCTCTGTTCAGTCTTCATTAGTCTGCCGTTCATTCTGGCTTTGACTGAAATCCCTTGTCATGCTGTCTGCTTTGAGTCTGGAGCCCTGTTAAATCAGACAAAGACTTACTGGAGGGCAAATAACAGCTTCAACCACTGCACTTCCTTTGTTATATGAATCTCTTTGTTAGCCTCACAAAAGCTTTCACACGCTCTGACTCAAAAATACTAAGTCACTTGAATTGCATCATTCAACTCTGAGCAATGTTTTGAGCGCCGGAGCCTCAGGTGATAATCTTCCCGCTTTCCGAAGTCCATCATTTGTTCTCCCCCAGAAAGATTCATCAGACGTAATTATTTCTCCCCTCATGATGTCGGGCGAGGATGAAGATCTTGAATGATTTCATAAAGGAGGCTTAGAATTTGAGATTCACTTCATTATTTAGTTAACAATCTTCGAAAGGGACTGCATCAAGAGCTTGTTTAGGAGTCGGGTTTGACTTGGCCAAGGCTTATTAGCTTAATGCATAAAGATTTGGGGAAGCTCGTTTTGTTTTGTTTTTTTACTTTTCTTTTTCCAAGCTAATATGATTTTTTGGAATGTCTTTCTTTAACTGGATTGAGGACAAAGGACATCGCCCCTTCTGGATGGTAAAGTCCCCGAGGGAAATTCAGAATATTTGATTTTGGGTTTTATTTGTAAACCTGATTGATGGTTTGTTATTTTCCACCAAAAATTTACTTAAATTAACTGAAAAGTTGCCCTTGTTTTTGTGTCCTTTACTGTGCCGAAGCTGTCTGTTTATGGTCAACAGTAGCCCACTTCAAAACCATGTTTGTGCGATTGTTCGGTGACTTCTGAGTTTGCCTCAAACCTGCAGCCACAAACTCACATGATCCTGTTTGCAATGTTTCGGTGCAAGACTTAAATCAGTCTTTTTTTTTTATGTGGGTTTTATCGACCCCTGGATTAGAGTCAAACCGTTTTTACAGCCGAGGTTTCCAGGCATTTGCATTTCTTTTTTTGCAGCTCGCTCTGACTTGGACTACAGGTACTAGCTGGTTAGCTTCCACCTGTTACAAGTTCAAATGCAGTTCATTTGTAGTGCGAGAATGCATTCATTTCATGATTGTCATGATGTCATAATGTTAAAAAAAAAGGTTTAAAACCTATACACAAAAGAACGATGAGAATTGATTAAAATCTCAAAAACTTTTGAAACAGAAGTTGTCATAGAGCAAAGAAAAGGCTAAAAATGCTGTTGTGTTTTACATTCTTTACGTCATTCTTTATAGACGAGTTTAGGTGTTAACCTGCCATCTACAGAGGTCTCCATCTGACATTGTGAGATAGATTGCTTTTGTCTTCTCTCATTATATGGGGAATGGTGATAGTTTCCTGGCACCACTGGTGCCACTCATGAGATTATTTCACCCCTTTTTCAGGGGCATAACACATCGTACCAGTCTTTTGCTGTATAAAACCATGGCGGTGCTTCTGGTGTTTCAGCACCGTGCCAGGCGGGTGACAAGTGTGTCTTTTTGTGTAAAGGCATCACACCATAAAGTGGTGTAAATTATTGCATCCAGCTGGCCATCATGTTGCAATCACTGCTGATCAGAGCTGGAGCTGATAAATACCCGTGTCTACAGCAGCATCGTTTGAGCCATGCACCCCCCCGGGTACACAGACAGATACTGGAGTGTATTATTGTACCAGTGTGACTGGAGTATTAGTATTCTATTATAATTCTGCAACAAAGATACATTTCAAACAAATTTAGCCTCAAACCATGACATCTGGAGGTCAGACTTAATTTACTGTGAAATGCAATCATCTATATAGAAAAAAACCTAAACCAGGAATATGTGAGGAATTTGAATAATAATTGAAGAAATATGGCAGGCAAATATTATGGAAATTAGTAGGAAAATGTGATCATCCACGGTAACCTGTGAGTTCAAAAGACAGTGGAGTGTGAAGGGAGGACTGCAAATATCGCAGCATGTCATGAATTAGGTACTCACTCAAACGCTTATTAATTTGTCATTCAAGGTATAAATTGTCTGAGTATTTTCTTAGAGAAAAATTTGCTCTGCCTTTTGTGGGTGGTAACTGAGCTTTCAAATTCCCATCTTTTTATAGAGGGTTTTTCTTCGAGAAGCCCCGAAATCCCTCACTCATCCGGCTCTTGGACATTCTGATGGATCAGTGCGTTATTTTGTTCCTCTGCTTCTAGAGCATCACCTGTAATTGTAGGTTTAGATCCCCCAAATCTTCAAGATCCATTTTCTGTTTTTAGTTTGAAATGACAAATGATGATAAATCCCTGGAACATAAATCGCACCATAAAAAATACTGTTACATGGTTCTTTAAACACTAAAAGATCATGTGTCAATATGAGGTTATATTTTCTGCAAAATGCCACTGTAGCAGGAATTTCAGCTTCACAGTTATTAAGAACCCACCAACGTACTTCAATCACAGCTACTGTAAATGGATTAAGTTCACTTCAATCCCCTCTGGCTTTTCTAGAGGCATGCTGGGAAAGAAAATCCCTAATAGAATTAAAATGGAAGAAGCAGGAAGAAGGGAAGGTGGGACCCTCCCCTACACCCCCCCCCCCCCCCACACACACACACACACACACAAATTGATCGTAAATTGATTAAACATTCAAAAAGTAATCGTGGTCTCTTCTTAAATGTGTTTTGTATATTTTTCCACAAGTCAGGGATCATGGGTGGGACCGCGGCAACTTCCTCTCTGGTGATTTACCAGTTTGTGGTCCTAGCAGAGAGCAACTTTTGGTAAATTGGTCGTTCTTTTAATTGTTCTTAATTATTCAAAGAAATAATAAAGAAATAAATTAGAAAAATACCATGCTACTTTCACATTAGTTTGTGTAATATAAAGTCATTTATGAATCATACATCGGATTCGTGAACCATCATCAGTTTATTGTGGTACACATCCTAACATTTTATATATCCTGACAACTTTTTGTTTATTAAAAAAACCAAATTGTTACAAACCTTTAAAAGATCATTTGTAAAATATCGGGAAACATGATTAGATCAAATGTTTGGAACGCCTTTTTAAGGGGGATTAACTGAATTTGTAAACTTAACATATGAGGGGCATAGCTGACCTCATCAGGGAAGTGGGTTAAAAGGATGCCACTCTCCATCAGTCAGAACTTGATGTAACACTCAGATATACTGTAGCAGTAATTATCAGTCTCAGAGGATCAGTCCTGACCAGCACAGAGACCAGTTTAATTTTCTGTATCTGGGATCTGCCTCGTTGTCCAGACACACCCAAGCTTCTGACTTAATGTAATTTCCATTAAAATAAAAGATGCTAAACCAGCTTGCACCAAAACCTCCTTTGTTTAACAAGACAGAACTGAAAAGACCCGTGGTTTTAATCTGACGAAATAAGTTATTATAAATAAATAAGTATTACAGCCTCTGTCTCTCTCAGCGGAGGAGCGTGGTTCCAGTTTGGTGACGGTGAGCTCATTTTCACCTACAGTGTGTGTCTCTCCGTGACCTTAAGGATACAGTGCACAGTGTTGAACCCTCCTCCACTATTATGGATATTGTTTCTGCTCGACTTCTGAGACAGGTCATTGATCTGGCCTTGCATTGCTTGATTTGATAAATAGCTCCCTCACTGCTGGCTGCATTCCTGACAATTTCACATTGGCAGTTGTGGAGCCTCCGCTGGAAAAAAAAAAAAAGACTTGGATCCTTCACAACCCTGCAATTACAGGTCAGTCTCCAAACTTCAGTTCGTTGAAACGTTTTTGGAGAAAGCTGTTGCTAAGCAGCTATTTGAGATATGCAAGCATAATGACAGATGGGAAAAATTTAATTGAGGTTTCAGGCATTAAAACACATCTTAGAGTCTGGATAGAACTGAAAAATAATCTATTTAATTGTGCGTGTGTTTATTATTACTTTGATTGACATACTGAGTCAGCAGACGGGTATCACAGGATGTATACTTTTTTTGTGGTATCTGTGGGTGATCAATTTCATTGTCTGTATTTGCTCACCACTGTGGTGTCCATCACGGCTCCACTTCAGAGCCTCTGTGTTTCATCTTGTATATATTCTGCCAATGTTTGAAAAAGTAATGGAGACGTACGGAAGTTAAATATGTTTGTCAGACCACCTCCAGAGCTTTGTGTGTATGTGTGCATGTTTTGTATTCATCATCCCTTCAGAAATAGTGCTCAACTGAATTAAATTTTATGTGACGGAGATACAGACAGTCTCATGCGTGAATTTCCTCACTCGATTTCTGCAATGTTACGAGGCCAATGTTAGCTCCCCTGCACTGGCTGGCTTTGAAATCTAGAGTCAGTTTTAACCTCATTTTAGCAGCTACCGAAACTGATTCCGTTTTTAACCCCCATTGAGGGTCGAGGCGGTACCTTCACTGTTCCAAGATCAAGAAAGGCACTACAGACTTTTGGTGTCTTCAGAACCTGGATTCTATAACGTCTTAAAACTACCAATCCATCCATTTTCTGCACCTGGAGCCTATCCAGGCTGACACTGGGTGAGAGGCGGGGTTCACCCTGGACGGGTCACCAATCCATCGCAGGGCCATCAGAAGCAATTAGGGGTTCAGTATCTTGCTCAAAGGTACTTCAAAACATGGTCACCAGGGGAAGTGAGGCTCTAATCAGCGACCCTTCGGTTGCCAGACGGCCACTCTACCTCTGAGCCACGCCGCCCCTGGTTTTTATAACTGTAATGTCTTATTTCACTGTTTTGTTCTTTTTTAATTTTAATTTGTAGAGCATGTTATTCCTCTATGCTAGATAATTCATAATTATACCATTTAAATCAAGCTTGATTATCTATGAGCGGATCATTTTAAAACGTCAGTTATTAGAAAATGGCTTCCGCACCACAATGACCTGAAGATGATGACCACTGTTTCCTATGTGGATTGTAAATATGCTGTAGGCCGCTAAACATTACTAATCTTGCTTTTGACAGTTAAAGTGCATCCTCTTCTTTAAATATAAATTTTATCCTTGAACGAGCACCTCTGATCGCTTCTGTTCAGTTGAGACCTTTTCACAAGCATCCCCGCTTTATTTCAGTTCACATAGTTACTGCAGTCTCTGGAAGCCTCAGACTTCAATCACAAAATTGACCTTAGGTTCAGATCACCGGTGACCTTGCCAGGAGTTCCACTGTTCCTGTAGTACTTTCTGGATGCAGTTAATGTTTCTGAACAAACGTTTCCATCAGAAAATACATTGTAAAAATACATATGGCAGATTCTAAAAACACAGTTTAAGGAAACTGTCTGAAGAAATAGTTTGCCATACCGTGCTGAAAATTCATGCAATCCTTCAATGCTTATTTGAGCATCCTGTTAGAATTCATGTTTTAAATTACAGGACACACGGCATTTGTTCCTGCTGAAAATTAATCCTCTTGGCAGCTCCGGTGGTTAAAAGCAGGAAGAAAATATAGCTCTTGTTATTATTTTAGTAAACGGAGGTTACTGTGGCTGCAGGTGAGTAAAACAGGGGCGAATAACTGCTGACTTCATGTTTAATGAGCCTATTGCAACAGAGTGTTTAAGAGTTTGCAAGAGCCTGTAACATGAAAGCATTTGCTGAATCTGCAGGCGACGTCCTCTGCACGCATAATATATGATTCAAAATATACAACCAAACATCACATTAAAGCCGGGAATACATAATTGATATGAGACCATTTTAGAAATGTTCTGATTCATCTTAAAGATCGCATGAATTCAGTGCCCTCAAGGTTAGCATCAAAGAAGACACGCATCGCATGAAATACAATATGTTGACTCATAATTCCACACAAATGTGCTGACCTTTTGCTTTGATTTCTATTACATGAGAGGTGGCATTACCATTTTGTCAAGGGATTAATTTGATTTGAAGTGTAAAACTGAATGATGTAAATCCACAGCTCAGGGCCTGTCCAAGATCCACAAATGCCGGTGACTGATTGCACACGTGAAGCAACATTCCGCTAGCTGATACACATGGATACATGGAAATGTGTCAAGGCATTGAGAGCAGACAGCAGGGCAGATGTTCACATCAGGCCAAAGCAGCGTGCGTGCAGTGAGTGCTGCAGTGCAAGCTGGGACCAGATGCCTCCCTTCGGATTACATCTGGCCAGCATGCAGGAAGGTTGTGTAACCGTGTGGCAACTGTTGAAATGACCATCAAAAGTTCCTCACGGGTACTCGTCAAGAACAAAAGGTTCTGCTTGCTGTCCTGAAGAAGGGAGATGCTGACTAAAGGGGGAGACATCTCACTGCCCCCGTCCAGGGGCCGGTGTATCCTTCCAGCATAAAGTATCAGTACTGTTACAAATAAGCCTTAGAAACTGGATATGTTGTGTTGAATCATCAAAATATAAAACTAGCAAACTATTCCCACGAACACAATGGTGAACGCTGAAGACACTGGGATTAAAAGTAAAGTGGGAAACAAATAGTTAACTGTCACGTTCTGTGCAAGGACCCACACGTAGCACAGCGTTCAGTGCAATCAACAGTTTATTTGGACAAGTGTGAAGTCCCTGAGGATGACAGGCTTGCAGCGCCGGTGCTAGCAGCAGGGTAGGCCTCAGGTTAATCCTCCAGGTGTGGGGAGAGGCTGCGACCTGGTAACCGGGGGACACCTGGACCACATGTCTCCTGGGCTGTGGCATTCAGCACCGTCTCATCCTCCTTGAACTTGGCACGATGTCGCAACCAGTTCAGGGCTGAGGAGGAGGGAGCAGGTCAGAAATTCTCCAGGTCGATAGCAGGCAGGCCAAACAGTAACTCTCGTGGTCAGGAACAGAAGGCAGACAGAGTCAACAGGGCAGAGAGTCAACAGGGCAGAGAGTCAACAGGGCAGAGACGCAGGGGGCAGAGACGCAGGGGGCAGAGACGCAGGGGGCAGAGACGCAGGGGGCAGGCCGGGGGCAAAACCAGGTGCTCAGTCAGAGAGGAATTGCTGGAGAGTCATGAGAAAACAGAGGACAATCTGGCACTGGGTGAATGTGAACCTGGGGTTTAAGTAGTGGACTGATTGACGAGTGAATGCAGGTGTGGCTGATCAGGGAGGGGTGTGGCTGAGCTGATGCCGTGGGAGAAGTGACTGCTGCAGGTGAGTGTGGCAGGCAGATGTGACAGTTGACTATGTGTTTGGGAGATGGCAGTGGGCCCTAACTGTGGACCAAGGAAGGGGTCTTAAATTAACCCCCAGGTTTAACCACCAAGAGGCCAGTATAAGGGGAAGGGGAGATAAAAACTGATAAAGTAACCACCTCTGAGGTGCTGCTGAAAACAGGGGAAACTAATACAAAGAAAAAAAAGTCAACTAGCTACCAGACGTTTAGGGAAAAGGTAAGCCTGAGCACTTTGAGAAACTGGAGAAAGTGAAAATAAATAATTTCCCTCAGAGACACGCAATAAACAGAACATGGATCATGCTCACTGTTGCACTGGCAAAGACACAATGAGTCAGC